>NC_029776.3:65324529-65411261 GCF_000817695.3 Arachis duranensis | reverse complement strand
ATAGAATAGCCCTTTCTTTCTTTCTTTCTTTCGTTCGAGCTTGGTTGTGAACTTGTGTATGGTCTCCTTTTAAAGGTAAGATTTCCATGATGTGGTCTTTTATTTGTTATTTTTAGTTTGTTTTATTTTAGTTTGAGAGTGTGTGCCTTACTCTACCAAAATTTAATAACACTTTACATATCATGGGAGTTCAGAATAAACTATTTGGTGAGTGTCACAACTCACTCGTGACAGTGATTGTGTTGCTTTTGACACTCTCCTTAAAGAAACTAGTCAATCAATAAAATAAGGATGATAGTGAATGTTTGGTTTGGTTTGGTTTACCCTTTCAAAGGTCACAATTTTTTCACTCCTTTTAACTTTTTGTCATATCAAAATATCAAATTTTACTAAAACCGCAGTAAGTTATGAAATTAGCCTATTAGGTATTAGAGTCAATTAATGGATTAGAATAAAGTACCTAAAATGTGTATTGTGAATAAGAATTAAAAGTGTAAAAATGATGCAAGTAATTTAGATAATAAAAACTATTACAACTAAATGTTAAGATTATAATTTATAAAATAAAATCCAAAATAAAAATATAATTTATATTTCAACGATCACTCTAAATTAGAGTCAAGCTTCATTTAATAATAATAAAAAATATGAGTCCTTTCAATGTTAATATATGTATACTGATATAAAATAGGGTGTGAATAAGAAGCCTGATACGCAATTTTTTTCTCCAAAATTTTTTATAATCTTTAAAAAATATATTTTGCTATTTTCAAAATTTAATATTTAAGACATCTTAGTTAGAGAGCATATAGATACTTATAATTTTAAGTAATATTAATTCTATTTATTATTTTTACACATATTTAATAAATTAAAAAATAAATCAATAGGTATATTAATGTCTATTATTGATGATATATAAATATGTAATGTATAAAATAGTCATTATTCATACACTTAATGGAATGAGCATTCAGCAGGGTTAATAGTAATACCCATCATTCCCAATTTCCCATGATACCCAAACAACAGAATTATTTAGAAGGCCTTCACATTAGGGTTTTGGTTTCTTTTCTTATCGTTTCTTTGTAGGCCGTAATGATTTCAGGCCCATCAGAAAAGCCATAACGTTAGGCATCATGCTCATACCGGTGAAAGTCAAGTAGTGGGGCATTCGCACTTTTTTGTCCTCAAAAAACGAAAAAAGTTTTACTCAATTTAGAAAAGATAAACTACTAAAACCGCACTGATATTTTGCAACGCTGATAAAAATAATTTTTATTTTTTATAATGATGAAATTATCTTTAAATATTATAAATTAAAACAAAAATAATTAAAAATAATACTTTTTTATAAATTATAAATAATTTTTGTAATCATAACTAAGTTCGTTGTCATAAATAGTTTACTAAAGATAAGAAATTAGTCATCGAATACTTTTATAAGTACCCTAAATGAAATTCAAAATTCCTTGTCTCTTGGTTACATGGGACTAAGCTAACTAGCTAAGTGAGCATCAAAAAATATATATCTTGATAAAACAAACATGGAAAATGGCTGATGATGACATGAAAATATGAGAGAATATATAATAACAACTAAAAGTTATCCATCAAACTAATATTTTGTATATACTGAAAAACAAAAATATTATTTACACATTAAAAATCAAACATTAAATTAGTATTATATATGTATTGAGAAGTGTTAGAAGACTAACTATTATTTATTAATGTTTAAAAATATAAACTAAAGTATTTAATTAAATTATTAGACTAAAAAATTTAAATTTATAAAAAAAAGTGATGAACAAAAATAATAAATTTTAATAATTTTTTAATATTTTTTATTTTATTAAATTTTAAAGTATAAATATTAAATTTTTAATTCAATTAAATTTATAAACGGTTACATTTCTAATTCCACTTATTTGATGATTGGCTTCATTTTTAAAATATTAAAATTTTGAGTTAGATACAAACTTTTTTTAAATTTGAGCTAATTATTTTATGTATTAGGATATTTATAAGTCAATGCAAATTAGTTATCATATTTGATAATATTAAATATTCTAATGTTAAATAAATAAGAAAACAGTAGAAAAAAAAAAGTTTACTTACACGAGAGAGTTGTGATTAAGTGGAAAATGGACCTAACTTGTGAATGGTGCCTGTCAGTGTCACTTTGTTTGGATCACCCAACTTTCAATCCATCAAATCATTGAAGCTTTAGTTGGGTAATTAGATATTATCTTTTTATATATTTAAAATTAGTTTGGTCAATTATTTGTCCAACAAGACAATGGAATGATGACATATGTTGCTAAGGGGTTGAAGGAAAACTGTTTCCTATACTCAAGTTTTTGTTTTTTTCTTAGTTATACAATATAATGCAAATATTTTAAATTAATATATTAGATGAAACATTAGATTCAATCATGCATACAAAATTCTATACTTGGTTTTTTTTTGGTGATTATACTTGGTTTATTAATACGGAAAAGTAAATTAATTAATTAATTCAATTACCAAAAAAATATAATTTTATATAACATATTTTATAATTGAAGAGTACTTAACTATTTTTTTTTTGGTGACTAGAGTACTTAACTATTTGTCTATTAAAATAATCACCTTATAAATATTTGGTAATATAAAATATTTTAAACGAATGACCATCTTTTTATTTTTTACTTTTGCTAAGATTAGTATTTAATTTGCAAAAATCATATGTTACCCAAATTAAAATAGAGAGGTAGTAAAAAAATTTACAAGGATGGAGGTAAGAATTATTAGGAAATGAAAATGCTGGAACTCCAACGATAGTACAAGAAGTACTCATCGCACACCTAAAATAATTTGCTAAATCTTTATTAAAAAAATAATTACCTGAAATGATAATATAATTTATGAATTTATATATAAAAGGTTAAATTTAAAATTTTAATTATTATTGACTTTGTTAATATAAAATTTAAAGAGTACTATCACATAAATGTGATCAATAATCAATGAAGAATTTTATATTTAGCATAAATTAATCTTAAAATGTTATAAACAAATTTTTTGTATTTTTTTCAATTTTAAAGATTATTTTTTTAATAAATATATTATAAAGTTAAATGTTTTAGGTTATATCATATTAAATTATTTTGTATTATTTATTATGTTGTATTAATTTTTTTATTAATACCCATACATATTTGTAGAGGTTGATTTAAAGTTATTGGTACTTATTATTATATCAACCATTACTGTCCAAAAGAATTTTGCCCTTAATATAGTCTAACAACACTCACCTTCCATTGTGGGAGTAATTAAATGTTAGTTTAAATTTTTCCAATATAATATACGAATCTTGTAAATTTTATTTCAGAAGATAAATTGAGATCTTTTATCATTATTTTAAATCTCATCTATAAAATAAATATTGATAGATTATATTTTATCCTGTAAAATAAAATTAAAAATTTAGAGAATCTAAAACAATAATATCCAATAATTCATCATTAATTTAATCTATCGTGCATTGTTGATGAACACTAAATTGGACAAATTATAATGTGATTTAATGTTCATGCATCTTACAAGATAGATGGGATTCAATATGTATAACATAGAGCATCCACTATCAACCAAACATTATCTCAAGACTATTCAGACTAGCAATTTTTATAAATAATCAGAAATCAGTCTTATCAAACCAAGTTTATGCATCTTACAAGATAGATAGGATTGAATATATATGGTTATAGAGTATCCACTATCAACCAAACTTTGTCTCACAACTATTAAGAGTAGCAATTTTTATAGATGATCAGAAATCAGTCTTATTTTTTTTTTACAGTAAATCCAATATATATTTATAAACTATTACATGCAGTTTCCATGATAGTAAAAAATATAATATACATTCTAATGTCTGACCACTTTTAAGTAGTTTTTTTCAAACTAATCTAATTTTTTATGAGTATTAAATTAGTTTTCATATTTCATAATAAAAAATATGAGCATTAAAATATTATCATTAAAATAATTGTATGTTTATTCTAATTGAATGATATCAATATAAGTTGGAGTATAATTCATTGAAGCAGAAAATGGTTAATAACGAGAGTATTGGAGAATACTAAAGTACAATCAAATAGCATAATCTCAAAGGACAGGTGATATTGGAAGAGAGACTCTCCTATATTAAATGAGAGTTGAAAGAAGAAATGATAATACAGACATGCCTTCTACAGATTATTTGAACTTCACATATCGAACCCTTTAGTCAACTTTGTCACTAGTGCTCTTTGAAGGTTGTGGTAAGCTTAGAGAAGGGGTTGAATCTATGCCTTTTTTTTTAAGTTGCTGTTAAGATCTTTTTAAACAAACTTTTAATTCTGCCTCTGTTTGAACTTAGCAGCGAAAAATTTATGAGAAAATTTATTTTTGTCTCATGAATATCAAAAAATAGAACACAGGAGAGAAGAGAGAAGCTAATACCAGCATGTATCCTGGTTTGGTTTCCTTGTGCAATGCAACCTACGTCCAGTCTCCTCCACAACAATGGAGGAATTTCCACTATAGTTAAAAGTATTACATACACCAATTCCATAGGATTGACACAATCCTTTCGCACTCAAGTTCTAACCTAACTTGACATTGGCTATGCTAATACCTAACTTTTCACTCTTGGTGCTCACCCAACTAAGAAAGGGGTACCTCACTGGTACAAGATGCAAGATACAGACTTACCTAAAGAAATCTGAAATTAACTCTAGACTTTTCTCTCAAGTGTTTCACTCAACCTCTCTTCACTCATTGGCTTTTACTTGAGCCCACTCAATATGGCTTTTCACTCAAAAAATTACAGAAAGATAAACATTAAAAAGAAAATTACAATCTATAAAACATGAAGGAGATTGACTCATCAACAGCCTCTTTGCTACGTGATAAACCAGATTTGCATGTCTCTGATTCAGTTCTTCATTTTTGGTGGAATGCTTCTTTGAAAAAAAGCATTGTCCAAGTAGATGAACTTCTTCAGAGAACTTCTTTATAGAACAAAATCTCAATACACTGGGTTATCTTTCCTTGGTTTCTGAATGAACAGCAAACCTCTTTTATCTCCTTGCATGTTGCTTGGTTGCTCGCCCTTGTTCAACTTCTTGAGCCTTGAGCTTCACCAACCTAGCTGCTCACTTTTTCCCAGTAATCCTCAAAGTGGGAACTTTGCTTCTGACTTCTCTATCTTGACTGAAAGCCACATTATCAGCAGAAAGGAATTTCTTCAATGGTAAACCCAGATCTTGACCATTGAAATACAACTTTGTCCCCAAGTATCACTTGTGACCGTAGATACACAGTAGTGAAGAACACAGATTAACTTTCCTTTGTATCCCATTTTGGACTGAGTAGAGAGTTGGGAAGAGGCGAAGAAGATATGTTGCATGTATAAGGAAATGGATTACCTTTTAGCTTATGATCTTTCTTGATGTTGTTTGAAGTGGTTGATTAGACCTTACCCTTCTTTGCTTAACCTTCTCTTACATTCTTCTTCCGTGACAAGCTTAGGAGCTAAACTTTCTTTCTTACTTTTTCTGAGTTATGTGATTTGAATGAGACAGAGAAAAGGAACGTTGCTTTGGAGGCAAGACGGAGGGGTTTGCTGAAATCAAATCTAGCTTGGATCGGATATCCATTAGGCAACCCGTTTGATTTCTTTGGATTTGTTTTCTTTTGGGCTTCTCTTGATTAACCTACCCATTAGCCTTGATATTTTATTTTCATTCCAATTTGGGCTATAGGATTGAATTTTGGCCTGCAACATTTAATAAATAATTAGCAACATGTAATTATTAACACTCAACACTAATTATTTACTTTGCCCAAAAATAATATTTGTCATCACTAATTAATTTAGTTAATTTCTTAACTCAACACTCTCCCCCTTGAAGACAAACATATTTAAGGAATAACCAAAAGAATTGAATTTTAGCAAAGTTAGAAAACTTCCCTTTGATTGATGTTTCTTGCTTTTGTGTTGTTCCCCCTTTCCTTTTCAATAGTAGCTCCCCCTAGATTTATGCTTTCCTCTTTGTTCCTGTTTTACATTGTACTTATAGAGAACACAATAAAGAGCTATACACATTTATCTTGTCTAAGGGATATAAAACAAACAACACCACAGAATCAGCCCAACATATCATGTCAACAGCAAAAACAAAGTATCAAGATTAATCAAGGGCAAACTGATATCATATGAAAGCAATTTCCAATTTGCATGTCGATTCATTCCCTGCAGTAGCACAGTTGCAACTCAAAATTTATATGCTCAACACTATCATCGGCAGCAATAAGAAATTCACAATTAAATCACAAAAAAAATTTAGTAGCAGCAAAAGTAGAAAAAGTCAATTCAGCCCCCTTTTGTCATCAAGGGTGGATAATAATCAAGATCAACAAAAACATCACCTTAAATCCTGCAAGAAAGAGTTAGTGCACAGTTCAAAATATGAAGAAAACTAAAATTAACTGCAACAGTATTTAGATAATTACAGTCATCCAAGACAACAACAGAAAAAGTTCAAAAGTAGCAAAATAAGCAGAATTCATGAGACAAGAAAAAAGATAGTAGCAGCTTCATGTAGCAATCCTAGGCATCAGAATCGTTCCCCTCAGAGTCAACTTCTTCATCAGCGTCAGTGGCAGGGTCTTCATCCTTCTGTAGGTTGTCAATAAATGTCATAAACACAGCCACTCTATTCCTTGATTTTCGGAGAAAGTTTTCATGTTTGCTGGCTAGCTTTCTTTGCTCCTTGCTCATTGTAATCAAGTGATTAGATTGGGAGACAAACTCCTGAACAACATCCTTTACAACATTCATCAGAGCAGATTTCTTGCCAATAGAGATGGAAGTACCCTCAGTGGAAGAAGGAGGAGATTCCTTAGGGACAAAGTCATCATCTTCATCATCTAAGACCATTCTTTCAGATCGAGTAGGTGCTTTTTGCTATTTCACTGCACCACCTCCCTTTAAATAGGAATGTCTATTTTGATAATCCTCATTGTTCAAGTCAACACCAAAATACTCAAATATGCAGGTTAGAAACATGCCATAAGGAAGTGCTTTGTCTTTCTCACTCCTAACAGAGTCAAACATGTATCTAACCATCAAATATGCAAATGAAATTTCTATTTTAGTGAGAAGGGCATATAAAACAAGAGTATCAGTGTAGGAAACCCTTTGATATAAACCACTTTGAGAAAGTATGATGTGGTTGACCATTCGGTGCAACTGAGTATGTTCATATCCTACGGCTTTGTGAGTGGGTGTAATGCCATCAATTAAAGAAACATGTTCACAAATGTGAGCCAATGCATCATTGTAAGAAATTCCAACACCTTCATCCCCACTTAACTGAAGTGTAAGCACAAGGCCCAACATCAGTGTACTTCAATACATCACTAATTGTTTCATTGCTCAACACAATGTCTCGGCCTTTAACATAAGAATGAACAGCCCCTTCATGATATGTCAGATTTGCATAAAATTCTTGAACTAACAGAGGATAAACGGGCTTTTTGATTTTCAACAAAAGGAAATCCTTTCTTTTTCAAAGTTGGTAAGTCAACAAGAAAAGATGGACACAGGATACGGTACTTAACAACTCCTTCAAAGAAATCATTGTTCATGGCAGACCTAAATCTATATGGATTATAATTTAAGTGTGACGTCATGAAGTGGGATTTATAAGCAAATGGGTCAATATATGGTTCTCTAACAGATTTGAGAGAAGGATGAGATTTACCTCACTGAGAACGTAATGGAATAGACCTAGACATTGGTTGTGCGGGCTCAGATGGAGGTTCAGGAGCAGCTGGTCGCTTCCCCTTTGATGAACTTGGCTTCGATGACCCTGGTTTGGATGTTGGTTCCTTCGAAGGTGGAGGGTTTGGCGTCGGCTTGGCTGAAGAGAGGAACCTTGAAGGGTTCTTAGTGCGAGCCATGGGATCGGTTCGTGGAGGAGAGGTAGGAGGAGAAGGTGAGGGAGTGAAAGTTTTGTCTTGGGAGCGAGTTGAAGGTTTAGTAAGAAGCTTGTAGATTCTTTCACGAGGAGGCTTGTGTGCTACTGTTTTCTTTCTCATTTGCTGGTTTTTGAGTTTTGAAGAAAGAGAAATAATAAAGATAGTGGGAAGAAACCGAAAGGTTTGAGGAGGAGTTATGGAGGGAAGAGAAAGAATATTGGTAACCGTACCAAAAAAATTTTCTTAAACCATGCAACTGCATCACCTGTTGATATGACTTGAAAATATATGACCTCATAAAAAGAAAGATTTTAATTGATTTTAAAATGAAACAGGAAATTAATATTAAATTTTTAAAACCCGTTAAAAAAACAACCCAAAAGCCTTTTTAAACAAAAAAGAACTGAAACACACAAGCGAACGAAAAAGACAAATATTAACAAATGTAACATTCATATTGGCCCCATAGGTGGTTTGAATAAAGAAAACACATAGGACCACCCATGATATGATTTTTGAGGTTGGCCCATATCAACTTTCACTTGCAACAAGCCTAGAACACGCTGATTGAAGGGAACGTTCTTTACATGCCCAGAATTGTCTCATACCTGTTTATGAGTCAAAATGCTCCAGAAAACACATTAGCAACTTTCAAACAAAGAATCATAACTTAAAATTCATAGACTAGTTCTAAGCATGCAGAATCTGTCCTCAGCAAGTGGTTTTTTGAAAATATCTATTAATTGCTCCTCCGATTTAACAAATTGAATGCTAATATCCCCCTTTTGGACATGTTCTCTTATTGAGTGAAATTTCACTTCAATATGCATAGTCCTAGAGGGAAAAACTGGATTTTTAGAAATATTAATGGCACTCATGTTATCACACAGCAAAGGAATATTTTCAACATTTAATTTGTAATAAGCAAGCTGTGTTTTTAACCACATAAGCTGAGAACAACATGAAGAAGTGACGATCGGATTTCCTGTCGGTAAAGAATTTTCACAAATATAATCGCATTGTAAGTATAGCTTCTAAACCAACAGAAAATCCTTTCGTATAAACGTTTGGTTGTCACAAGTAACAAACCCAATAAAATTTATAAACCGAAGTATTCAAACCTTGGGTCGTCTTCTCAAGGAATTGCAGGGAAGTATGATTTATTATTGGTTATGGAAAACAATATTTTGGGTTTTGAACAAGAGAAATAGATTGCAGGGAATTAAATCAATTAGTAAAGAAAAACTCTTGGCAAAGTATGAAAACTGGAAGTCCTATCCTAGTTATCCTTATCAGGTGTGATGAGTATTGTCCGTTGCTCCTACTTAGTCAACCCTTACTAACTAAAGGAAAGTCAAGTGGACCAATTAATTTGATTCCTCAAGTCCTAGTCAACTCCTAAGGAAAGACTAGCTTTAGAGGGATCCAAATTAATCAGCAAACTTCAAATATTAATCAACTGCTAAGTTTGATAACTTAAGAGTCACCAATCAATCAACTAGAGCCAAGAATATAGGAAACTAAATAAAAGTCATATGTCTGAAATACCTCAAATATTAATAAAAGAAATTAAATCCAACATCAAAAAGTTCATAAGTCAAATTGGGAAAATAAAAGGAACATTGAACCTGTAATGAGGGGAAGTAGTCTGAACATAATAGAAATCCTAATCCTAATTCCTAAGAGAGAGGAGAGAACCTCTCTTTCTAAAAACTACATCTAAATCCTAAAACTATGTATGAATGTATGTTGTAACATCCCCCTGATGAGTGGATGGATTCCTCAATATATAGTCTTTAATCTGTGTTCTCTGGGTTTGGATTTGGACCAAAAAGGGTCCAGAAGTCACTGGGGCCGACTTCTGCAAATTTTGCAGATCGCGCACGTCACGCGTTTGCGTGGGTCACGCGGTCGTGTCATCTGGAGTGTTACTCTTTGGTGCACGAAATTGTGATCATCAATAATGGTGCCAAAGACTTGGAGCTCTCAAACGTGAATCACACTTTGTCATAACTTCGCACAACTAACTAGCAAGTGCACTGGGTCGTCCAAGTAATACCTTACGTGAGTAAGGGTCGATCCCACGGAGATTGTTGGTATGAAGCAAGCTATGGTCATCTTGTAAATCTCAGTTAGGTAGATTCAAATGGTTATAATGGTTTTCGAAAATATAAAGATACATAAAGTATAAAATAAAGATAGAGATACTTATGTAATTCATTGGTGCAAATTTCAGATAAGTGCATGAAGATACTGTGTTCCTTTTGAATCTCTACTTTCCTATTGCTTTCATCCAATCCTTCTTACTCCTTTCCATGGCAAGCTGTATGTAGGGCGTCACCATTGTCAATGGCTACCTCCCGTCCTCTCAGTGAAAATGGTCCAAATGCTTTGTCACAGCACGGCTAATCATCTGTCAGTTCTCGATCATGTCGGAATAGAATCCAGTGATTCTTTTGCGTCTGTCACTACGCCCAACACTCGTGAGTTTGAAGCTCGTCACAGTCATTCAATCCTTGAATCCTACTTGGAATATCACAGACAAGGTTTAGACTTTCCGGATTCTCAAGAATGGCTGCCAAAGGATTCTAGCTTATACCATGAAGATTCTGATTAAGGAATCCAAGAGATACCCGCTCAATCTAAGGTAGAACGGAAGTGGTTGTCAGGCACGCGTTCATAGGTGAGAATGATGATGAGTGTCACGGATCATCACATTCATCATGTTGAATGCAGCGAATATCTTAGAATAAGAATAAGTTGAATTGAATAGAAGAACAATAGTAATTGCATTAATACTCGAGGAACAACAAAGCTCCACACCTTAATCTATGGTGTGTAGAAACTCCACAGTTGAAAATACATAAGTGATGGTCCAGGCATGGCCGAATGGCCAGCACACATGAAGGTCTAAGAACTAAACGTCCAAAGATATGACAAGACTAATGGTCAAAAAGACACTGAATACAATAGTAAAAAGTTCTATTTATACTAAACTAGCTACTAGGGTTACAGAGATAAGTAATTGATGTAGAAATCCACTTTCGGGGCCCACTTGGTGTGTGCTTGGGCTGAGCTTGAGCTTTATACATGCAGAGGCTTCTCTTGGAGTTAAACGCCAAGTTGTAACGTGTTTTTGGCGTTTAACTTTGGTTTGTGACGTGTTTCTGGCGTTTTACTCTAGAATACAGCATGGAGCTGGCGTTGAGCACCAGTTTGCATCATCTAAAATCGAATAAAGTGTGAACTATTATATATTGCTGGAAAGCTCTGGATGTCTACTTTCCAACGCAATTAATAACACACAATTTGGAGTTCTGTAGCTCCAGAAAATCTATTTCGACTGCAGGGAGGTTAGATTCCAACAACATCAGCAGTCCTTTTTCAGCCTTAATCAGATTTTTGCTCAGATCCCTCAATTTCAGCCAGAACATACCTAAAATCACAGAAAAACACAAAAACTCATAGTAAAGCCCAGAAATGTGAATTTTTCATAAAAACTAATAAAAAAAATCCCTAAAAGTAGCTAGATCTTACTAAAAGCTACCTAAAAACAATGCCAAAAAGCGTATAAATTATCCGCTCATCACAACACCAAACTTAAATTGTTGCTTGTCCCTAAGCAAATGAAAATCAAATAGGATAAAAAGAAGAGAATATACTATAAATTTCAAAATATCAATGAATATTAGTTCTAACTAGATGAGCGGGACTTGTAGCTTTTTGCTTCTGAACAGTTTTGCCATCTCACTTTATCCTTTGAAGTTTAGAATGATTGGCATCTATAGGAACTCAGAGTTCATATAGTGTTATTGATTCTCCTAGTTAAGTATATTGATTCTTGAACACAACTACTTTTTGAGTCTTGGCCGTGGCCCTAAGCACTTTGTTTTCCAGTATTACCACCGGATACATAAATGCCACAAACACATGACTGGGTGAACCTTTTCAGATTGTTACTCAGCTTTGCAAAAGTCCCCAGTTAGAGGTGTCCAGAGCTCTTAAGCACACTCTTTTTGCTTTGGATCATGACTTTAACCACTCAGTGTCAAGCTTTTCACTTGGACCTGCATGCCACAAGCACATGGTTAGGGACAGCTTGATTTAGCCGCTTAGGTCTGTATTTTATTTTCTTGGGCCCTCCTATCCATTGATGCTCAAAGCCTTGGATCCTTTTTACCCTTGCCTTTTGGCTTTAATGGCTATTGGCTTTTTCTGCTTGCTTTTTCTTTTTCTTTTATATATTTTTTTTCTTTCGCCCTTTTTTTTTCTTTTTTTCGCAAGCTTCTTTTTTTTCACTGCTTTTTCTTGCTTCAAGAATCAATTTTATGATTTTTCAGATCATCAATAACATTTCTCTTTTTCATCATTCTTTCAAGAGCCAACAATTTTAACATTCATAAACAACAAGATCAAAAATATGCACTGTTCAAACATTCATGTTCAAAAAACAAAAAGTATTGTCACCACATCAATATAATTAAACTAATTTCAAGGATGAATTCAAAACTCATGTACTTCTTATTCTTTTGTATTAAAAATATTTTTCATTTAAGAAAGGTGAAGGATTCATGGAATTATTCATAGCTTTAAGACATAGACACTAGACACTAATGATCATGTAATAAAGACACAAACATAGACAAACATGAAGCTCAAAAACTGAAAAACAGAGAGATAAGAACAAGGAAGTTAAGGAATGAGTCCACCTTAGTGATGGTGGCGCCTTCTCCTTGAAGGACCAATGGCGTCCTTGAGCTCCTCTATGTCTCTTCCTTGCCTTTGTTGCTCCTCCCTCATAGCTCTTTGGTCTTCTCTATTCTCATTGAGAATGATGGAGTGCTCTTGTTGTTCCACCCTTAATTGGTTCATGTCTTGACTCAATCCTTCTAGAGAAGTGTTGAGTTGTTCCTAATAGTTGTTTGGAGGAAAATGCATCCCTTGAGGCATCTCAGGGATTTCTTGATGATGAGCTTCCTTAAGTGTCTCTTGAGATCCATGAATGGGCTCTCTTGTTTGCTCCATCCTCTTCTTAGTGATGGGCTTGTCCTCTTCAATAAGGATGTCTCCTTCTATGACAACTCTAGCTAAGTAGCATAGATGGAAAATGAGATGAGGAAAAGCTAGCCTTGCCAAGGTGGAGGGCTTTTCGGCTACTTTGTAGAGGTCTAGAGAGATGACTTCATGAACTTCTACGTCCTCTCCAATCATGATGCTATGGATCATGATGGCCCGATCCACAGTTACTTCGGATCGATTGCTAGTGGGGATGATGGAGCGTTGGATGAACTCTAACCATCCTCTAGCCACAGGTTTAAGGTCCAGTCTTCTTAATTGAACCGGCTTGCCTTTTGAGTCTCTTTTCCATTGAGCTCCTTGCATACATATGTCCATGAAGACTTGGTCCAACCTTTGATCAAAGTTGACCCTTCTAGTGTAGGGGCGTGCGTCTTCTTGCATCATAGGCAAGTTGAACGCCAACCTTACGTTCTTCAGACTGAAATCTAAGCATTTCCCCCGAATCATTGTAAGCCAATTATTTGGGTTTGGGTTCATGCTTTGATCATCGTTCCTAGTGATCCATGCGTTTGCATAGAAGTCTTGAACCATTAAGATTCTGACTTGTTGAATGGGGTTGGTAAGAACTTCCTAACCTCTTCTTTGGATCTTCTCCGGATACTCATTTTCTTGAGCATGAAATGGACCTCAGGGATCACCTTTTTCTTGGCCACAACTTCATAGAAGTGGTCTTGATAGACCTTTGAGATGAATCTCTCCATCTTCCATGACTCAGAGGTGGAAGCTTTTGTCTTCCCTTTCCTCTTTCTAGAGGTTTCTTTGGCCTTAGGTGCTATAAATAGTTATGGAAAAACAAAAAAGCTATGCTTTTACGACACCAAACTTAGAATGTTGCTCGCCCTCAAGCAAAAGAAGAAAGAATAGAAGAAGAAAAAGAAAATATGGGGGAGAGGGAGATAAGTGTAGTTTCGGCCAAGGGGGGTAAGAGAGGATTGTGTTGTGTGAAAATAAAGAAGGATGAAGGGGTTTATATAGTTGAGGGAGAGGGGTAGGGTTCGGTCATTAGGGGTTGGGTTTGGGTGGGAAAGAGATTTTGAATTTGAATGTAGGTAGGGTAAGAAGAAAATGGAGGAGATGGAGGGAGAGAGTACATTCGGCCAAGGGGGTATAAGGTGTTTGTGATGTGTAAAATTGAAGGAGGGATGATGGGTTTATATAGGAGTGGGGGGAGAGTTGGGTGAGTGTATTTTGGGTTGGGTTTTTGGGGAAGAGATATAGAGGTGATTGGTGAGGGGTATTTGGGACAAAGAGATAGAGGTGATTGGTGAAGGGTATTTGGGGAAGAGTGTTATGAAAAGGTGTGTGTGAGAGAGAGAGAAGGTAGGTGGGGATCCTGTGGGGTCCACAGATCCTGAGGTGCCAAAGATTTCTCATCCCTACACCCTTTAGGCGTGTAAAATGCCCTCTATATGCAATCCTGGCGTTTAACGCCAGACTGCAGCTTGTTTCTGGTGTTAAATGCCCAAATATAGCCTGTTTCTGGCGTTTAACGCCAGCCTGATGCTTGTTTTTGGCTTTAAACGCCAGCTTGGTGTTTGTTTCTGGCGTTAAATGCCACTTTGCTTCTTGTTTCTAGCGTTTAACACTAGCTTTCCTTAGGGTGCAATCCTGGCGTTTAAATGCCAGACTGCTGCCTGTTTCTAGCATTTAATGCCAGCTTCATGCTCTGTTCTGGCGTTAAACGCCAGCCAAATGCTCCTTACTGGCGTTTAAATGCCAGTAAGCTCTTCCTCCAGAGTGTGCTGTTTCTTCTGCTATTTTTTATTCTGTTTTTAAATTTTGCAATTGTTTTATGACTCCACATGATCATAAACCTAATAAAACATAAAAGAACAATAGAAATATAGATAAATAAAAATTGGGATGCCTCCCAATAAGCACTTCTTTAATGTCAATAGCTTGATAGTGAGCTCTCATGGAGCTTCACAGATGTTCAGAGCATTGTTGGGACCTCCCAACACCAAACCTAGAGTTTGATTGTGGGGGCTTTGTTTGACTCTGTATTGAGAGAAGCTTTTCGTTCCTCTTTTCCATGGTTGCAGAGGAAGATCCTTGAGCTTTAAACACAAGGTAGTCCCCATTCAATTGAAGGACTAGCTCTCCTCTGTCAACATCAATCACAGCTCCTGCTGTGGCTAGGAAGGGTCTTCCAAGAATGATGGATTCATTCTCATCCTTCCTAGTGTCTAAGATTATGAAATCAACAGGGATGTAAAGGCCTTTAACCTTCACTAACACGTCTTCTACCAATCCATAAACTTGTTTTATTGTCTTGTCTGCCATCTCTAATGAGATTCTTGCAGCTTGTACCTCAAAGATTCCCAGTTTCTCCATTACAAAGAGTGGCATAAGATTTATACCTGACCCCAGGTGACAGAAAGCCTTCTCAAAGGTCATGATGCCTATGGTACATGATATTAAGAATTTACCAGGATCTTGTTTCTTTTGAGGTAGAGTTTGCTGAACCCATGTATTTAGTTCACTAATGAGCAAGGGATGTTCATCTTCCCAAGTCTCATTACCAAACAACTTGGCATTCAGCTTCATGATGGCTCCTAGATATTGAGCGACTTGCTCTTCAGTTTCATCCTCATCCTCTTCAGAGGAAGAATAGTTCTCAGAGCTCATGAATGGTAGAAAGAAGTTTAATGGAATCTCTATGGTCTCTATATGAGCCTCAGATTCCTTTAGGTCCCCAATAGGAAACTCCTTTCTGTCTGGAGGACGTCCCATGAGGTCTTCTTCTTTGGGATTCACGTCCTCCCAGCTCTTTGGATTCGGCCATTTTGATTATATCAATGGCCTTGCACTCTCTTTTTGGATTCTCTTCTATATTGCTTGGGAGAGTACTAGGAGGAGTTTCAATGATTTTCTTACTCAGCTGACCCACTTGTACCTCCAAATTTCTAATAGAGGACCTTGTTTCATTCATGAAACTTAAAGTGGCCTTAGATAGATCAGAGACTATATTTGCTAAGCTAGAGGGGCTCTGCATAGAATTCTCTATCTGTTGCTGAGAAGATGATGGAAAAGGCTTGCTATTGCTAAACCTGTTTCTTCCACCATTATTAAATCCTTGTTGGGGCTTTTGTTGATCCTTCCATGAGAAATTTGGATGATTTCTCCATGAGGAATTATAGGTGTTCCCATAGGGTTCACCCATGTAATTCACCTCTGCCATTGCAGGGTTCTCAGGATCATAAGCTTCTTCTTCAGAAGATGCCTCTTTAGTACTGTTGGATGCATTTTTCCATCCATTCAGACTTTGAGAAATCATGTTGACTTGCTGACTCAACATTTTGTTCTGAACCAATATGGCATTCAGAGCATCAATTTCAAGAACTCCATTCTTCTGAGGCGTCCCATTACTTACAGGATTTCTTTCAGAGATGTATATGAATTGGTTATTTGCAACCATGTCAATGAGTTCTTGAGCTTCTGCAGGCATTTTCTTTAGGTGGATGGATCCACCTGCAGAATGGTCCAGTGACATCTTAGAAAGCTCAGATAGACCATCATAGAATATATCTAAAATGGTCCACTCTGAAAGCATGCTAGAAGGACACTTTTTGGTCAACTACTTGTATCTTTCCCAAGCTTCATAGAGGGATTCACCATCTTTTTGCTTGAAGGTCTGAACATTCACTCTAAGCTTGCTCAGCTTTTGAGGAGGAAAGAACTTGGCCAAGAAGGCCGTGACCAGCTTATCCCAAGAGTCCAGGCTATCTTTAGGTTGTGAGTCCAACCATGTTCTAGCTTTGTCTCTTACAACAAAGGGGAAAAGCATGAGCCTGTAGACTTCAAGATCTACTCCATTAGTCTGAACAGTATCACAGATCTATAAGAATTCAGTTAAAAACTGATAGGGATCTTCTGATGGAAGTCCATAGAACTTGCAGTTCTGTTGCATCAGAGCAACTAGTTGAGGCTTTAGCTCAAAATTGTTTGCTCCAATTGTAGGGATTGAGATGCTTCTTCCATAAAAATTTGAAGTAGGTGCAGTATAATCACCAAGCATCCTCCTTGCGCCTCCACCATTGTTATTGGGTTCGGCCATGTCTTTTTTTTCGAGATTCTCTGTAAGATTTTCTCTAGATTGTTGTGCTTTAGCTTCTCTTAGTTTCTTCTTCAGAGTCCTTTCAGGTTCAGGATCTGCTTCAACAAGAATGTTCTTGTCCTTGCTCCTGCTCATATGAAAAAGAAGAGAACAGGAAAGGTAGAGGAATTCTCTATGTCACAGTATAGAGATTCCTTTATGTGAGTAGAAGAAGAAAAGAATAGAAGAAGGTTGAGAAAAATTCGAACATAGAGGATAAGAGAGAGTTCAAATTTTTAGATGAATTGAAGAGTGTTAGTAATTAAATAAATAAATAGAAGAAGATGAGAGAGAGAAATTCGAAAATTGTTTTTGAAAAATAGTTAGTGATTTTCGAAAATTGAGAGAAGAAGTACAATTAAAATTAAAATTTGAAACAATTAGTTAATTAAAAGAATTTTGAAAAAGAGTGAGGAATTTCGAAAATTAGAGAGAGAAAAGTAGTTAGGTGGTTTTGAAAAAGATAAGAAACAAACAAAAAGTCAATTAGTTAGTTGAAAAAGATTTGAAAATCAATTTTGAAAAGATAAGAAATTAGAAAAGATTTTGAAATTAATTTTGAAAAATATATGATTTGAAAAAGATATTTTTGAAAAGATATGATTAAAAAGATATTTTGAGAAAGATTTGATTTTTAAAATTAAAATTGATTACTTGACTAACAAGAAACTAAAAGATATGATTCTAGAATTTAAAGATTGAACCTTTCTTAACAAAAAAGTAACAAACTTCAAATTTTTTAATCAATCACATTAATTGTTAGTAAAGTTTTAGAAATTTTGAAATAAACATAAGAAAAAGATTTTGAAAATTATTTTTAAATTTTCAAAAATCATAAAAGAAAAATGAAAAAGATTTGATTTTTAAAAAAAGTTTTGAAAAGATAAGATTTTTAAAATTGAAATCTTGACTTGACTAACAAGAAACAACTAATTTTAAAAATTTTTGACTAAGTCAACCCAAAAATTTCAAATTTTATGAGTAAAATAAGGAAAAGATATTTTTTTAATTTTTTTGAATTTTTAATGAAGAGAGAGAAAAACACAAATATGACCCAAAACATGAAAATTTTGGATCAAAACCACTAATGCATGCAAGAACACTATCAATGTCAAGATGAACACCAAGAACACTTTGAAGATCATGATGAACATCAAGATTTATTTTTTGAAAAATTTTCAAGAAAAGAAACACATGCAAGACACCAAACTTAGAAATTTTTCATGTTTAGACACTATGAATGCAAAAATTCATATGAAAAACAACAAAAGACACAAAACAAGAAAATATGAAGATCAAACAAGAAGACTTATCAAGAACAACTTGAAGATCATGAAGAACACCATGTATGAATTTTTCGAAAAAAATGCATAAATTTTAAAAACATGCAATTGACACCAAACTTAAAAATTGACACTAGACTCAAACAAGAAACACAAAATTATTTTTGGTTTTATGATTTTAATAATTTTTTTGTTTTTTTAAAAAAATTATTTTTTTTTGAAAAACAAAAACAAATAAAAATTTTTGAAAGATTTTTGAAAACTTTTTGAAAAGAAAATTACCTAATATGAGCAACAAGATGAACCATCAGTTGTCCAAACTCAAACAATCTTTGGCAACGGCGCCAAAAACTTGGTGCACGAAATTGTGATCATCAAAAATGGTGCCAAAGACTTGGAGCTCCCAAATGTGAATCACACTTTGTCACAACATTGCACAACTAACCAGCAAGTGCACTGGGTCGTCCAAGTAATACCTTACGTGAGTAAGGGTCGATCCCACGGAGATTGTTGGTATGAAGCAAGCTATGGTCATCTTGTAAATCTCAGTTAGGCGGATTCAAATGGTTATAATGGTTTTCAAAAATATAAAGATAAATAAAGCATAAAATAAAGATAGAGATACTTAAGTAATTCTTTGGTGGGAATTTCAGATAAGTGCATGAAGATACTGTGTTCCTTCTGAATCTCTGCCTTCCTATTGCTTTCATCCAATCCTTCTTACTCCTTTCCATGGCAAGCTGTATGTAGGGCGTCACCGTTGTCAATGGCTACCTCCCGTCCTCTCAGTGAAAATGGTCCAAATGCTCTGTCACAGCACGGCTAATCATCTGTCGGTTCTCGATCATGTCGGAATAGAATCCAGTGATTCTTTTGCGTCTGTCACTACGCCCAACACTCACGAGTTTGAAGCTTGTCACAGTCATTCAATCCCTGAATCCTACTTGGAATACCAAAGACAAGGTTTAGACTTTTCAGATTCTCAAGAATGGCCGCCAATGGATTCTAGATTATACCACGAAGATTTTGATTAAGGAATCCAAGAGATACCCGCTCGATCTAAGGTAGAACGGAAGTGGTTGTCAGGCACACGTTCATAGGTGAGAATGATGATAAGTGTCACGGATCATCACATTCATCATGTTGAAGTGCAGCGAATATCTTAGAATAAGAATAAGTTGAATTGAATAGAAGAATAATAGTAATTGCATTAATACTCGAGGAACAGTAGAGCTCCACACATTAATCTATGGTGTGTAGAAACTCCACTGTTGAAAATACATAAGTGATGGCCCAGGCATGGCCGAATGGCCAGCCCCCATGAAGGTCTAAGAACTAAACGTCCAAAGATATGACAAGACCAATGGTAAAAAAGACACTGAATACAATAGTAGAAAGTTCTATTTATACTAAACTAGCTAATAGCGTTACAGAAATAAGTAATTGATGTAGAAATCCACTTTCGGGGCCGACTTGGTGTGTAGCGGCTGAGCTTGAGCTTTACACGTGCAGAGGCTTCTCTTGGAGTTAAACGCCAACTTGTAACGTGTTTTTGGCGTTTAACTCTGGTTTGTGACGTGTTTCTGGCGTTTTACTCCAGAATGCAGCATGGAGCTAGCAATGAATGCCAGTTTGCGTCATCTAAACTCGAATAAAGTGTGAACTATTATATATTTCTGAAAATCCCTGGATGTCGACTTTCCAACGCAATTGAGAGTGCGCCATTTTTAGTTCTTTAGCTCCAGAAAATCTATTTTGAGTGCCGGGAGGTCAAATTCCAACAGCATCTGCAGTCCTTTTTCAGCCTGAATCAGATTTTTGCTCAGATCCCTCAATTTTAGCCAGAAAAATACCTGAAATCACAGAAAAACACACAAACTCATAGTAAAGTCCAGAGATGTGAATTTTCATAAAAACTAATAAAAACATCCCTAAAAGTAGCTAGATCTTACTAAAAACTACCTAAAAACAATGCCAAAAAGCGTATAAATTATCCGCTCATCACTCTTCCACGCGGTCGCATCAGTCACGCATCCGCGTCATCTATGTTTCGCATGATCTATGTGTTCGCGTCATGCACACATTCGTGCAGATGCCAATTTGCGCAAAGCACGCGTTCGCATCGTCCATGCGGACGCGTCGCTACCAGTTTCTTCAAAAACTCCATTTTGTGCTTTTCTTCCATTTTTGTATGTTTTCTTTCCAACCTTTAAGTCATTCCTGCCCTATAAAACCTGAAAGTACTCAACACACAAATCACGGCATCGAATGGTGTTCATACCCTGGGTCGAGCTATCTGACCCGAGATGTTCTACCGACAAAGTGACCGACCTCCTTAGGTCAGGACAACCGACCTCTTCTCAAAGAGCTCGACCAAACTACCAGGAAAGCCTAATAAAAGGCCCAAACAGAGGAACACGGCCCAAAATCCAAGGGCAGCCCAAGCCTATAGAGATAAAGGCGGTTCCCTTAAAGATAAGATGACCTCGCTCGAAGATAAAGATAAGATAAGATAACTAACTTATCTTATCCAAGGAAGGTCTCTACACCATTATAAATACACTGGAGCTCCCAGGTATAACTCATACTCTAATTCTACTCAATACCTACTTAATACTCTTGCTAACATAAGCATCGGAGTCCCTTGCAGGTACCCCCACCCTCTGGGGACGAAGGAATCAGCATCGCCACCAAGTCCAACAAGTCGGACACAGCAACTCCGACCATTACAGAAGATCTCATCCGAGATCGACCTATAGTTTCAGGTAACCCTCAGAACAAATGGTAATAAAGGACAATTAAATTTAATATTTTTAAAGCATAGGAAACATGTTTTCTCATAAATCATAATACAAGGAAGGAATAGTAAAATCATGCAATTTACATGAATAAGTGGGTCAAGATTTGATAAAAACACTCAATTTAAGCACAAGATGAATCATAAAATAGGGGTTTATCAACCTCCCCACACTTAAACAATAGCATGTCCTCATGCTAAATCCAAGAGAAAGGAGTAAAGGTAAAATGGTGGAATCTTATGCAATGTAATCTATTCTAAATGCAACTACCTAAATGAGTCATGCAATTCTAGTTATTATTCACTTGTATATAAGGCTTACATGTAGTTAAATTAATTCATATCTTCAAGGAATCATATATGTACAATTAGGGACAAATCATATTAAAGGACAGTTACAATTGAGTTGAGTTAAGATAGTTCACAACTTGCAAGACAATTAATTAATTAAATATGGATATATGAGAATGAGCTATTGAACCCTCACTGGATTTTGTGTTTACTCTCTAATCACTCAGTGTTTTGGGTTAATCACTCTCTTCTTTTCTAGTCATGCTTTCTAAAACTTTGTTTTTCATCTAACCAATCAACAAATATTGAATATAGACATACAAAAATCATGATGTCTTTTCCCAGGTTGTAATGGGGCTAGGGTAAGGGTAATGGTGTGCATATAAGGCTAAGTGAGCTTAACAAAGTGAACCCTTGATTAGTCTAAGATCTTCACCTAACATATACACTTTACATAATTTCAAAGTTCTCTTACCTTCTTACCCAAATTTTCCCACTTTTGTATTACATGCTCATGCACCAAATTTAATTTTTGAATTCTGTCTCATGTGCATTGATTCTTTTTATTTTGCATTGGGGAGATTTTTGTATCCCCTTATTTAATTAAATATATATATATTTTTTTAATGCACATGGTAATTTAATTATTTTGATTTCACATGAGCATGCTTCCCAAAATTTTAAATAACTTATTTAATTTAATTCTTTACCTTTTTTCTATCATCCCATGTTCCCATAAAATTCCCCACACTTAAATTATACACAATATCTATCTTAAGCTAACCAAGGATTCAACTTGAGATTTTTTACTTTGTTTTTCTGCTTAAGGCTAGTAATGTGGTTATAAAATAGAAGAGGGGTCAAAAGGCTCAAGGGGGCTAGCAAGGGTGATGTAAAAGGGTAAGCTTTTTGGGATAAGTGAGCCAAATTATGAATAATGGCCTCAATAATCTCTTGGTATGTATCTATATTCTATAAGTGGACATATAGATTAAAACGAAATAAAGATGCAAGCATAGAAAAGAAGTACGAAACATACAGGAATGAAATTTATGGTTTGAAAGAACCATACAATTAAGCTCAAAACTTACAGGTTGTGTGTTCTCAAGCTCATAAATCATATATCAGTTATGTATGTCATGCAAGTTGAAATCAAGAGTTTCCATTTAACCCAATGTAAATCTTAAGGTGCCCCTTAAAATCTTAGTGTTTCTTCTTGAAGAAATGTTGTTAACTAACTAACATGTAATGCTACATATACAAGGTGTGTGGATTGTTTTAATCTACTAAAGTTTCTAGTTTACTCTTTTTATTTTCAATTAAACCAAACTATCATATGCTAAAAAGGGTAAACTATACTAATTAATCCACTTAATGTATAACTAGTAAACTAAAAGTGCAAACTAAGCTAAAATATCTAAGATATATACAGCCCAAAGTGCAGAATGCAAAAATAAAGCAAAAGCAAAAAGGAGAAAAATGGGCAAATAAAATACAGAGAATGAACAAAATAAGATAAGAGTCTGTAGTGGTTCATAAAAAAAATATATGCCAGAGATGGTGACCTCTCCATACTTAAATAATAGCATCGTCCTCGATGCTCACTCAAATTGGGTGTGAAGAAGTGTCATCTCCAGATGGATGGGCTGCCGATATCTCAGTGGTAGGCTGAAGGTCTGCAGTCTCTGTGAGTGTATGAGGAGCGGTCTGCTGAAGCGGAGGCTCTGTCTGTAGAGGAATCTCCAGATCTATGGCCTGTAGCTGGTGGTGCTCCTCATGGTGTGGTGCAGTGTGCTTAGATCCTCCCTGCTCAGCCTGGGTAGGTGCCTCCTCCTTATGATCACTCGCCTCCTCCTCAGATGTCTCTGAAGGTGTGTCGGGCTCTGAGATGTCGCCACCAGATTGGATCATCAGCTTGAGGTGCTCATAGCGTCGCTTGTGCCGACGCTCAGACCTCTCAAAACGTCGCTTGTTGCGATGTTCAGACCTCTCAAAGTGCTGCTGGTGGCGGCATTCCATCTGGTCTAAGCGGTCAAAGAGTCGGTGCACTAGAAGATAAACGGGCTAGCTGCTCTCAGTAGAGTCAGTGAGAAACGGAGGTTGGTAGCCAAGAGCCTGAAACTTCCTACTGTGAGGGATGATTTTCCTGCAGTCCACGGCGGATGGCTTTTCATCAGCAATTTCCTAAGGTACCTCAGCTCAATGACCCAACTGAGTAATCAGGAATGGAAACGGGAGGGTGCCTCTGACATGGACCCTAGTCATGTAATGCCGGATGAAGCAGGGCAGATATAGGTCCTTACCCTCTATCACACACCAGATGAGGGTAATCATAGCAGCTGGCACCTCGGTCTCATGAGTGCTCGGCATTACGTAGTTACTCAGAATCTGCTGCCATAGTCGAGCCTCATCATTCAGATATATGAGCCTGATTCTCTTAGGTACCACTGTGCTCTTTCCCATGACCCATGGAACAGAAGGATCAAGAGCTATAGCCCGTTTTACTGTATCCCAGTCAAATCTCATGAATCTCATATCCTCTTCAACTCTTTGGTAACCGTCTGGCTGATCTAATTTAGGTGGGAGCTGGAGGATGTCTTCTATGGCTTCCTCAGTAACCAGAATTTGTTGGCCTCTGAGCTGTACTACATCCAGGGATGTTATAAAGTAGTTACAGTAGAATTCTCTGACCTAGGATGAGTTGATCTCAGTCAAGTTTCTCTCCAGGAAGAACCATCCTCTCTGTTTAATTTGGTCTGAAGTGTACTACCTGAGTTCTTCTGAAATTTGAGTGTTCATTCCAGGTATAGGTTCCTGGATGTGGCAAAAACTGGGTACTTCAGCTCACAGTATTTGTTTGCAAATTTTACTGGGTCAGCTACAGGTACAAACTGATCAGCTTTTTCCTACGGGGTAAAGTTCTTCTCCCGCCAAGAATCATCATGCAAGATGCCAAGGATGGACATAGAGGATTCGCCTCTTTTCCTTTTGCCAGTGGTTGCTTTGCCTTTTCCTTTGCTTTGAGGGTCAGCCATCCTGAAAAGTAGAAATTCCAGGATAAAATTGAAGAATAAAAGTAGGAAAACAAGTAGGCAAATAGGGTAAAAGCAATATAAGCACAGAGTGGCAAAAGAGCGAGAGAAGCATGAATTGAGTGAAATATATGTGCATTATGGATTGTATGCAAGTGGAAAAGTCTGAAAATAGAAATCACAATCCAAATTATATGATAAGTGGAAGTCATGTTAATTAGGAAAAACAATGATCATGCCCTGAGTTAGAAAGTTAAAGTAGTCAGGTAAAAAGAGAAGTTTGAAAGTTAAAATGGTGAGTAGGTAAAAAGGAAGTTAGAAAGTGAAAATAGTGAGTCAGTAAAAAGATAGTTAAGGTAAGTGGCATGATGATGGGTTTCCTAGTTAACAAGAAATCCACAAATTTAAAGAACAATCAACTCAAATTCAAGCAAAGATATCAATTTATTGATGACAATTCAGATAGATACAAGAGTTGCAAAATTAAAATGAAATCATCAATAAAGCAATTTAGTAACCAGGGAGTCAAAAGGAATAAGAATGCTAGCCCGTGCAGTCATGACTCGGTTTGGTTGAAATCAAGTAATGCAAAATATTAAGTATCCAAACTCAATACATGAAAACAAGTTGCAGAAAATTGGGCAGCATTCCGGCTAAAACTGGATGTTCCCAGGTAATAAATAGCAAGAAAAAAACAGTCAATATGAGAATAAAAGGTGCTGCAAAGAATCATAAATATAGGAACAATAAAGATCAGTGTAATAGCAGCATGAAAAATGAAGAACAGCATATGAACATAATTATTCATCACAGCCAGATCAAAATTGCAAAATAGATAAAATAGGTAATCAAGAACGGCATAATTATCAGGCCTAAATCCACTAACCACATCCTAGCTACCTAACCACGTAAAATCCACTACAATCATGCATTTCTAACTATCCTAATTTGAACAGAATCTGAAAAATATGCAACTAACTAACTAATGAACTGGTAAAGGGAACGATGATCGGTGGAACCTGGTGTAGGTGGGACCAGAATTTGAGACAGAGAGGGGAGTAGTGGCGCTGGTGGCTGCACAGCGGTGGCACGGTGGTGGCACAGTGGTGGTGGGAAACAGTGGTCTGAGGGTATCCATTTTGTGCTAAACGCACACCAGCCACACGATTCCAACCTAACTTTCTAGGCGTCAGATCTTTACACCGATTATCATTCCACGCCCACACGTGGCCTGCGTGCTCGCGTGGGGTGATTTTTTTATTTTTATTTATTTTTATTTATTTTTTTTATTTTTATTTATTTTTTGATGCAGTATGCAGAATGCAAAATGCAATGAATGTTATGCACAATTCCAGGTGCAATCAAAGTTCAAAAAAATAGACTAAAATGGAAAAGGAACGATCATACCATGGTGGGTTGTTGCCCACCTAGCACTTTTAGTTAAAGTCCTTAAGTTGGACTGTTGGACATTCTGGTGAGCTTCTTGTTATGGTGGCTTGTGCTTGAATTCATCAAGGAATCTCCACCAATGTTTAGAATGCCAGCATCCTCCGGGGTCCCAAACAAGGCATGTAAAGCCTTTGAGTAGTTTCAAACAGGTTTCCAGGCTCCCAGGGTGTTGAATGTCAGAACAGATTCTAGGATCCCAAATTTTACTTTTACACCCGTTTTTGTCTTGATCTGCATTTTTCCAGCCGGGTGATAAGTAATCTGAATTCTCACTGTAGTGACCAAACAGCTTCTGAGATCCTTTCAATTGAACTTGACACCAATCCTTGCACCTTAAATTGAAGTGTGAAACCTCATTGAATCTTGCATACCGGCTCTGAGTGTGAGTCAATTCCCTTTTGCTCTTAAAGCCGCAGAGAGCTCTAAGCTGGCCATCTGTTTCAAGTAAACCATATTTAAGTGGAAATGTAAAGATAAAGGTCAAGGATTTTACCCACTTGAAGTTGGAGTTGGGTGGTAGTGGCCTTGGGAGAAGTGTTTCCCGTGGCTCTGCAAGCTCTACTCCCTTGTGGTCTTTGGTGAATTCCTCCACTTCTTTGCAAATTTCATCAATTTTAACCATGTCTTGATCAAAGTCTTCGATATCTTCCTCATCACTTGAGTCATAATTGGGAGGTTGAGAAAAGTCTACATCTGCATCATCTTCGTATTCACTTGAGGCAGATTTTTCTATCTCACAGAATTCACTTGCGGATGCAAGTTCATTACTAAGAGAACTTGAATTGTGATTATCATCATCAAGGAAACTTGCGTCTTGGGTTATTCTGTCCAGTTCCTTATAGGATACCTGCTTCGGGGGTTGTGCACTATCCTCCTTAACATCAATTGTAACATCCTTGACGGAATTCTCCACAACTTTGGATTCCCATGGGGGTTCAGCGTCTCCTAAGTCTTCAATCAACTCTTCTTCTTGGATAATTTGGGCTTCCTCCAATTGTTCCAGAATAAAGTCATGCTCCTTACTGTCCATTGGAGTTTATAGTGTCTTCTTCATGCTACGTTCTTTATTAGATTCTCCACATGAAGTCATGGGGATTACTTGAGTGTCCGGGCGTCTCGAAGATAATTAATTTATTTCTTGCTCTAGTTGATGAAGGGTTGCATGAAATTTATCTACTGATTTTTTGAAGCGAACCTGTGATTCTTGGCTTGATGGATATGGACATGGTGCATAGGGGAGTAGTGGTTCTTGGGAGTGTGGTGGTTCGAAGCTATGTTGAGAGGATGGTCTCTGAGCACAGGGTGGGGCTTGTTGGTAACTACAAGGGGGCCCACGATATCTATCAGCTTGGTATGCATTATAGAATGGTCTTTGTCCATGATATCTAAGAAGGTGTTGTTGCCTAAAGGGTTGATCAGATCTTCTTGGCTCCATCAGTCTTTGATTGCTTAGACCTTGATGCATAGTCCTGTTATAGCTTCTATTCCTTTCAATAGAAGTAGAACCAAACTCAAAGCGAGAGGGGTGAGAACTCATAGTAGCTAATAGAAATAAAAAGGGAAAATAAAAACAAATAAACAAGTAAAAGAAAAATATTTACAATAACCAATAATAAGGCACATGTTTGGAATTCTCCGGCAACGGCGCCATTTTGACGGTCGGATTTCCTGTCGGTAAAGAATTTTCACAAATATAATCGCGTTGCAAGTATAGCTTCTAAACCAACAGAAAATCCTTTCATACAAACGTTTGGTTGTCACAAGTAACAAACCTAATAAAATTTATAAACCGAAGTATTCAAACCTCGGGTCGTCTTCTCAAGGAATCGCAGGGAAGTATGATTTATTATTGGTTATGGAAAACAATATTTTTGGTTTTGAAAGGGTTTTGAACAAGAGAAATAGATTGCAAGGAATTAAATCAATTAGCAAAGAAAAACTCTTGGCAAAGTATGAAAACTGGAAGTCCTATCCTAGTTATCCTTATCAGGTGTGATGAGTATTGTTCGTTGCTCCCACTTAGTCAACCCTT
Source organism: Arachis duranensis (assembly GCF_000817695.3). Classification (NCBI taxonomy): domain Eukaryota; kingdom Viridiplantae; phylum Streptophyta; class Magnoliopsida; order Fabales; family Fabaceae; genus Arachis; species Arachis duranensis. The sequence goes on along the minus strand of NC_029776.3, from coordinate 65,383,186 downwards.
ACTAACTAAAGGAAAGTCAAGTGGACCAATTAATTTGATTCCTCAAGTCCTAGTCAACTTCTAAGGAAAGACTAGCTTTAGAGGGATCCAAATCAACCAGCAAACATCAAATATTAATCAACTGCTGAGTTTGATAACTCAAGAGTCACCAATCAATCAACTAGAGTCAAGAATATAGGAAACTAAATAAAAGTCATATGTCTGAAATACCTCAAATATTAATAAAAGAAATTAAATCCAACATGGAAAAGTTCATAAGTCAAATTGGGAAAATAAAAGGAACATTGAACCTGTAATGAGGGGAAGTAGTCTGAACATAATAGAAATCCTAATCCTAATTCCTAAGAGAGAGGAGAGAACCTCTCTTTCTAAAAACTACATCTAAATCCTAAAACTATGTATGAATGTATGTTGTAACATCCCCCCTGATGAATGGATGGTTTCCTTAATTTATAGCTTTTAATTTGTGTTCTCTAGGCTTAGATCTGGACCAAAAATGGTCCAGAAGTTGCTGGGGCCGACTTCTACAAATTCTGCAGATCACGGACGTCACGCGTCCACGTGGGTCACGCGGTCGCGTCATCTGGAGTGTTGCTCTTCCATGCGGTCGTGTCAGTCATGCATCCGCATCATCTGTGTTTCGCATGATCTATGCGTTTGCGTCATGCACGCGTTCGCGCAGATGTCAATTTGCACAAAACACGCAGACGCGTCGCTACTAGTTTCTTCAAAAACTCCATTTTGTACTTTCCTTCCATTTTTTGTATGTTTTCTTTCCATCCTTTAAGTCATTCATACCCTATAAAACCTGAAGTACTCAAAACGCAAATCATGGCATCGAATGGTAATAAAGGACAATTAAATTTAATATTTTTAAAGCATAGGAAACATGTTTTCTCATAAATCATAAAACAAGGAAGGAATAGTAAAATCATGCAATTTACATGAATAAATGGGTGAAGATTTGATAAAAACACTTAATTTAAGCACAAGATGAATTATAAAATAGGAGTTTATCAGCAAGCATCTATATACTCAGCCTCTGCAGTGGATAAAGTCGCTGTGGGCTGCTTCTTACTTGACCAAACATTCAAGAACCTTCCAAGAAAGCAACATAGTCATGAAGTGCTCCTTCTATCAATTCTATCACCGGCAAAATCTATATCATAGTAACCAACTGCAGAAAAATCATCAATCTTAGGATACCAAAGACCAAAATTGGATGTGCCATGAACATATCTAATGATCCTCTTTACTGCAGAAAGATGTGACTCTTTTGGTTTAGATTGGAACCTTGAACATAATCCAACACTTTACACAATATTAGGTCTAGAGGAGGTTAAGTACATAAGAGAACCAATCATTCCTCTATACCTAGTCTCATCTACATCTTTCTTAGTTTCTCCCTTATCTAATTTTGAACTAGGGTGCATGGGAGTTCCCTTGGGTTTGGCATTTTCCATGCCGAATTTCCTAACTAGTTCCTTGGCATACATCTCTTGATGAATGAAAATACTATTTTCAGTTTGTTTAATTTGCAGTCCAAGGAAAAAATAAAGTTCACCCATCATACTCATGTCAAATTCACTTGTCATGAGTTTTCCAAATTCAAAACAAAGGGATTCATTGGCTGATCCAAAAATAATGTCATTAACATATATTTGGACTAGAATGAAAGACTCATTAGAATTCTTGATAAATAGAGTTGTGTCTGTGGTGCCTCTTTGAAAACCATTTTTCAAGAGAAAAGAGCTAAGCCTCTCATACCAAGCTTTAGGAGCTTGTCTTAAACCATAGAGAGCTTTTGATAATTTGAAAACATAGTTAGAATGCTCTTTATTTTCAAAACCGGGTGGTTGCTCCACATACACTTCTCTATATATCACACCATTCAAAAATGCACATTTCACATCCATTTGATATAATTGAAAACCACAAAATGTAGCATAAGCTAAGAGAAGTCTTATGGCCTCCATTTGGGAGACATGGACAAAGAATTCATCAAAGTCTATTCCTTTTTCTTGGTCATATCCTTGTGCCACTAGCCTTGCTTTATTTCTTGCAATTCTGCCATCTTCTCCTAATTTGTTCTGAAATATCCACTTGGTGCCAGTCAGTTTTGATGCCAGGGCATCTAGGCTAGTTTCACTGACCTTTTCTTTACTGTTTTAAAGTAGTTTCATGTATTTTCTTAGAGAATAAGGCAAGTTTTGGATGAAAATACACTCACACCTTGATTCAAGCAACTATTGTAAATTTCACATGATTTCATGAGGATTCTGCAAGAATTGAATGACAAATTGATGATGCATAATCTCATGACTTTGACTAGAGCTTTGATGCACTTTATTTGCTTGATTTCAGGACAAAGGAAGCAAGGAAGAACCACGTTAGTAGCCACGTTAACCTAGTGAACTAACGCTCCAAAATGTGAACACCACTGACGCTCCAACATGTGGCAATGAACTACATTAAGAGTCATGTTAACTTAGTTAACGTGAACTCTAACATGGAGGAGAGGAACAATGCCAACGTTAGTGACACTCACCTTTGTCACTAACGTTGGAGCAAACTAGCATTGACCACGTTAGTGGTCATGTTAAGACCACTAACGTGAAAGCTAACGTGGAGCTAAGATTGATGAGCCAACGTTAGTGACACTCACCTTTGTCACTAACGTTGGAGATGGCATTCACTACCACGTTAGTAGCCACGTTAACTTAGTTAGCGTGGGCTCTAACGTGGAGAGTAGGGGCACTTGGAGCGTTAGTGACAAAGGTGAGTGCTACTAATGCTCTCGAAGATGAGGCATACCCACGTTAAGAGCCACATTAGTTACACTAACGTGAACTCTAACGTAGGGACAAGGGGCACAAGGCAACGTTATTGGGAAAGGTGAGTCCCAATAACGCTTGTGAAGGTTTATAAGGCAAACGTTAGTGGTCACGTTAGTGCTACAAACGTTGGAGTTAACATGGGTTATATGGGGTTGGAACGTTAGTGAAAAGTTGATTGCCACTAACGTTCTCGAACCCACAATGTCACTTAACGTTAACTTCACTAACGCCCATGCCTAGTTCATACTTTTCTGCAAGCTGAGCCCACTAAAGGTTGTAACTGCTTCAACTCAAGTCTAAGGCCCACATCCAAGGCTTGAAGAACTCATTAGAAGATCAAGAGAAGTAGTATATATAGGAGTAGTTTTGAACTATAGAGAAGCTTGGCACTTTGGAGAACTACCCTCTGTGTATTTACTTTTCTGCACTTTTAGCTAGGGATGTATTCTTTTTTGCCATTTTCCATTTCTAGAGCTATGAACAACTAAACTCCTTTCATTGGGTTAGGGAGATCTGTTGTAATTTGATGGATCAATTATAGTTTTCATTCTCCTCTTCTTTCCTCTCTTTTGATTTAATAGAAAGCTATCAATCTTAATTCAATTAGTTAGTTGTCTTGGAAAAGAAACTCTCCATAATTAGATCTCCTCTGAGCCTTGGAAAAGGGATGAGGAGATCATGCTAGAAATGCTTTCTCATGTTGGACCAAATTGGGGTCTGGGCGGATATAGTGACATGTAATCCTCCCAACACTTTGATTTGGAAATACATGTGCTATAATCAGTGACTACACTTCATCTCTTCCCATGAGCAATTAAATCAAGGAATTGGGCAATTGTTCATGCTTAGAGAGATTGGGTTGCCAAGGAATTGGAACCCAATCACTTAAGATTGCCAAGGAGATCAATAGATGCTTTGATTGAGGAAGAGATGAAATTGAATTTGATCCAGAGAATACAACATCTCCTGACCCCAATGAACTCCCCATTTCTGATCTTACCCATTCTCTTTACTTTCTGCCATTTATTTACATGCTCATTTCCCCAAATCCCCATCTAAGATTCTGCACTTTATTTTCTGCTATTTACTTTCCCGCCATTTAATTTTCTGTAATTCTCAAACTACATTCTGTTTAGCTCAACTAGCATACTCTTTCTACTAAAGTTGCTTGACCAATCAATCCCTGTGGGATTCGACCTCACTCTATTGTGAGTTTTTACTTGATGATAATTCGGTATACTTGCCGAAGAAAAAATTTGTTGAGAGACAAGTTTTCATGCATCAAGTTTATGGCGCCATTGCCGGGGATTGATTTTGTATCAACAATGATTAAGTTGGAAGTTCACTAGATTGAGCATTTTTCTTTTGTTTGTTTACTTTATTCAATTATTTACCTTCAGTTTGTTTCGTTTCTTCCTCACCCCCTATACCCCCTCTATTTTCTTTCTTTCTTTATTATTATTTACGATTCTGCTCACTAACCTACTAACTATTTGATAATTTGTACCACTCACACTAATAATTACTCTAACAAGAATAATCTCTTCATTTCATCTCTTGCTGTGTTTTTTTGTTAGTTGTACGACAGGGAGAGGAGAGGGAGCTTTAACTTCCTTCGATTCAGAACCTGAAAGAACCATACGGAGACTAAGGAGGGAAGCAAAAAGGAAAGGAGTTGTTGGTGCTGAGGAAGAGGAAGAGTATTTTGAAACCAACATGGAGGAGAACTTGGAAAATAATCATGAAGGAGAAGCTCACAACCATGCTAGAGAAGGCCCTGCAAACTATGCTGGGCAAGAAAGGAGAGTTCTAGGCTCCTACATCAATCCAAATCCAGGAAACTATGGAAGTAGCATCCAAAAGCCCACCATACATGCCAACAACTTTGAATTAAAACCCCAGCTAATCACCCTTGTTTAGAACAATTGCTCATTTGGAGGAAGTGCTCAAGAAGACCCCAATCAACATCTAACCACCTTCCTGAGAATTTGTGACACTGTGAAGTTTAATGGAGTCCACCTGGATGTCTATAGGCTACTTTTGTTCCCTTTTTCACTCAGGGACCAAGCATCCAAGTGGCTTGAATCCTTCCCAAAGGAGAGCTTGACAAATTAGGAAGATGTGGTGAACAAGTTTTTGGCAAGATTCTACCCTCCTCAAAGAATTACCAGGCTGAGAGCTGAGGTGCAAACTATCCTCTCTTATGAGTCAAAGAAGGCTGTAGACCATTCATCAGGGGGCTCTCTAAACAAGAAGAAAATCATTGAAGAAGCCATAGATGTCATTGAAACAGTAGCTGAGAATGACTACTTCTATGCCTCTGAAAGAAATAATACTTAAGGAGTAATGGAGCTGAATCACATGGATGCATTGCTAGCTCAAAATAAGATGATCACCAAGCAGTCAGCAGATCTTACCAAGAAGGTGAAGGAAAACCAAGTTGCAGCAGTCATCACTTCATCACCAGCTCAAGAAGGAGTGAATATAGGAGAAGAAGGTGATTGGGAACAAGGCAACTATGTTGGAAACTCACCGCGACAAATCCATGATCCATACTTTAAAACTTACAACTCTGGATGGAGAAATCACCCCACTTTGGGTGGGGAAATCAACAAGACCAATGCCAAGACCAAAGACGCCACAACCACAACCCCAACAACAATGCAACTCACCAACATCCCTCACAGAGGTCCTATCAACAACCACCTAATCCCAACCCACCATCACTAACCGAGGAGAGACTTTCAAAGATTGAGACTCTACTTGAAGACAGATGTAGAGAAATCCAAGACAATAAGGTGTTTAAGGAGGAAGTGCGAGCCAATATAAAAAAACAAGGGAAAAACATCAAGAAACTGGAGTCTCAAGTAGGGTATCTAGCTCAACAAATTCCCAAACCGACTGATGGTTTTCCAAGTGACACAGAGAAAAACCCAAGAGGAGAAACAAAGAAAGTAAGGTGGGAAGAATGTAAGATGATCACCACAAGTGATGAGAGGAGTATGGAGGAAGTAGAACACCCCCAAGACAGTCCAAAGGAAAATTATGAAGAAAGAAACTATGCACCACAACTCACACTCAAGGAAGAGCTGAAGGAGAGGGAGATACTGAACCCATATGCACCCTTCCCCCCACAGGCTTAAGGGTGGTTTAGCAGGGAGAATGTATTCAAGATTCCTTGACATGTTTGCATCTCTTGATGTAAATATACCATTCATTAAAGCCCTCCAGCAAATGCCCTCCTACATCAAATATATAAAAGAGCTACTAGCCAGAAAAACTTCATTGAAGGGTGGACAAACAATAAAGATGAACAGGGATTGCAGTGCTCTCATTCAAACAGAGTCACCCACAAAGAAGAAGGATCCAGGGAGTTTCCACATTCCCTGTGCTATAGGAGAGGCAATGATTGATAAGGGGCTCTGTGACCTGGGAGTGAGCATCAACTTAATGCCTCTATCCCTGATGAAAAAGCTTCAAATCAATGAGCTAACACCCACAGATGTAATCATCAAACTGGCTAAAAAAACCCAAAAGCAGGCATTAGGAGTGGTTGAGAATGTGTTAGTGAAGGTTGGAAACTACTTCCTTTCCACAGATTTTGTCATCCTGGAAATGGATGAGAATCCTATTCACCCCATCATTCTGGGAAAGCCATTCTTAGCCACATCCAAAGCACTTATAGATGTGGAGCGAGGAGAACTAGTATTGAGAATACATGATGAGCAGCTCACCTTCAATGTTTTTAAACTCTCACAAGAAGCAGATCATGATAACAAAGAGCTGAAGGAATAGTCAAACAAGGGAGCTCAAGCACCACCCTAAGAACTCCTATGGCTAACAACTACTGTGATCAGAAAGAACATCAACCGAGTGCAATCCAAAAGGAACCAGACCCACCAGAGTCATATGAAATAGGCAACAAAACCATTCTTAAAGAGGAAACCACAAGGAACAAATTGACATCAAGGGACACAAGAAAAAATATCCCAAGGGGATGGAAAAATAAGAAAATCCCTACAGAAGATTTCTTGCCAGGAGATGAAGTGGTCTATACATACTTTCCATCTATACCACCTCACCTCCCCACTATTCCATCTCAGCTGCCTCCAGTATACACCATCAACAAAATCTTATCTCTGGAACATGTGGAACTGCTCAACAAAGCCAATGGAAACAGATTCACTGCAAGGGGGGAAGATTTTAAGCACTACCAACCACCTTGACAAGGACCAAACATCAAGCTAATGACGCTAAAGAAGCGCTTCATGGGAGGCAACCCATGTTCTATACCCTCTCTCTTTAATCTTTAATAATAGTAATAAAGCAATTTTCATGGATTTTTAAATCAATTTTGACAACCAATATAAGACCCCTTACATGCAGCATATAGTACATGCTAAATTTGGTGTTCAAGGCACACCAAGAGGGCTTGAACACACTTCATGATGAGAGATTATTTCTGAATCTTGTTGCACCATATGATCACAAACAAGTTTGGTGTACCAACGTTGCATGCATGGACAATTTAGTGGTTGATTGATTTACATTCATAAAAAGCATTTAGTATTTAAAAACAAAAGAAAAAGATTTTTTTTTTAGTAGCTAGTTCACACCTTAAGTCTTCCCACCAAAATTTTCAATTAACCATTTGCACTCCTTTTGTCTTGTATAGGAAATCAAAAGGGGCATTGATGGTACTTGATAGGACAATCCAAGAAGGGAGATTCGGCCACTATACCAAGGAAACTTCACACTTGTCTTCAAGAGGAGTATCTTGGAAAGTGTTGCCATGCAACATTGGGAGTTGGAGAAGCCTTGGAGACTAAACCAAAACCTTCATAAAAGGGGTGATCCTCGTGCTCATCCAATGGCAAACCCCAACCATCCATCACTAAACCAACATCATCAATCCACACCTTTCAAACAACCATCACTCTTTTATATAAATGATCCCCACTCTACAACCTCTCCATACACACTTCCTACTCTCATTCCTCTCCCTTCCTTCTCTCGGACACACACATTTCATCATCCACTAAAATTTTCATACACACCCTCCTAGCCGTCTTGTGAGTAACAAACACATCAACTATCTTGCATGGCATTATCAAGCTCCAAGAGACAAAAAGGGAAAGAACCTATGGAGCAGCCTCCTTTTGATGAAAAAAATTTTAGAACCTTTTACCATGCACTACAATTTGGGTGGATGGCTGACAAAGAAATCATATATGAATTAGGCTTTCAAGTCACACAAACTGAATACCCGGAAATCATAGAGAAGGTGGAAAAACGTCGATGGGAACTCCTCACCGATCCGATTACAAGGGTGAACGCAACTCTGGTTAGAGAGTTTTATGCAAATGCAGTTAGACATGATAAGGCAGATGAATCCTACACAAGTTTCGTGAGAGGGGTCACGGTAGATTTTAGTCCCATGAGCATCATGAGTGTGCTAAAGCTGTGAACCATACCCTTTGCAGAAGAGAGCTATCACTCAAGAATGGATAACAACCCCAACCACGACCAGATTATAAAAGATATCTATGTGCAAGGAGTAGATTGGGACAGAGACCCCAATGGAAAACCCAGATTTATAAAAAGAGGAGACCTCCTTCCTGAGACTAAGGGTTGGTTTGAAATTGTAAGGAGATCAATCCTCCCAGCCGGAAACAACTCAGAGGTAAACCTTAAGAGAGCAACAATGGTGCAATGCATAATGAAGGGAGGAGAAATCAAGGTTCATAAACTCATAGCCCAAGGCATTCGGAAGCTTGCTGAGAAGAGTGATTCTGGTGGAAGGTTGGGTTATCCCAGCACTATTCTCCATCTTTGCAACAAGGCTAGGGTGGTGTTCGAGGATGGAAACCCCAAGTGGATAAAGGTTGGCCTTCCAATCACTTATCGTCGGATGCATGCTGCCGCAACTCCCCTACCTCAACGAAGGGTAAGAAAGAGGCCAGCCCATCAAGCTGAAGAAAGACAACATCCACGGGAGCAAGCCCCAACCACCTTAGGCATGCACCAATTACAAGAGGCTATTGATACCTTATCTAGGCAATACATGGAGAATCAAGGTGCACAAAAGGAGCTTCAAATGCAAATAATGGACCGTCAAGAAGAATCACTGTCTAGATGGATGAATCAGTAAGGGGAATGGCAAAAATAGTTGATGGAACAACAATTGGAACAAGGGAGACAATGGAGTGAGTCCTTCCATAACCTGGACCAAAAGCAAGATCAACAACAAGAAGCCATCCAAAAGCTAATCAACATCTAAACACATCAAGGTGCACACATTCATGAGATGCATAGGAAACAAAGAGAATAGGCAGATCTTTTCGATGAATATAGAGCATTTTCAGAAGGGGTTTACATGAGTAAAACTGGATATTATGTAAATACCCAAGCCAGGCTTGGGTACTTGGTCGGATTACTACCTGTATTGCATCCTCGGATCACAAAATATGAGGATGTAAAGGATGAATTAGCACGAGTGGAACGCGAAAGAGCCGAAAAGAGTCATGAGTCAGTAAGGAAGGCACTGGAAGATTGGAAAATAGCCAGAATGAATCAGATGAAAGGAAGCACAAGTGGACAAAGTGGACAAAAAGAAGACAATGAAGCAGAGGAACATAGGCATCCCCATGAATAAAAGGTGGTGGAGTTCCTTCTTAGTTCGATCTTTTTCAAAGCTTTAAATAAGGAAAATCATGTATGAAATAGAACATGCTTCCATAGTAATTTAGGAATTTTCAAATATGCTTTAAGATCTTGTTGCTTAGGTCCATGCTCACTAGTCTAGGTCCCTAGGTTTCATCTTCATCTTGCTTACTTGTATGCTTGTCCTTCAAGTTAATCAAAAAGAAAATGTTATGATAAGAACAAGAGTGGAGTTATTTTGTGAAGTGAATCCTGAATGTTTGTGGTAAGGTGATTAGTTAGCTAAGTTGGTTCACCAACAAGGAAAGAAGGAAAGTATCTATCCTGAATCCTATGCTTGAAACACATCCTATGAGACTAACTAAATAATAAGATCCCAATAAGAAAAGAGAAAGAGCAATAAAAGTGAAAAGGAAAGAAACACAATAAGAAACAATGCTAGGCATAAAAGGTTTTAAGATTGAGGCATGTGTCTGTGGTGTTCATGTGCAAGGGATATGCTTGGATGAATAAGCTCTTAGGGGTGCCTCATCACTTGGTAACTTAGATTAACTAATCTGGGATTATCAGCTGAAAGTCTACTATCAAGAGTGACCCTTGCTACAGAACACTTAGTAACCCAAAGAGGTGCTAGACACCAAGGTCTCAAGAAAGAAAAAGAAGAATGCAATAAATCTTGAGAAAACAAAAGAAGGAAGGATCAACAACTAGGAAGTCTCAAGGGATGTAAGTAAGCAAGTATTCAAGGGCATGATAAAGGCCTGAAACCTGGTAAAGGAATGAACCTAAGTTGCTATGCATGAAATCCAATAAACCAGGAATTTTACTTTTATATTGTTCATCTTGTTCTTTCATTCATTATTCTTATGTTCCAGTACTTGCTTAGGGACAAGCAAGCTTTAAGTTTGGTGTTGTGATGCCAGGGCATCTAGGCCAGTTTCATTGACATTTTCTTTACTGTTTTAAGGTAGTTTCATGCATTTTCTTAGAGAATAAGGCAAGTTCTGGATGAAAATACACTCACACCTTGATTCAAGAAACTATTGTGAATTTCACATGATTTCATGAGAATTCTGCAAGAATTGAATGACAAATTGATGATGCATAATCTCATGACTTTGACTAGAGCTTTGATGCACTTTATTTGCTTGATTTCAGGACAAAGGAAGCAAGGAAGAACCACGTTAGTAGCCACATTAACCTAGTTAACGTGACCACTAACGTGGAATGGGGAAGAGCTTGCAACGTTAATGAGAAAAGTGATCACCAATAACGCCTGCGAAGCCATCATAAGCCCACGTTAATTGCAACGTTAACTAGGTTAACGTGGTAGTTAACGTGGAGACAAAGAAAGCTCCAACGTTAGTGGTAAATGTGAACACCACTAACGCTCCAAAATGTGGCAATGAACCACGTTAAGAGTCACGTTAACTTAGTTAACGTGAACGCTAACGTGGAAGAGAAGAACAATACCAACGTTAGTGACACTCACCTTTGTCACTAACGTTGGATCAAACTAGCATTGCCCACGTTAGTGGTCACGTTAAGACCACTAACGTGAAAGTTAACGTGGAGCTAAGATCGATGAGCCAACGTTAGTGACACTCACCTTTGTCACTAACGTTGGAGATGGCATTCACTACCACGTTAGTAGCCACATTAACTTAGTTAACGTGAGCTCTAATGTGGAGAGTAGGGGCACTTGGAGCGTTAGTGACAAAGGTGACTGCCACTAACGCTCTCGAAGATGAGGGATACCCACGTTAAGAGCAACGTTAGTTACACTAACGTGAACTCTAACGTAGGGACAAGGAGCACAAGGCAACGTTATTGGGAAAGGTGAGTCCCAATAACGCTTGCGAAGGTTTATAAGGCAAACGTTAGTTGTCACGTTAGTGCCACTAACGTTGGAGTTAACATGGGTTATATGGGGTTGGAACGTTAGTGAAAAAGTTGATTGCCACTAACGTTCTCGAACCCACAATGTCACTTAACGTTAACTTCACTAACGCCCATGCCTAGTTCATACTTTTCTGCAAGCTGAGCCCACTAAAGGTTGTAACTGCTTCAACTTAAGATCTAAGGCCCACATCCAAGACTTGAAGAACTCACAAGAAGATCAAGAGAAGTAGTATTATAGGAGTAGTTTTGAACTATAGAGAAGCTTGGCACTTTGGAGAACTACCCTCTGTATATTTACTTTTCTGCACTTTTAGCTTGGGATGTATTCTTTTCTGCCATTTTCCATTTCTAGAGCTATGAACAACTAAACCCCTTTCATTGGGTTAGAGAGCTCTATTGTAATTTGATGGATCAATTATAGTTTTCATTCTCCTCTTCTTTCCTCTCTTTTGATTTAATAGAAAGCTATCAATCTTAATTCAATTAGTTAGTTGTCTTGGAAAAGAAACTCTCCATAATTAGATCTCCTCTGAGCCTTGGAAAAGGGATGAGGAGATCATGCTAGAAATGCTTTCTCATGTTGGACCAAATTGGGGTCTGGGCGGATATAGTGACATGTAATCCTCCCAACACTTTGATTTGGAAATACATGTGGTATAATCAGTGACCACACTTCATCTCTTCCCATGAGCAATTAAATCAAGGAATTGGGCAATTGTTCAAGCTTAGAGAGATTAGATTGCCATGGAATTGGAACCCAATCACTTAAGATTGCCAAGGAGATTAATAGATGCTTTGATTGAGGAAGAGATGAAATTGAATTTGATCCAGAGAATACAATATCTCCTGAGCCCAATGAACTCCCCATTTCTGATCTTACCCATTCTCTTTACTTTCTGCCATTTATTTTCATGCTCATTTCCCTAAATCCCCATCTAAGATTCTGCACTTTATTTTCTGCTATTTACTTTCCCGCTATTTAATTTTCTGCAATTCTCAAACTACATTCTGTTTAGCTCAACTAGCATACTCTTTCAACTAAATTTGCTTGACCAATCAATCCTTGTGGGATTCGACCTCACTCTATTGTGAGTTTTTACTTGACGATAATTTGGTATACTTGCCGAAGGAAAATTTGTTGAGAGACAAGTTTTCATGCATCAACTTTCTTTCCACTTGGCCTTGGAACCAAAGTCCACACTTGGTTCTTCTCAAACTCAAGAAGTTCATCCTCCATTGCTTTAACCTAAAAAGGGTCACTAAGGGCTTCCTTGACATTTTGAGGCTCTATTTGTGAGAGAAGGGCAATGTTTGTTCCTTCATTTGCCTTTCTAGTTGAAGACCAGATTTTCACCCCATGAGAGACGTCCCTAATGACAAATTCCTCAGGATAATTCTTTTAGAATCTCTATTCACGAGGTCTGGTGGACTTGTAGGCAGATTCAGTCACCAAGGAATTCTGGGTACTGCTGATTTCAGGATCTCCTTCAGATTCATGAGACAAAATGGAATTGTCTCTTGAATTTTCAGCAGCTGTAGTTTCTGGTTCAGCTTGTCCAAAATTTTCATTTTCATGATTTTGAGCAGTTTCATTGTCCTTTTGAGCTTGATTCCCTGCATCACAATCTTCCAAAATACTTTACACCAAGTTAGTATCACAAAATATAACATGTATAGACTCCTCAATAATCCTAGCATCTTGATGATAAACTCTATATGCTTTACTTATTGTGGAATATCCTACAACAAACACTCATATGCCTTTGGATCAAATTTACCCAAATTATCCTTGTTATTTAAAACAAAACATTTGCATCCAAAGATGTGCAAGTAGTTTAAGTTTGGTGGGTAGCCTTTCCAAAGTTCATAAGGGGTTTTCTTAAAAAATTTCCTTATGATTGTTCTATTCAAAATGTGGCAAGCCGTGTTAACCGCTTCAGCCCAAAGGAATTTTGGAACATTACTCTCACAAAACATAGTTCTTGTCATCTCTTGTATGCTTATATTTCTTCTTTCTACAACACCATTTTGTTGTTGTGTCCTTGGACAAGAGAAGTTGTGAGATATTCCAAATTCCTCACAAAAGGATTCAAATAAATTGTTTTCAAATTCAGTTCCATGATCACTTCTTATTGAAGAGATCTTCAAATCCTTTTCATTTTGAATTTTCTTGCAAAAAGGTTCAAAGGCCGAAAAGGCTTCATTTTTGTGTGCAAGAAATAAAACCCAACCAAACCTAGTATAGTCTTCCACAATCACTAAACCATAATGTTTACCACCTAGGCTTTGAGTTCTTGTTGGACCAAATAAATCAATGTGTAGCAATTCAAGTGATCTTTTAGTAGAGATGTCTTCCTTTGGTTTGAAAGAACTTTTTTTTGTTTTTCCATTTGGCAAGCATCACAAGTGATGTCTTTGTCAAACCTTATCAAAGGAAGACCTCTTACTAACCCTTTCTTTACAAGTTTGTTTATTTGAAACATACTTGCATGGCCCAATCTCTTGTGCCATAGCCACTGCTAAGAATTTTTAGAATGAAAACAAGCTACATTTTGATCCTTTAGTTCATCAAGGGTAAGTCCATACACATTATTAAAACCCTTGGCAACAAAAAGCACTTCATTGGTCTTTTCATTTACAACACAGCATTCAAGTCTTTTGAAAGTCACTAAATATCCTAAATCACACAACTGACTTATAATCAATGAAAGTAGATTGTTCATTACCTACTTTTCCAACAGCAATAATTTTACCTTTATCATCATCTCCAAAGGTTAGAAAACCTCCATCATACTTGTTCAGTTTGATGAAATAAGTTGACCTTCAAGTCATGTGCCTTGAGCATCCACTATCCATGTACCACATATCCTTTTTGTTCTTGGATGCTAGGCAAATCTGCATGAAAAGCTTCAAGTAACCTTAGGTATCCATATTAATTTGGATCCTTTGAAGTTAATCCATCTTGGTTGTCCAAGTGCATTGAAATCACAAATAACATTATAAATTTGGTTTCCCACAACTCTTTTTTCAATGAAACATTGTGCATATGAGTGACAAAATTTTTTCCAATTAAAACAGTGATTTTCTGATGCATGTTGCTGAAATTTAGATGAGCTACCATCCTGGAAATGATTAAATGATTGAAATTTTCTGGTTTTTGGAAGATGTGCATTTCTTTTGACAAACTGATTTTTGTTATAATTATTCTTCTTTGCAAAAGCATTTTCACCAGAATTTTTGAAAACTTTTGGAATTTTTTTGAAAATGTGGTTTTGTTGTTAAAAGGTGGTTTCTTGAAAGCTACCTCATTTTTTGAGTTGAATCCCAAACCTGGCCTATTTGAAATGGGTTCAGTTTTTGGTGAAGGTTCAATTTCATTTGTGTGGACTTCATCAAATTTCTACTCAAGTGTGGGAGCATATCCAAAACCAGATTGGTTGGATGGAGATTTAGTTTTTGATGAAGAAGCCATAAATTTTATAGAGGAATCATTAAAAATTGCACTTTTCTTGGTTATGTAACCTAAACCAGATTTTTCAAATAATAGTCTTTGACTTGCAAGTAATTTGTCCAAGTTACTAGAACTTTGAGCAAATTTTGCTAAGTCACCATTTAGCCTTTTAATCATATCATTTAATCTTTTATTTTCAGCAATTAACTCATGAGAAGGATCCACAATGTGCTTTCCTTTTAATTTTTCAAGTTCAGATTTTAGAAATCTGTTTTTTTTTCAATAATGTCCAAAGTACATTCAATTTCCTTCACTTTTTCTTTTAAAAAATCATTTTCAGCTCTTAACACATCTCTTTCAGATCTGCATTCATTGTACTTGTCAAGCAGTTTTAAGGTGTTTAAAGTGAGATCATCAATAATAGCATGTAAATCATCAATGGTCAAATCATAATAATTTACCTCATCAAGATTGTTGTTTCCAGCCATGAAGCAGTATTTATCTTCACCTTCAAATTCTTCTTCTTTATTTGAGTCATTCTCAAGATCCTCCCAAGCTGCCATAAGTACTCTTCTCCTTTCTTTCTTTCTTTTGTCCTCCTTCTTGAGCTTTGGACAGTTTAGCTTGAAGTGTCCAGCCTCCTTACAATGATGACACGTCACCTTGATCAAGTCTATCTTGTGTTCCTTTGAGCTTGAACCCTTGTACTTGCCCTTGCTCTTCATCATTCTTCTAAATCTCCTAACAAAAAACATGAGTTCATCATCTAAAATACCATCACTAGACTCACTTTCTTTGGGTTCTACTTTTGACTTGAGGGATATTCCCTTTTTTTTAGTCCGGGTTTATGTGTGCGGTTTCATAGGTAATGAGTTTTCCTCTCAGCTCATCATAGGTTATGGGACTTAGGTTGTTGCTCTTGGTTAGGACAGTGGCAGTGGTTTCCTATTCTTTTTGTGAGGCTTCTAAGGAGTTTTCTCACCAAGGTTTGTTCTGAGTAGTTTGTACCCATAGCATCAACATTGTTGATTATGATTGAGAATCTCTCAAACGCTTCATCAATGCTTTCTCCATCCTTCATGTTAAACATCTCGTACTCTTTTCACAACATATCAATCCTCATTTATTTTACTTGTTTAGTACCTTCGTGTGTAACCTGGAGTTTTTCCCAGATTTCTTTTGCTGTCTTGCATCTAGACATCTTCCGGTACTCTTCAAAGCTGATAGCACAGTGAAGAAGGTTGATTGCTTTAGCATTCAGCTCCATCTTCTTCTTATCTACTTCATTCCATTCAGCTTCTTGTTTTGGTGTCACCACTCCATCAGCACTTGTTTTTGTTGGGATCTTGGGACCGCTCACAACAATCTTCCATATGTTGTAGTTAATGGATTGGATGAAGATCCTTATCCTCTCTTTCCAGTAGGCATAGTTCTTCCCATTGAAGAAAGGTGGCCGGTTGTTATGACTTTTTTACACAAACTTTCAATTCTGCTTCTGTTTGAACTTAGCAGTGAAAATTCCTTGTGCAATGCAACCTACGTCCAGTCTCTTCCACAACAATGGAGGAATTTTCACTATAGTTAAAAGTATTACATACACTAATTCCACAGGATTGACACAATCCTTTCACACTCAAGTTCTAACCTAACTTGACATTGGCTATGCTAATACCTAATTCTTCACTCTTAGTGCTCACCCAACTAAGAAAGGGGTACCTCACTGGTACAAGATGCAAGACACAGACTTACCTAAAAAAATCTGAAATTAACTCTAGGCTTTTCTCTCAAATGTTTCACTCAACCTCTTTCCACTCATTGGCTTTTACTTGAGCTCACTCAATATGCCTTTTCACTCAAGAAATTACAGAAAGATAAACATTAAAAAAAAATTACAATCTGTAAAACATGAAGGAGATTGACTCATCAACAGCCTCTTTGCTATGTGATAAACCAGATTTGCATGTCTCTGATTTAGTTCTTCATTTTGGCAGAATGCTTCTTTGAAAGAAAGCATGTTCAAGTAGATGAAATTCTTCAGAGAAATTCTTCACAGAACAAAACCTCAATTCACTGGGTTATCTCTCATTGGTTTCTGAATGAACAGAAAACCTCTTTATTTCCTTGCATGTTGCTTGGTTGCTCTCCCTAGGTCAACTTCTTGAGCCTTGAGCTTCACCAACCCAGCAGTTCACTTTTTCCCAGTAATCCTCAAAGTGGGAACTTTGGTTCTGACTTCGCTATCTTGACCAAAAGCCACATTATCATCAGAAAGGAATTTCTTCAATGGTAAACCCAGATCTTAACCACTGAAACACAACTTGGTCCCCAAGTATCACTTGTGACCGTAGATACACAGCAGTGAAGAACACAGATAAACTTTCCTTTGTATCCCATTTCGGACTGAGCAGAGAGTTGGGTAGAGGAGAAGAAGATATGTTGCATGTATAAGGAAATGGGTTACCTTTTAGCTTCTAATCTTTTCTTGATGTGGTTTGAAATGGTTGATTAGACCTTACCCTTCTTTGCTTAACCTTCTATTACCTTCTTCTTTTGTGACAAGCTTAGGAGCTAAACTCTCTTTCTTACTTTTTCTGAGTTCTGTGATTTGACTGAGACAGAGAAAAGGAGCGTTGCTTTAGAGGCAAGATGGAGGGGTTTGTTGAAATCAAATCGGGCTTGGATCGGATATCCATTAGGCAACTCATTTGATTTCTTTGGCTTTGTTTCCTTTTGGGCTTTGCTTGATTAACCAGCCCACTAGCATTGATATTTTATTTTCATTCCAATTTGGGCTATAGGATTGAATTTTGGCCTGTAACATTTAATAAATAATTAGCAACATGTAATTATTAACACTCAACACTAATTATTTATTTTGCCCAAAAATAATATTTGTCATCACTAATTAATTTAGTTAACTTCTTAACTCAACACTCTCATTCCTGTGAGTTATTTTTTTACTTATTGTTCTCCTATAGGTCTCATCATATAGAAGAATGAATAATTTCATTATAAATGAAATTGAAATATGATTATAAGAAATAAAATTTTGAACCTTATTAATTAGTTTGCCAACCTAAAATATAAAAGAATGAATCCATCACACAACATTTTAGGAAAATGAGATAATCTTTTAAAAATGTTGTCTAAACATACAAAATGCAATATCCAAATATAACATTTTTTGGAGATTGATGATGCTGGCATTACTTTTGATTTGAGGTAACACTTTCTTGCATAAAAGAGAAATCCTTTTCATGACAATCCTTGAAAGATGTTTCCTTTCTGCTAAAAAAAGTAACTTTGAATAGACAGTTCGGATCTAATCTAATCAATGATGTAGATCGATTATCCAAATTCTTTATTACACATAGCTAATTTATCATATTTTTAAATACTTCTAGATTATTCTACATCACACTTCATATTTTTATATATATTCACATTCTTCTAGAATATTCTATGACCTTCTAGAATCTACTAGAACCTTCTACAGTCTTCTGAAACTTTTAGGGATATTCTAGAACCTTTCGGAATCATCTAGAGCAACCTCAATAATACTCTAGAATACTATACATATACAATTAAGTATAACATTCTAAAAATTTATTATATATTATGCTAGTTATTACAATAAGGCTAAGGTATCAATTAGTTTTATTGTTGTGCCGCTGTCACTGCCATTACCTCCACTAGAGTAGGATTGTAAGAACCTGAGTTTAATTAACCGTTTAATTAAAATAAAATAATTTAATTATCCAAAATATGTTCAAAAATTTAGAAATATTAATTTGTAAATTTAAAGGTGAGATTTGAAATCAGTGAATTTTTGCGAGTGGAAAAATGTATTTTTCTACGAAAAATTGCGTAAAAACGTGTATTGGTAATTTAACCAGCAGTATTGGTTTAAGTCTGTCCGATACTACGAGTGCGAAGTAAAAATTGCAGGAAAACTAGAAAAATATTTAGAATTGAAAACCAGTCACTTATTCTAAAAGTTTTGGCCTAAAGTTGGATTAAATGAACCAAAAACGCTAAGCGGTTGAATCGGGTCTAAGTTCGGCCCAAGCGCAACTTATATAAGCATCATTAATGAGCCATTCAACTCATTTCACCTACCACATTGAAAGAAGGGCACCGAAGTGAAGAGAAGGAGAAGAAAAGCTAAGTCACTATTCATCCCAATCCTCTTTGGCTCATATCTTGAGCTATAGAGATCCAATTTGTGTGCCGTTTGTGGCCACGTGAAGCTCTCGTCGAGTTTGTCATTTATTGAGTGAGTATTGTGGTTTTGGTTATTTAGGTGTGGTATAGCATTGGCCTATTTTTTTCTCCAAAACCTATTGGGTGAGATAAGTCAGTTCAAACCTTTGTGGTTTATTGAATTCGTGAACCTTCAAGTTTATTTTGGGAATATTGTATGAATTAGATTGAAATTGTTGTTGCTTAAAGTTAAATTGGTATTTTGGAGTGCTTGCTAATTGAGCTAAGAGTGGTGGCTAAGATTTGGTGGCTTGTTTGGGCTTGGAAGCTTATGTAGGAGGTTGTTTTCGGTGATTTTGTGCTTGTTAGAAATCAGCCAAGATATGATTTCAGTTTCCTTTAAATATGTAATATTATGGGAAACTAATGCATGAGCATCTTAAGTACTTTTCTTGGGTATTTTTTGATAGAATTCAACGCTTGTTGCTTGTTTATCATGTGCATTTATATGGAATTTTATTAGTACTTTGAGTCCTTTGGTTTGTCATTCAATGATAGAAAAATGAAGACAAAAGGAGAGTAAAGTACAAGAATGGGAAGCAATCAGAAAAGCATTCGATAAGAGGAAGAGGGCAGGCATGTCACACGCCAGACATGGGGCATGTGATAAATGGAAAATTGATGGTTTAGAATTTCACAATAAAATCTCATTGCAAGTATAGTTTCTAAACCAACAAACAATCCTTTCATACAAAAAATTGTTTGTCATAAGTAACAAACCCCAATAAAAATAACCAAAGTATTTAAATATCGGGTCATCTCTCAAAGGAATTGCAGGGAAGTGTTCTTGTTATTGGTTATGAGGTGTATATTTTGGGGTTTTGGATAAGGAACAATAATAGTAAATGGCAATTAACTCAAATATAAAAGGCTCTTGGCAAGGTATGAGAACTAGAAGTCTTATCCTCATTATCTTCCTCAATTGTGACAATAATTGTTCATTGCTCCCACTTAGTCAACCTCTAACTATGGAGGAAAGTCAAGTGGATGAATCAATTTAATTTCTCAAGTCCTAGTCAACTCCTAAGGAAAGACTAGCTTTAGTGGAATTCAAATCAACTAGCAACTTTCAATTATTAATCAACAAAAGAGTTTGATAACTCAAGAGTCACTAATTACTCTACCAAAGCCAAGAGGAGAAAAATCTACACTAACATCCTTCCAAGCATTTTATCAAACACTTGGAAGGCATAAGAAGAAAGTAAAATCAAATTGCAAGAAAAGTAAATCTACAATTACTAATTGCATGGAATTAACAACAATAAAGCAAATTAACAATAAAGGAACATAGAACATAAATTGCATTAAAAGAAAAATAGGAGAAACAAGAGTGCATCAACATAAAAGCAAAGAATTACAAGAATTGAAGTACAAAACTAGCCAAAGGAAAGGTAGAGGAGCAAGAATTGGTAAAGGAAAAGCAAATCAAAGCATGAATTAAACCTAGATCTAGAAAAGAATTAAACCTAATCCTAATCCTAATTCTAGAGAGAAGAGAGAGCTTCTCTCTCTAGAAACTAACTAAAGCCTCAACTAAATTATAACTAACTAGATAATTGATCCCCCTTCATTCCTTGGGTCTAATAGCATCAGAAGTGAGTTGGATTTAGGCTTGGAAAGCCCAAAAATCTCCCCCAACGATTCACTTTAATGAGGTCACGTGCGAATATTGACGCGTACGCGTACACGTCCCTTGGCAACTTTCCATCCACGCGTATGCGTCACCATGCGACTCCAATTCCACGCGTGCGCGTCTGCTGCGCTTGCACGTCGATCTCAGCATCCCAAATCCTTGGTTTTCCATGATTTCTCCACCGTACATGCTTTTCTCTTCATTCCTTTGATATATTCCTAGCCTTTTCAACCTAAATTCACTTAAAACACATTAGGACATCTAGTGGAATCAAAGGTGAATCAAAATTAATCAATGAAAATCCTAAAAAGCATATTTTCACGCTTAAGCACAATTTAGGAAGAAATCATGAAACCATGCTATTCCATTGGATAAATGTGGGTAAAAGGTGATAAATCCCTTAAATTAAGCACAAGATGTACCACAAAATAGTGGTGCATCAAATCACCCCACACTTAAACCAAGCATGTCCTCATGCTTAACCAAGAAAGAGAAACAAAGGGTACTGATGAGCGGAAAATTTATACGCTTTTTGGCATTATTTTTAGGTAGTTTTTAGTAGGATCTAGCTACTTTTAGGGATGTTTTCATTAGTTTTATGCTAAATTCACATTTCTGGACTTTACTATGAGTTTGTGTGTTTTTCTGTGACTTCAAGTATTTTCTGGCTGAAATTGAGGGACCTGAGCAAAAATCTGATAGGAGGCTGACAAAGGACTACTGATGCTGTTGGATTCTAACCTCCCTGTACGCGAAATAGATTTTTTGGAGCTACAGAACTCCAAATGGCACGCTCTCAACGGCGTTGGAAAGTAGACATCCAGGGCTTTCCAGCAATATACAATCGTCCATACTTTGTTCGAGCTTAGACGACGCAAACTGGCATTCAACGCCAGTTCCATGCTGCATTCTGGAGTAAAACGCCAGAAACACGTTACAAACCAGAGTTAAACGCCAAACAGACGTTACAACTTGGCGTTTAACCCCAAGAGAAGCCTCTGCACGTGTAAAGCTCAATCTCAGCCCAAGCACACACTAAAGTGGGCCCCGGAAGTGGATTTCTGCAATTAGACTTATTTCTGTAATCCCTAGTAGCTAGTCTAGTATAAATAGAACTTTTTACTATCGTATTTTCGTCTTGGTTATTCTGGTTCCCTCTCTGGGGCCGAAGCCAATGAACACCATTATCACTTATGTATTTTCAACGGTGGAGTTTCTACACACCATAGATTAAGGCGTGGAGCTCTGCTGTACCTCGAGTATTAATGCAATTACTACTGTCTTTTATTCAATTCAAGCTTATTCTGGTTCTAAGATATCACTCATACTTCGACTTGATGGATGTAATGATCCGTGACACTCATCATCATCCATCCTTATGAACGCGTGCCTGACAACCACCCCCATACTACAAGCGAGAGCTAGAGTGTGTATCTCTTGGATTCCTAATGCACGACACGTGGTTGCCCTCGTCTGACAACCGAGCCTTCCATTCCGTAAGATCAGAGTTTTTGTGGTATAAGCTAGAATCCATTGGCAGCATTCATGAGAATCCGGAAAGTCTAAACCTTGTCTGTGGTATTTTGAGTAGGATTCAGGGATTGAATGACTGTGACGATGGTGCATGAAATTGTGTTTGCCAATATTAATGGACTATTTCTCACAGCTTCGCACAACTAACCAGCAAGTGTACTGGGTCGTCCAAGTAATACCTTGCGTGAGTAAGGGTCGAATCCCACGGAGATTGTTAGCTTGAAGCAAGCTATAGTTATCTTATTATTCTTAGTCATGATATAATATCAATAATAATTTTTAGTTTCAATTGTAAAAAGTAAAAGAGCATGAAATAAATACTTATTATGCAGTAATGGAGAATATGTTGGAGTTTTGGAGATGCTTTGTCCTCTGAATTTCAGCTTTTCCCTTATCCTCATTTTCACACACGCAAGGCTCCTTCCATGGCAAGCTGTATGTAGGGCGTCACTGATGTCAATGGCTACATCCCATCCTCTCAGTGAAAATGGTCCAAATGCTCTGTCACAGCACGACTAATCATCTGTTAGTTCTCGATCATGTCGGAATAGAATCTATTGATTCTTTTGCGTTTGTCATCACGCCCAACAATCACGAGTTTGAAGCTCGTCACAGCCATTCAATCCTTGAATCCTACTCGGAATACCACAGACAAGGTTTAGACTTTCCGGATCCTCAAGAGTGGTCGCTAAAATGTTCTAGCTTATACCACGAAGGTTCTGATTCAGGAATCTAAGAGATACTCATTCAATCTAATGTAGAACGGAGGTGGTTGTCAGGCACACGTTCATGGATTGAGAAAGGTGATGAATGTCATGGATCATCACCTTCTTCATAGGAACAAGCGTGTTTGAATGGAAAACAGAAATAATTGCATTAATTCATCGAGACGTTGCAGAGCTCCTCACCCCCAACAATGGAGTTTAGAGACTCATTCCATCAAAAGTTATAAAGTTCAGATCTAAAAATGTCATGAGATCCAAAATAAGTCTCTAAAAGTTGTTTAAATACTAAACTAGCAACCTAGGTTTACAGAAAATGAGTAAACTAAGATAATTGGTCCAGAAATCCACTTCTGAGGCCCACTTGGTGTGTGCTGGGGCTGAGACTTAAGCTTCTCACGTGCCTGTGCTGTTTCTGGAGTTGAACGCCAGGTTGTAACCTATTTCTGGCGCTGAACTCCAACTTGCAACCTATTTCTGGTGCTGAACGCCAGAGTACAACATGGAATTGGCGTTGAATGCCAGTTTACGTCATCTATCTTCGCGCAAAGTATGAATTATTATCTATTGCTGGAAAGCCCTGGTTGTCTACTTTCCAACCCAATTGAGAGCGCGCTAATTAAACTTCTGTAGCTCCAAAAAATCCATTCCGAGTGCAGGGAGGTCAAAATCCAACAGCATCAGCAGTCCTTTTTCAGCCTAAATCAGATTTTTGCTCAGCTCCCTCAATTTCAGCCAGAAAATACCTGAAATCACAGAAAAGCACACAAACTCATAGTAAAGTCCAGAAATATGATTTTTGCCTAAAAACTAATAAAAATCTACTAAAAACTAAATAAACACACTAGAATCTACATGAAATTACCCCTAAAAAGCGTATAAAATATCTGCTCATCACAACAGTAAAATTAAACTGTTGCTTGTCCCCAAGAAAATAGATAAATAAAAGAGGATAAAAAGAAATCAAGGAGCAATAATATCTTAGAGTTTTAAGTGAAGCTCAGATTCTAATTAGATGAGCGGGGCTAGTAGCTTTTTGCTTCCAAACAGTTTTGGCATCTCACTTTATCCTTTGAAATTCAGAATGATTGGCATCCATAGGAACTCAGAATTTAGATAGTATTATTGATTCTCTTAGTTTAGTATGTTGATTCTTGAATACAGCTACTTTATGAGTCTTGGCCGTGGCCCTAACCACTTTGTTTTCCAGTATTACCACCGGATACATAAATGCCACAGACACATAACTGGGTGAACCTTTTCAGATTGTGACTTAGCTTTGCTAAAGTCCCCAATTTGAGGTGTCCAGAGTTCTTAAGCACACTCTTTTGCCTTGGATCACGACTTTAACCACTCAGTCTCAAGTTTTTCACTTGGACCCACATGCCACAAGCACATGATTAGCGACAGCTTGATTTAGCCGCTTAGGCCTGGATTTATTTCCTTGGGCCCTCCTATCCATTAATGCTCAAAGCATTGGATCCTTTTTACCCTTGCCTTTTGGTTTAAAAGGGTTATTGGCTTTTTGCTCTTGCCTTTTTCTTTCTTCTTTCTTTTATTTTTCGCAATTTTTTTCGCAAGCTTTGTTTCTACTTCACTGCTTTTTCTTGCTTCAAGAATCAATTTTATGATTTTTTCAGATCATCAATAACATTTCTCTTGTTCATCATTCTTTCAAGAGCCAACAATTTTAACATTTATAAAATTCAATATAAAATATGCACTGTTTAAGCATTCATTCAGAAGACAAAAAGCATGCCACCACATCTAAATAATTAGAATTTTCCTTATTAAGAACTCGAAAAAAGTATTGCCTCTTTATTCTAGAAATCTACTATTTTATTCATGTTTGATGATGATGAGGAAAATAAATTATAGCTTAATTGGAGATAAAATCAAAATAAAGATACTAATTACTACTACTAATATATAACTTCTAAGGTAAATTCATAATAAGAACAGTTATCACAGAGTTAAGGCAAAGATTAGGACTCAACAACCTTTATTTTGGGAAGTGGATGTTCCTCTAGTCTGTGGGGTGCTTGGTCCTTCAAGAGATAATTTCTGACACTTCAGTTCCTTTAAGTCACATCCTTGCTCTTCCTGTTCCCTTAGGTGCCATGATCTTGATGAGTTTTAGCTTAGTGATCATGGCAAATCACACCAAACTTAGAGGTTTGCTTGTACTCAAGCAAAAGAAAGGAAAGGAGAGGCAATTTCGAAATTCAAAAGATATGATGAGTTGAAAAAGATATGAGAAGAAATTAAAAAGATTTGAAAAGAAATAAAAAAGATAGATGAGTTTTGAAAAAGATTTGAAAAGAAATTAAAGAAAAATCAAGAAATATGTTTAGGATTAAAAATTTTTTGAAATTGAAGTTGAAAGATGAGAGTTTGTAACATGTTTATGCAAGAAATCATGAAGTGAAACATGAAAATTGGAAAAAATTTGAATTGAAAACGAAATTACCTCCTCCCCATGAAGTCAATACCCCATACATCAAACAACTCAATCTCTAAGATCCCTTATTAAGGCATGGCATAACTGTGGGGTAGATTGCCAGATCCTTGGCAACTATCACAATTAAGTACAAACACTCGGGAGTCTTTATAGAAAGTAGGCCAATAGAAGCCACATTGGAGGACTCTTGTGGCTATTCGCTCACTTCCAAAATGTCCTCCATACTGTGATCCATGGCAGTGCTAGATAATCTTCTATGCTTCTTCTTTAGGCACACATCTACGGATTACTCTGTCTGCACATCTCTTGAAGAGATATGGTTCATCCCAAAGATAGTATTTTGCATCCGTGATCAATTTCTTTGATTGCTGCCTACTATATTCTTTGGGTATGAATCTTACTGCCTTATAGTTTGCAATGTTTGCAAACCATGGCACTTCCTGGATGGCAAAGAGGTGCTCATCCGAAAAGTTTTCAAAGATCTCATTAAGAGGGAAGGACGCCCCTTTTATTGGTTCTATTCGGGACAGGTGATCTGCTACTTGATTCTCTGTCCCTTTTCTGTCTCTTATTTCTATATCAAACTTTTGCAGAAGCAACACCCATCTGATGAGTATGGGTTTTGAATCCTGCTTTGTGAGTAGATATTTAAGAGCAGTATGGTCAGTGTACACAATCACTTTTGATCCTACTAAATAAGATCTGAACTTGTCAATGGCGTAAACCACTACAAGTAATTCTTTTTCTGTGGTTGTGTAGTTCTTCTGTGCGTCATTTAAAACACGACTGGCATAGTAAATGACGTGCAGAAGCTTGTCATGCCTTTGTCCCAACACTGCACCAATGGCATGGTCACTGGCATCACACATCAATTCAAATGGTAATGTCCAATCTGGTGCAGAGATGATTGGTGCTGTTACCAGTTTAGCTTTCAGGGTCTCAAACGCCTGCAGAAACTCCTTATCAAAGATAAATGGCATGTCAGTAGCTAGCAGATTACTCAGAGGTTTGGCGATTTTTGAAAAATCTTTTATAAACCTCCTATAGAATCCTGCATGCCCCAGAAAGCTTCTGATTGCCTTAACATTGGCAAGGGGTGGTAATTTTTCAATTACCTCTACCTTAGCTTGATCCACCTCTATTCCCTTGTTCGAAATTTTGTGCCCAAGGACAATTCCTTCAGTCACCATAAAGTGACATTTCTCCCAGTTTAAAACCAGGTTAGTCTCTTGGCACCTCTTTAGAACAAGTGCTAGATGGTCAAGACAGGAGCTGAATGAGTCTCCAAATACTGAAAAGTCATCCATGAAGACTTCCAGAAAATTTTCCACCATATCAGAGAAAATGGAGAGCATGCACCTCTGAAAGGTTGCAGGTGCATTGCACAGACCAAAGGGCATCCTTCTGTATGCAAATACTTCCGATGGACATGTGAATGCTGTTTTCACTTGATCCTGGGGATCTACTGCAATTTGATTATAACCTGAATATTCATCCAGGAAGCAGTAGTCTTCATGACCTGCTAGTCTTTCTAGCATTTGGTCTATGAATGGTAAAGGAAAATGATCCTTTCTAATAGCTGTATTGAGCCTTCTGTAATCAATACACATATGCCACCCTGTAACTGTTCTTGTAGGAGCCAGTTCATTTTTTTCATTATGGACCACTGTCATACCACCCTTCTTAGGGACGACTTGGACAGATCTTACCCAGGGGCTATCAGAAATGGGATAAATAATCTTAGCCTCTAGTAATTTAGTGACCTCCTTCTGCACCACCTCCTTCATGGCTGGATTCAGCCGCCTCTGTGGTTGAACCACTGGCTTAGCATCACCCTCCAATAGGATCTTGTGCATGCATCTGGCTGGACTAATGCCCTTAAGATCACTAATGGACTATCCAAGAGCTGTCTTGTGTGTCCTTAGCACTTGAATTAGTGCTTCCTCTTCCTGTGGCTCTAAGGTAGAGCTTATGATTACAGGAAAGGTATCACCTTCTCCCAGAAAAGCATATTTCAGGGATGGTGGTAATGGTTTGAGCTCGGGTTTGGGAGGTTTCTCCTCTTCCTGAGGGATTTTCAGAGGTTCTATTATTCTCTCTGATTCATCTATATCAGGCTGAACATCCTTAAAGATATCCTCTAGCTCTGATTCGAGACTCTCAGGCATATTGACCTCTTTTATGAGAGAGTCAATAATATCAATGCTCATGCAGTCGTTTGGGGTGTCTGGATGCTGCATAGCTTTGGCAATATTCAACTTAAATTCGTCCTCATTGACTCTCAGGGTTACTTCCCCTTTTTGGACGTCAATGAGGGTTCGTCCAGTTGCTAGGAATGGTCTTCCTAGAATGAGAGTTGCACTCTTGTGCTCCTCCGTTTCTAGCACCACAAAGTCAGTGGGAAAGGCAAATGGCCAAACCTTTACAATCATGTCTTCAATCACGCCTGATGGGTATTTAATGGAGAAATCAGCAAGTTGGAGACATATCCAGGTTGGTTTAACTTCATCAGTCAACCCAAGATTTTTGATAGTAACTGTAGGTATTAGGTTAATACTTGCCCCAAGATCACATAGAGCTTGCTTGGTACAAGTACCTTCTAATGTGCATGGTATCATAAAGCTTCCTGGATATTTAAGCTTCTCAGGTAAGCTTTTCAGAATGACTGCACTGCATTCTTCAGTGAGGTAAACTTTCTCAGTTTCCCTCCAATCCTTCTTATGACCTAAGATCTCTTTCATGAACTTAGCATAAGAGGGTATTTGCTCAAGTGCCTCTGCAAACGGAATCTTTATTTCAAGAGTCCTGAGATAGTCTGCAAAATGGGAAAATTGCTTATTTTGTTTTGCTTGGTGGAGTTTCTGAGGATAAGGCATTTTGGCCTTATATTCCTCAACCTTAGTTGCTGTAGGTTTATTGCCTACAGATGTGGGTTGAGAAGCCTTTTTAGAGGGGTTGCTATCAGCACTTGTATGTCTCTGATCTCCCACTGACGTTTGAATACCAGGGGTGGAAGCTGGAGTGGCATTAGACGCCAGCTCCTTACCTGTTTCTGGCGTCTGAACGCCAGAACTGTGCTTTCTTTGGGCGTTCAGCACCAATTCCTTGCTTGTTTCTGGCGTTAAACGCCAGGACTGAGCATGGTTTGGGAGTTCAACACCAGCTTTCCACCCATTTTCTGGCGTTTGAGTGCCAGAATTATTCCTCTCTGGGCTCTTATTGTCCTCAGATGGATTTTGGGTGGTTTGCTAATTTCTTGGCTTCCTCCTACCTTGAAGTGAGGTATTTAATGTTTTCCCACTTCTTAATTGAACTGCTTGGCACTCTTCTGTTATTTGTTTTGATAACTGCTGTTCTGTTTGCTTCAACTGTACTTCCATATTCATATTAGCCATTCTTGTTTCTTGTAGTATCTCCTTGAATTCGGCTAGCTGTTTTATTAGAAAATCTAATTGCTGATTGAATTCAGCAGCTTGATCTACAGGACTAAGTTCAGTAGTTACTGTTTTAGCCTCTTCGTTGATGGAAGATTCACTGCTTAGGTACAGATGCTGATTTCTGGCAATTGTATCAATGAGCTCTTGAGCTTCTTCTATTGTCTTTCTCATGTGTATAGATCCACCAGCTGAGTGGTCTAGAGAAATCTGAGCTCTTTCTGTAAGCCCATAGTAGAAGATGTCTAGCTGCACCCACTCTGAAAACATTTCAGAGTGGCATTTTCTTAGCATCTCTCTGTATCTCTCTCAGGCATCATAAAAGGGATTCATTATCTCCTTGTTTAAAGCCTTGGATGCTCAGTCTTAGCTATGTCATCCATTTTGGAGGAAAATAGTGATTCAGGAATTTTTCTGACAGCTGTTTCCATGTTCTTATGCTAGCCTTAGGTTGGTTATTTAACCACCTCTTATCTTGGTCTTTTAACGCAAATGGAAACAGTAATAATCTGTAGACATCCTGATCTACTTCCTTATCATGTACTGTGTCAGCAATTTGTAAAAATTGTGCTAGAAACTCTATAGGTACTTCCTGTAGAAGACCGGAATACTGTCAACTTTGCTGCACCATGATGATGAGCTGAGGATTCAACTCAAAACTACTGACTCTGATAGAGGGTATACAGATACTACTCCCATATGAAGTAGTAGTGGGGTTAGCATATGACCCCAGAGTCCTTCTGGACTGTTCATTTCCACGTAGCTCCATGTTGGAGTAAAGGAGGTAATGTGGATTTATTTTTTTTTTTTTTGAATATCGAAAAGTAAAAGGAAGATAAAATAAAATAAATGAAAAGTTAAATAAAAATTAAAAAATTAGAAAACCAAATAAAATAAAATAAAAAAAATTGAAAACGAAAATAATTAATTAATTGAAAAGATTTAAAAAATTTTGGATATAATATTCGAAAATTGAAGAGAGAGAAAAAGTGGTTAGGAAGTTTTGAAAAAGATATGATTTTAAAAAATTTGAGCAAGTCAACCAAAAGGATTTGAAAATTATGAGAAATTAAAGGAGAAGATATTTTTATTTTTGATTTTTGAATTTTATGATGAAAGAGAAAAACACACAAAAGATACAAGACTTAAAATTTTTAGATCTAATGCTCGTTGTTTTTGAAAATTTTGGAGGAAAAACACCAAGGAACACCAAACTTAAAAATTTTAAGATAAAAACACAAAGAAGATTCAAGAACACCTTGAAGATTCACAAGAACAACAACAACAAAAGAAAGAACATCAAACTCAAATTTTTTTTGAAAACCAAATTAAATTTTTGAAAATTAAAGAAAACTAACAAGAGAACACCAAACTTAAAGTTTGGCACAAGATTCAATCAAAGAAAAATTATTTTTGAAGAAGATTTTAAAAAGGAAACTTAAATGGGCAACTATTCCCAAGAGAATAGACATATTCAAAAAATGCATGAACCAAATGGAGAAAAATTATTTTTGAAAAATTTAAGGAACACAAAAAGCATGCAATTGACACCAAACTTAGAACATGACACTAAACTCATAAAAAAAATGAAAATTCAATTAAAGAAAAATAATATTTTTTGAAAATTTTTTAAAAGGGATAATAAAAGATGCAATTCTAGTAAAAAAGATAAATTTTTCCTAATCTAAGCAACAAGATTCACCGTCAGTTGTTCAAACTCAAACAATCCCCGGCAACGGCGCCAAAAACATGGTGCACGAAATTGTGTATGCCAATATTAATGGACTATTTCTCACAGCTTCGCACAACTAACCAGCAAGTGCACTGGGTCGTCCAAGTAATACCTTACGTGAGTAAGGGTCGAATCCCACGGAGATTGTTGGCTTGAAGCAAGCTATGGTTATCCTATTATTCTTAGTCAGGATATAATATCAATAATAATTTTTAGTTTCAATTGTAAAAAGTAAAAGAGCATGAAATAAATACTTATTATGCAGTAACGGAGAATATGTTGGAGTTTTGGAGATGCTTTGTCCTCTGAATTTCAGCTTTTCCCTTGTCCTCCCCTTCACACACGCAAGGCTCCTTCCATGGCAAGCTGTATGTAGGGTGTCACCGTTGTCAATGGTTACTTCTCATCCTCTCAGTAAAAATGGTCTAAATGCCCTGTCACAGCACGGCTAATCATCTGTTCGTTTTCGATCATGTCAGAATAGAATCCATTGATTCTTTTGCATTTGTCATCATGCCTAACAATTGCGAGTTTGAAGCTCGTCACAGCCATTCAATCCTTGAATCCTACTCGGAATACCACATACAAGGTTTAGACTTTCCGGATCCTCAAGAGTGGCCGCCAAAATGTTCTAGCTTATACCACGAATATTTTGATTAAGGAATCTAAGAGATACTCATTCAATCTAATGTAGAACGGAGGTGGTTGTCAGGCACGTTCATGGATCGAGGAAGGTGATGAGTGTCACGGATCATCACCTTCTTCATAGTGAAGCGCGAATGAACATCTTAGATAGGAACAAGCATGTTTGAATGGAAAACAGAAATAATTGCATTAATTCATTGAGACGCTGCAGAGCTTCTCACCCCCAACAATGGAGTTTAGAGACTCATGCCGTCAAAAGGTATAAAGTTCAGATCTAAAAAAGTCATGAGATCCAAAATAAGTCTCTAAAAGTTGTTTAAATACTAAACCAGTAACCTAGGTTTACAGAAAATGAGTAAACTAAGATAGTTGGTGCAGAAATCCACTTCTGAGGCCCACTTGGTGTGTGCTTGGGCTGAGACTTAAGCTTCTCACGTGCCTGTGCTTTTTCTGGAGTTGAACGCCAGGTTGTAACCTATTTCTGGCGCTGAACTCTAACTTGCAACCTGTTTCTGGCGCTAAACGCCAGACTGCAACATGGAACTGGCTCTGAACGCCAGTTTACATCATCTATCTTCGCGCAAAGTATGGACTATTATATATTGCTGGAAAGCCCTGGATGTCTACTTTCTAACCCAATTGAGAGCGTGCTAATTAGTCTCCTGTGGCTCCAAAAAGTCTATTCCGAGTGCAAGGAGGTCAGAATCCAACAGAATCAGCAGTCCTTTTTCAGCCTAAATTAGATTTTTGCTCAGCTCCCTCAATTTCTGCCAAAAAATACCTGAAATCACAGAAAAGCACAAAAAACTCATATTAAAGTCCATAAATATGATTTTTACCTAAAAACTAATAAAAATATACTAAAAACTAACTAAAACACAATAGAATCTACATGAAATTACCCCCAAAAAGCGTATAAAATATCCGCTCATCGAGAACCGACAGATGATTAGCCGTGCTGTAACAAGCATTTGGACCATTTTCACTGAGAGGATGGGAAGTAGCCATTGACAACGGTGACGCCCTACATACAGCTTGCCATGGAAAGGAGTAAGAAGGATTGGATGAAAGCAATAGGAAAGCAGAGATTCAATAAGGATAAAGCATCTCCATACACTTTTCTGAAATTCCCACGAATGAATTACATAAGTATCTCTATCTTTATTTTATGCTTTATTTATTATTAATTTTGAAAACTCCATAACCATTTATTATCCGCCTAACTGAGATTTACAAGATGACCATAGCTTGCTTCATACCAACAATCTCCATGGGATCGACCCTTACTCACGTAAGGTTTATTACTTGGACGACCCAATGCACTTGCTGGTTAGTTGTGCGAAGTTGTGAAGAATGTGAGTTAACCATAGTAGTGTGCACCAAATTTTTGGAGCCATTGCCGGGGATTGTTCGATTTTGGACAACTGACGGTTCATCTTGTTGCTCAGATTAGGTAATTTTCTTTTCAAAAAGTTTTCAAAAATCTTTCAAATTTTTTTCATTTATTTTTGTTTTTCCAAAAAGAATTTTTTTTCAAAAAATAAAAATACAAAAAAATTAATAAAATCATAAAAATGAAAAATATTTTGTGATTCTTGTTTGAGTCTAGTGTCAATTTATAAGTTTGGTGTCAATTGCATGTTTTTAAAATTTATGCATTTTTCAAAAATTCATGCATGTGTTCTTCATGATTTTCAAGTTGTTCTTGGTAAGTCTTCTTGTTTGATCTTGATATTTTCTTGTTTTGTGTCTTTTGTTGTTTTTCATATGCATTTTTGCATTCATAGTGTCTAAGCATAAAAAATTTCTAAGTTTGGTGTCTTGCATGTTTTTCTTTTCTTTAAAATTTTTCAAAAATAAGTCTTGGTGTTCATCTTAACATTCATAGTGTTCTTGTATGCATCTTGTATTTTGATTCATAGTTTTCATGTTGTGAGTCATTTTTGTGTTTCTCTCTCTCATTAAAAATTCAAAAATAAAAAATATCTTCTCCTTAATTCTCTCAAAAATTCAAAAATTTGAGTTGACTTAGTCAAAATTTTTTAAAACTTAGCTATTTCTTATAAGTCAAGTTAAATTTTCAATTTTAAAAATCCTATCTTTTCAAAACTTTTTCAAAAATCAAATCTTTTTTATTTTTCTTTTATAATTTCGAAATTTAAAAAAAAATATTTTTCAAAATCTTTTTCTTAATTTTAATACAAATTTTTGAAAACTTTGCTAACAATTAATCTGATTGATTCAAAAATTTGAAGTTTGTTACTTTCTTGTTAAGAAAGGTTCAATCTTTGAATTCTAGAATCATATCTTTTAGTTTCTTGTTAGTCAAGTAATCAATTTTAATTTTAAAAATCAAATCTTTTTCAAAATATCTTTTCAATCATATCTTTTTTAAATCATATCCTTTTCAAAAATTTGATTTCAAAATCTTTTCTAACTTCTTATCTTTTCAAAATTGATTTTCAAACCTTTTTCAACTAACCAATTGACTTTTTGTTTGTTTCTTATCTTTTTCAAAACCACCTAACTACTTTCCTCTCTCTAATTTTCGAAGATTACCTCCCTCTTTTTCAAAATTCTTTTAATTAAAATAATTGTTTCAAATTTTAATTTTATTTCTTCTCCAAATTTTCGAAAATCACTAACTATTTTTCAAAAATAATTTTTGAATTTCTCTCTCTCATCTTCTTCTATTTATTTATTCATTTACTAACACTTCTCTTCATCTAAAAATTTGAACCCTCTCTTCTTCTCTATGTTCGAATTTCTCTCTTCTCCTCTTCTATTCTTTTATTCTTCTAGTCACATAAAGGAATCTCTATATTGTGACATAGAGGATTCCAGATTTTCTTTGTTTTCTTCTCTTTCATATGAGCAGGAACAAGGAAAAAGGCATTATTGTTGAAGCTGATCCTGAACCTGAAAGGACTCTGAAGAGGAAATTAAGAGAAGCTAAAATATAACAATCTAGAGACAACCTTACTGAAATTTTCGAACAAGAAAAGGATATGGCAGCCGAACCCAACAACAACAACGCAAGGAGGATGCTTGGTGATTATACTACACCTACTTCCAAGTTTGATGGAAGAAGCATCTCAATCCCTGCCATTGGAGCAAACAATTTTGAGCTGAAGCCTCAAATAGTTGCTCTAATACAACAGAACTGCAAGTTCCATGGACTTCCATCAGAAGATCCCTACCAGTTTTTAATTGAGTTCTTGCAGATCTGTGAAACTGTTAAGACTAATAAAGTAGATCCTGAAGTCTACAGGCTCATGCTTTTTCCTTTTGTTGTAAAAGACAGAGTTAGAACATGGTTGGACTCACAACATAAAGATAGCCTGGACTCTTGGGATAAGCTGGTCATGGCCTTGTGGCTAAGTTCTTTCCTCCTTAAAAACTGAGCAAGCTTATAGTGGATGTTCAGACCTTCAAACAGAAAGATAGTGAATCCCTCTATGAAGCTTGGGAAAGATACAAGCAGATGACCAAAAGGTGTCTTTCTGGCATGCTTTCATAGTGGACCATTTTGGATATATTCTATTATGGTCTATCTGAATTCTCTAAGATATCACTGGACCATTCTGCAGGTGGATCCATTCACCTAAAGAAAACACCTGCAGAAGCTCAAGAACTCATTGACATGGTTGCAAATAACCAATTCATGTGCACTTCTGAGAGGAATTCTGTGAGTAATGAGACGCCTCAGAGGAAGGGAGTTCTTGAAATTGATGCTCTGAATGCCATATTGGCTCAGAACAAAATGTTGATGCAGCAAGTCAACATGATCTCTCAAAGTCTGAATGGATGGCAAAATGCATCCAACAGTACTAAAGAGGCATCTTCATATGATCCTGAGAACCCTGCAATGGCAGAGGTGAATTACATGGGTGAACCCTATGGGAACACCTACAATTCTTCATGGAGAAATCATCCAAACTTCTCATAGAAGGATCAACAAAAGCCCCAACAAGGCTTTAATAATGGTGGAAGAGACAGGCTTAGCAATAGCAAACCCTTTCCATCATCTTCTCAGCAACAGACAGGGAATTCTGAGCAAAGCTCCTCTAGCTTAGCAAATATAGTCTCTGATCTGTCTAAGGACACTTTAAGTTTTATGAGCGAAACAAGGTCGTCCATCAGAAATTTGGAGGCACAAGTGGGCCAGTTGAGTAAGAAAATCACTGAAACACCTCCTAGTACTCTCCCAAGCAATACTGAAGAGAATCTAAAAAGAAAGTGCAAGGCCATTGACATAATCAAAATGGCCGAACCTGGAGAGGACCAGGAGGATGTGAATCCCAATAAGGAAGACCTCATGGGACGTCTCCCAGACAAGAAGGAGTTTCTTATTGAGGACCTAAAGGAATCTGGGGTTCTTATAGAGACCATAGAGATTCCATTAAACCTCTTTATGCCATTCATGAGCTCTGAAAACTATTCTTCCTCTGAAGAGGATGAAGATGTAACTGGAGAGCAAGTTTCTCAATATCTAGGAGCTATCATGAAGCTGAATGCCAAGTTGTTTGGTAATGAGACCTGGGAAGATGCACCTCCCTTGCTCATTAGTGAACTAGATACATGGGTTCAGCAAACTTTACCTCAAAAGAAACAAGATACTGGTAAATTCTTAATACCCTATACTATAGGCACCATGACCTTTGAGAAGGCTCTGTGTGACTTGGGGTCAGGTATAAATCTTATGCCATTCTCTGTAATGGAGAAACTGGGAATCTTTGAGGTACAAGCTGCCACTTTCTCATTAGAGATGGCAGACAAGTCAATAAGACAAGCTTATGCATTGGTAGAGAAATTGTGAATCTTTAAGGACAAGCTACCACTTTACATCCCTACTGATTTCATAATCTTAAGACATTAGGAAGGAAAAGGATGAATGCATCATCCTTGGAAGACCCTTCCTAGCCACAGCAGGAGCTGTGATTGATGTTGACAAAGGAGAGCTAGTCCTTCAATTGAATAGGGACTACCTTGTGTTTAAAGTTCAAGGATCTTCCTCTGCAACCATGGAGAGGAAGTATGATAAGCTTCTCTCAATACAGAGTCAAACAAAGCACCCACAATCAAACTCTAAGTTTGGTGTTGGGAGGCCACAACCAAACTCTAAGTTTGGTGTTGAACCCCCACATTCAAATTCTAAGTTTGGTGTTGGGAGGTCCCAACAATGCTCTGATGATTTGTGAGGCTCCATGAGAGCTCACTGTCAAGCTATTGACATTAAAGAAGCGCTTATTGGGAGGCAACCCAATTTTTATTTATCTATATTTTTATTGTTCTTTTATGTTTTATTAGGTTCATGATCATGTGGAGTCACAAAACAAATACTAAAATTAAAAACAGAATAAAAAACAGCACACCCTGGAGGAAGAGCTTGCTGGCGTTCAATGCCAGAATAGAGCATGAATTTGGCGTTGAATGTCAGAAACAAGCAGCAGTCTGGCGTTCAAACGCCAGGATTACACTCTAAAGAGAGCTGGCATTAAACGCTAGAAACAAGCATGGAACTGGCGTTCAATGCCAGAAACATGCTGCAGACTGGCGTTGAATGCCCAAAACAAGCATAGAACTGGCGTTTAACGCCAGAAACAAGCATCAATCTGGCAAAAAATGCCAGGATTGCATGCAAAGGGCATTTTTTACACACCTAATTAGTGCAGGGATGATAAATCCTTGACACTTCAGGATCTGTGGACCCCACCGGATCCCCACATACCTCAACTCACCCTCTCTCTTCTTTTACACAATCCAATAACACTCTTCTCCAAACACCCTTCACCAATCACCTCAATCTCTCTTCCCCATCACCTCTTCACCACTCACATCCATCCACTCTTCCCCATAAACCCCACTTACCTTCAAATTCAAATTCAAAATCTCTTTCCCACCCAAACCCACCCTAAATGACCGAACCCTAACCTCTCTCCCTCCACTATATAAACCCCCCATCCTTCTTCATTTCCACACAACACAACCCTCTCTTCTCCCTCTTGGCCGAATACACCTCTCTCTACCTCTCCTCCATATCTTCTTCTTCTTCTTCTATTCTTTTCTTTTCTTTGCTCGATGGTGAGCAACATTCTAAGTTTGGTGTGGTAAAAGCATAGCTTTTTTGTTTTTCCATAACCACTTATGGCACCTAAGGCCGGAGAGACCTCTAGAAAGAGGAAAGGGAAGACAAAAGCTTCCACCTCCGAGCCATGGGAGATGGAGAGATTCATCTCAAAGATCCATCAAGACCACTTCTATAAAGTTGTGGCCAAGAAGAAGGTGATCCCTGAGGTCCCTTTCATGCTCAAGAAAAATGAGTATCCGGAGATCCGACATGAGATCCAAAGAAGAGGTTGGGAAGTTCTGACCAACCCCATTCAACAAGTCAGAATCTTAATGGTTCAAGAGTTCTATGCCAATGTATAGATCACTAGGAACCATGATCAAAGTATGAACCTGAATCCAAAGAATTATCTTATAATAGTTCAGGGGAAATACTTAGATTTCAGTCCAGAAAATGTAAGGCTGGCATTCAACTTGCCTATGATGCAAGAAGATGCATGCCTCTACACTAGAAGGGTCAACTTTGATCAAAGGTTGGACCAAGTCCTTATGGACATATGTGTTGAAGGAGCTCAATAGAAAAAAGACTTTAAAGGCAAGCCGGTTCAATTGAGAAGACTGAACCTTAAGCCTGTGGCTAGAAGATGGTTGGAGTTCATCCAACGCTCCATCATCCCCACTTGCAACCGATCCGAAGTTACTGTGGATCGGGCCATCATGATCCATAGCATCATGATTGGAGAGGAAGTAGAAGTTCATGAAGTCATCTCTCTTGAATTCTACAAAATAGCCGAAAAGCCCTCTACCTTGGCAAGGCTAGCTTTTCCTCATCTCATTTGCCATCTATGCTACTCAGCTGGAGTTATCATAGAAGGAGAGATCCTCATTGAAGAGGACAAGCCCATCACTAAGAAGAAGATGGAGCAAACAAAAGAGCCTACTCATGGATCTCAAGAGACGCATGAGGAAGCTCACCATCAAGAAATCCCTGAGATGCCTCAAGAGATGCATTTTCCTCCAAATAACTATTGGGAACAACTCAATACTTCTCTAGAAGACTTGAGTTATAACATGGACCAATTAAAGGTGGAGCACCAAGAGCACTCCATCATTCTCCATGAGATTAGAGAAGATCAATGAGCTGTGAGGGAAGAGCAACAGAGGTAAGGAAGAGACATAGAGGAGCTCAAGGACACCATTGGTCCTTCAAGAAGAAGGCACCACCATCACTAAGGTGGACTCATTCCTTAACTTCCTTGTTCTTATCTCTTTGTTTTTCGATTTTATGCTTCATGTTTGTCTATGTTTGTGTCTTTATTACATGATCATTAGTTTCTAGTGTCTATGTCTTAAGGCTATGAATAATTCCATAAATCCTTCATCTTTCTTAAATGAAAAATGTTTTTAATCCAAAAGAACAAGAAGTACATAAGTTTCGAATTCATCCTTGAATTTAGTTTAATTATATTGATGTGGTGACAATACTTTCTATTTTCTGAATGAATACTTGAACAGTGCATATTTTTGATCTTGTTGTTTATGAATGTTAAAATTGTTGGCTCTTGAAAGAATGATGAAAAAGAGATATATTATTGATGATCTGAAAAATCATAAAATTGATTCTTGAAGTAAGAAAAAGCAGTGAATCACAAAAGCTTGTGAAAAAAAAGGTGGCAAAAAAAAAGAATAAAAAAGAAAAAGAAAAAGCAAGCAGAAAAAGCCAATAGCCCTTAAAACCAAAAGGCAAGGGTAAAAAGAATCCAAGGCTTTGAGCATCAATGGATAGGAGAGCCCAAGGAAATAAAATCTAGGCCTAAATGGCTAAATCAAGCTATCCCTAACCATGTGCTTGTGGCATGCAAGTCCAAGTGAAAAGCTTGAGACTGAGTGGTTAAAGTCGTGATCCAAAGCAAAAGGAGTGTGCTTAAGAGCTCTGGACACCTCTAACTGGGGACTTTAGCAAAGATGAGTCACAATCTGAAAAGGTTCACCCAGTCATGTGTCTGTGGCATTTATGTATCCGGTGGCAATACTGGAAAACAGAGTGCTTAGGGCCACGGTCAAGACTCATAAAAGTAGCTGTGTTCAAGAATCAACATACTTAACTAGGAGAATCAATAATACTATCTGAACTCTGAGTTCCTATAGATGCCAATCATTATAAACTTCAAAGGATAAAGTGAGATGCCAAAACTGTTCAGAAGCAAAAAGCTACAAGTTCCGCTCATCTAATTAGAACTAAGCTTCATTGATATTCTGAGATTTATAGTATATTCTCTTCTTTTTAGTTTTTAGTAGGATCTAGCTACTTTTAGGGATGTTTTCATTAGTTTTATGCTAAATTCACATTTCTGGACTTTACTATGTGTTTGTGTGCTTTTCTGTGATTTCAGGTATTTTCTGGCTGACATTGAGGGACCTGAGCAAAAATTTGATAGGAGGCTGACAAAGGACTGCTGATGTTGTTGGATTCTGACCTCCCTGCACGCGAAATGGATTTTTTTGGAGCTACAGAACTCCAAATGGCGCTCTCTCAACGGTGTTAGAAAGTAGACATCCAGGGCTTTCCAGAAATATATAATGATTCATACTTTGTTCGAGCATAGCTGATGCAAACTGGCGTTCAACGCCAGTTCCATACTGCATTCTGGAGTAAAACGCCAGAAACACATCACAAACCAGAGTTAAACGCCAAACAGACGTTACAACTTGGCGTTTAACCCCAAGAGAAGCCTCTGCACGTGTAAAGCTCAAGCTCAGCCCAAGCACACACCAAAGTGGGCCCCGAAAGTGGATTTCTGCACTTAGACTTATTTCTGTAAACCCTAGTAGCTAGTCTAGTATAAATAGAACTTTTTACTATTGTATTTTAGTCTTGGTTATTCTGGTTCCCTCTCTGGGGCCGAAGCCAATGAACACCATTATCACTTATGTATTTTCAACGGTAGAGTTTCTACACACCATAGATTAAGGTGTGGAGCTTTGCTGTACCTTGAGTATTAATGCAATTACTACTGTCTTTTATTCAATTCAAGCTTATTCTTGTTCTAAGATATCACTCGTACTTCAACCTGATGGATGTGATGATTCGTGACACTCATCATCATCCATCCTTATGAACGCGTGCCTGACAACCACCCCCATTCTCCAAGCGAGAGCTAGAGTGTGTATCTCTTGGATTCCTGATGCACGACGCATGGTTGCCCTCGCCTGACAACCGAGCCTTCCATTTCGTAAGATCAGAGTCTTCGTGGTATAATCTAGAATCCATTGGCAGCATTCATGAGAATCCGGAAAGTCTAAACCTTGTCTGTGGTATTTCGAGTAGGATTTAGGGATTGAATGACTATGACAAGCTTCAAAGTCGCGATTGTTGGGCGTAGTGACAGACGCAAAAGGATCAATGGATCCTATTTCGACATGATCGAGAATCGACAGATGATTAGCCATGCTGTAACAAGCATTTGGACCATTTTCACTGAGAGGATGGGAAGTAGCCATTGACAACGGTGACGCCCTACATACAACTTGCCATGGAAAGGAGTAAGAAGGATTGGATGAAAGCAATAGGAAAGCAGAGTTTCAACAGGGACAAAGCATCTCCATACACTTATCTAAAATTTCCACGAATGAATTACATAAGTATCTCTATCTTTCTTTTATGCTTTATTTATTATTAATTTCGAAAACTCTATAACCATTTATTAGCCGCCTAATTGAGATTTACAAGATGACCATAGCTTGCTTTATACCAACAATCTCCGTGGGATCGACCCTTACTCACATAAGGTTTATTACTTGGACGACCCAGTGCACTTGCTGGTTAGTTGTGCGAAGTTATGAAGAATGTGAGTGAACCATAGTAGTGTGCACCAAGTTTTTAGAGCCATTACTAAGAATTGTTCAAGTTATGAAAGGAGTGAATCACAATTTTTCCTATCAGGTACTATCATTTATTCAATGTAAACTAAATCAATGCGATCTATCTAAATACAACTATCTAAATGAATGCAATTACTTGGTCAAAATAAATCAATTCCCAAGAAAACCAATATAAGCATAAGGGCTAGAGGTATTAACAACCAACCCAGACCACAATTGAATTGAGTTATTAAAGATTTAAACAAACTTGCAAGAAAAGATGATCTTAGTTGGAAACATGTAATTGAGCAATCGAACCCTCACCGGATGTGTATCCGCTCTATTCTCTCAAGTGTGTAGGGTCGATCCACTCAATTCCCCTCTAATCATGCTTTCCAAGATTTGTTTTTCGTCTAACAATCAACAATTATTTCATGCATGCATACATATATCATGAGGTCTTTTCATAGGTTGTAATTGGGCTAGGGTAAAGGTAGGATGCATATTTGGTTAAGTGGACAAGACGATTTGAATCTTTGATCAACTTAAGCTTCCCATCTAACCTCTATGACAACCTATACAATTTCAAAGCTAACCTAACTACCCGTTCTTCACTTTTTCACATACTCATGCATTCTCTTCTTGATCACAACTTCATATGCATTGATTATTATTGAGCTTCGCTTTGGGGCATTTTGTCCCCTTTTTATTTCTTTCTTTTTTTTCTTTTTCTTTTTTCTCTATTTTTTCTTCTTTTTCATATATATATTGTTTTCTTTTTATTTTTTTCATATTTTATTTTATTTTATTTTTTCTTTTTGCAATAAAGGATATACAAAAGTATCAATACATATGGTTTT
Source organism: Arachis duranensis (assembly GCF_000817695.3). NCBI lineage: Eukaryota > Viridiplantae > Streptophyta > Magnoliopsida > Fabales > Fabaceae > Arachis > Arachis duranensis. The sequence continues at coordinate 65,341,120 of NC_029776.3, read as the reverse complement.
ACATTTAATTAACACATGAGCATGTACCAAATTCCCAATATTTTCAACAAAGATACAACACACACCTTTTACTCAACCAATGTCCCAAGGTTCCCCACACTTAAATGATACACACTCACTAGCCTAATCTAATCAAAGATCCAAATTAAGATCATTTATTGTCTTTCGATTCAAGGCTTGTAATATGCTAAAATTATGAACAAGTGGGTTAATCGTAGGCTCAAAGTTGGCTAACAATGGTTGATGAAAGGTAGGCCATTTGGGTAAGTGAGCTAATGAAACAATGGCCTCAATCATATAAATGCATGTATACGCAAAATAATGGACATAAAGAATCAACCAAATCAAAGATCACAATCATAGAAGGAGAATAATGCACACAAGAAGGAAAATAAGTGGTTATAAGATGTAACCACATCATTAGGCTCAAAACTCGCAAGCTTGTGTTCTTATCTCAAAGGCCATGTTCCACAAGATATAATTCAAGCAAGTTCTATGAAAATTTTTCACTCAAATCAATTGGGATGTCAATGCCCTATTAAGAGTATTTTTCTTGGAGAATTTCATTATTTTAACTAAGCTTATTATGTATATGCAACAGAAAGTCCTAAAAAATCCTAAGAATGAAATGCAAAAGTGTTGGGATTAGAAACTTATCACCCAAAAATGCCGACTGGTCAGACGACCTCCCTACACTTAAAAGTTTGCACCATTCTCGGTGCATTCAAAGATGAGCAAGGGGGTATGGTGACTCTCCGGATTGCTACCTTTAGCTGGCAGGTCAACCGGTTACTGCATGTTCTTTCTCCCGCTTCCATTTTTGCTTATAATGATTCATCCTGAAAGTAGAAGGCAGGCTAGTAAGAAAAGTAAATGCAAAAATAAGGAGGCCTAAATTGTTGGAATGAGGTAAATCACTAGAATTGAGTGAGTGAATTAGTGTGACATGAAGGAGAATATGTGTGTATGTTCTAAGATGCATGAGGTCAGGAACACACACTAACATGAAAAGCGATATCACAAAAGAGGCATGCACTTCACTCATTCTAGTGTGCTTGAGATGCTTTAAACTTGTAGGTTAAGACAACCAAACAAGCAATAAAGAAGCATGAAAGCATTCACGCTAAAAACATATAGATGTGTATGACCATGAAACATAATGCATTAAGGTAAATGTACAACATCAAATATCAAGAAATTGCCTAATCAAAGAAAATATTCAAATCACATGGTGGCCAAATCATGCAATTCAAAAGAATTAACAAGCTTTGAAGGCAATGTTATTCACTTGGTGTTCACAAACGTTGAGAATGAAAAATTCAAAACCAAGTAATAAATTGTAACCTCAACATAGAATCCAACAATGAAGATTAACAACAATGAGGTTAAACTAACATCTCATCAGTAATCAGCAACAATTAATAGTAAACAAGATTAATAATCCAACACTTCTCAATGAAGAAGAGAAAATAAAATGAAAATTAAACTAACTAACTACCTAAATGGTTATGAATGGTGTTTGGTAGTGTTGGACGATGGTTGAAGGGTGGAAAGAAAAGAGAAGAATAGAGAAGAAGGAAAGAAATGGAAGGAAGAGAAGAAAATAAGATGATGAAAGAAGGCTTTCCACATGTGTGCATGGATGGTGGTGAGACAGATGCGACGCGTACGCGTGAGGCACGCGTACGCGTGGGTTGGATTGTGTGAGAGGCACAAAACTCGCGCGATGTAGGCGCAACTCTCGGGTGGATGTATGGAGGGGTGAAACTTCTGGATCCACGCGTACGCATGGAGTACGCGTGCGCGTGGATGGTCGAAAAACTTGCGGTCACACGTACGCGTAGGTGACACGTATTCATGGATTGGTGCTCTATTTTTCAAAATTTTCCAAGTTCTTTCACCAAACCAGGCTTTCCAAACCTCCAAACAGCTACCAAAACACCATAAAACCTTATTTAACATACTAGACTACCAATTAAACTCAGTCAAACCAATCAAAACATAAAATTAAACTAGCTTTACCAATATTTACGAAAGAGAAAAAGGAAAGATTTTACCATGGTAGGGTATTTCCCACCTAGCACTTTTGTTTATTGTCCTTAAGTTGGACTTATGGGGAGCTCCTCCTCAATGTGGCTTCTACTTAAATTCATCCTTGAACATCCACCAATGCTTGAATTTCTAATAAGCTCCGTTCTTCAAAATTAATCGCTCTAAGCTTTGATGGAGTTCTCCACAAGCGAAGGGCTTCCAAAGTTGATCCTCATTTTGTAATCCGGGATCCCACACTTCATTTTTACACCCGTCTTGAGGTTGGTCATCATTATTCCATTCGGATGGGAAGAAAGATGAATTATCAATGAAGCGACCAAACATCCTTCTAGACCCACCTAATTGAGCACTAGTCCCACCTTTGCATTCAACCCTTGAAGTATCAACAAAAATGAACCTTGATTTGCAACGCCAACCATGAAACATCCTTCTCTTAGGCTTCGTCCCGCAAAGTTCTCTAAGTTGACCATCCGTTTCAAGTAAGCCATATTCGAGTGGGATAATAAAGCTAAGAGAAATGAATTTCACCAACTCAAATGTAGAAGTAGATGACAACCTAGGTAAAGACGCTTCCAAGGGTCTTGACAAAGCGTATCCCGTTCTCCTTTTTCTAAGGACTTCCACCTCCTCACAAGATTTTTAAATTTCAATCCTTTGCTCATCAATTTTATCTAACTCTTTTCCCTTACTCAAATCATAAGTGGAAGGATGAGAGAAATCTACCTCCATATTTCTTTCAAATTCATTGGAAGAAGGTTCTTCAAGCTCAAAGGATTCTTCGCCACTAGGACTTTATGCTTCATCTTTATTTCCAAGGAAACTCAATTCTTGCTCTATCCCATCCAATTCTTCATAAGGTATATGACTTGGAGGTCGTGCACATTCCTCTTTAACATCAAATTCAATCTTCTTGGGGGGGATTTTCTATGACCATAGATTCCCATGGAGACTCCACATCTCCAAAATCATCAACCAGTTCTTTCTTGTCTTCATCAATCATAGGTTCCTCCAATTGTTCATACACAAAGCAACAATTCTCATTTTTCACCGAAGTTTCTAATCTCTCCTTCATGCTATGCTCTTCAACTAACTCTCCACATGTGGCCATGGGTGTTCCTTGAGTGCTCAAGTGTTGGGAGGCTAATCGGTTTTCCACTTCATTCAAGGCGGCTAAGGATTCTAGTGCCTCCCTTTGCATTCTAGGAGGGTTCATTATTTTGGAGGAAGGGGTCATAATAGGGAGGTGGTTCTTCTTGGTAAGGCTGTGGCGGTTCAACACTCTCCAATTCTTCCACTTGTTGTACAACACACTCCATGGTTGTTCCTCCACAATCATCCTTGAACACGTTTTACTTGTGACATGAATCTCATGTGTCTAGCTTTTGACGGATGGTTGCTTGAAGCCGGTCCATTGTTTCCTTGAGGCGATATTGTTCTAAATTGCAAGCATAAGTAAGATCATCTTGCTCTTGGATCGATGGACATGAATATTCTTCCATGGAGGGTTGTGGTGGAAAGTGGCATTCATCTTGTGGGTGAAAAATTGCATACATTGGAGGTGGTTTATCTTGGTAATAGTATAGAGGAGGCGGTTCTTAGAAGTGTTGAGGTTGGAATGGTGATGGTTCTATATGTGGTTCATATGGCTCATATGGTTGTTGGTATGGTGGGTAAAGATTAGGGTCATATGAAGGTGTTTGATAAAAAGGGACTTGTGAGTTTGGTTGAGGACTATGTTGTGGATGAGATTCATAAGCATATGGTGGTGGTTGTTGATAGTCACAAGGAAATTCACCATAGCCATTGAATTGACATGCATTAGGATGGAAATTATACCTATAGGAAACCGGAGGTTGTTGCCACCACTACAACAAACAAGGCTTTTTGCTACGGTCAAAAACCGTTGCCGTAAATTGAAAAACCGTTCCCTAAACTTTAGGCAACGCTTTGGCAATGGTTTTTGACCTGTGGTATATGCGGCCGTTGCCAATGCTCAAAGGCAACGGTTTTTGACCTAAGGCAACGGTAACCTAAAAACCGTTGCCAAAGTCCTTGAGGCTCCTTCCATCTTTGGTTGTTCCATCCTTGATGCATGTTATCATTGAAATTACCATTTCCTACAACATAACTTGAACCAAACTCATAGCCAAACGGATGAGAATTCATAGTAGAGAAACAAAAAGAAAAAGCACAAAACAAGAAGGTGAAATCTAACTACTAACTCAAACAAGCAAATCAACAAAAGAGTAAACTATTCACAATATTAACATATGCACAATACCCAATAACAAGCGCACATTTGCAATTCTCCGGCAATGACGCCATTTTTGATAAATGGAAAATTAATGTTTTAGAATTTCACAATAAAATCTCGTTGCAAGTATAGTTTCTAAACCAACAAACAATCCTTTCATACAAAAAATTGTTTGTCACAAGTAACAAACCCCAATAAAAATAATCGAAGTATTTAAACCTCGGGACGTCTCTCAAAGGAATTGCAGGGAAGTATTCTTGTTATTGGTTATGAGGTGTATATTTTGGGGTTTTGGTTAAGGAACAAGAATAGTAAATGGAAATGAACTCAAATGTAAAAGGCTCTTGGCAAGGCATGAGAACATGAAGTCATATCCTCATTATCTTCCTCAATTGAGACAAGAATTGTTCATTGCTCCCACTTATTCAACCTCTAACTATGGAGGAAAGTCAAGTGGATGAATCAATTTGATTCCTCAAGTCCTAGTCAACTCCTAAGGAAAGACTACCTTTAGTGGAATTCAAATAAATTAGGAACTTTCAATTATTAATCAACAAAAGAGTTTGATAACTCAAGAGTCACTCATTACTCTACCAAAGCCAAGGGGAGAAAAATCTACACTAACATCCTTCCAAGCATTTTATCAAACACTTGGAAGGCATAAAGGGAAAGTAAAATCAAATTGCAAGAAAAGTAAATCTACAATTACTAATTACAAGGAATTAAGAACAATAAAGCAAATCAACAATAAAGGAACATAGAACATAAATTGCATTAAAAGGAAAATAGGGGAAACAAGAGTGCATCAACATAAAAGTCAAGAATTATAAGAATTGAAGTACAAAACTAGAGAGAGGAAAGGTAGATGAGCAAGAATTGGTAAAGGAAAAGCAAATCAAAGCATGAATTAAACCTAGATCTAGAAAAGAATTAAACCTAATCCTAATTCTAAATCTAGAGAGAAGAGAGAACTTCTCTCTCTAGAAACTAATTAAAGCCTTAACTAAACTATATCTAACTAGATGATTGATCCCCTTTCATTCCTTGGGTTTAATAGCATCAGAAGTGAGTTGGATTTGGGCCTAGGAAGCCCAGAAATTGCCTCCAGCGGATTCACTTTAATGAGGTCACGTGCGAATATCGACGCGTACGCGTTCCTTGGCAACTTTCCATCAACGCGTACGTGTCATATACGCGTACACGTCGCCATGCGACTCCAATTCCACGCGTGCGCGTTTGCTGCGCTTGCGCATCAAGCTCAGCATCCCAAATCGTTGGTTTTCCATGATGTCTCCACTTTGCATGCTTTTCTCTTCATTCCTTTGATCCATTCCTAGCCTTTTCAACCAGAATTCACTTAACAAACACATCAAGGCATCTAGTAGAAAATAATCAAAGGTGAATCGAAATTAATCAATTAAAGGCCTAAAAAGCATGTTTTCACACTTAAGCACAATTTAGGAAGAAATCATGAAACCATGCTATTCCATTGGATAAATATGGGTAAAAGGTGATGAAATCTCCTAAATTAAGCACAAGATGTACCACAAAATAGTGGTGCATCAGCATGCAACATGTCCCAAGATCTAGAAACAGAGACCTGGAATGTCACATGCCAATGGGCGGCATTGCATGCCAGGATAGAGTGGCGGAGAAGAGGATAATGCATTGCATGCTTGGAGTTACACGCCACCCTAAGGCATTCCACATGCCCTCACACCCATTCCCAGGATCCATTGTTTAGTGGCATGTGACACCCCTAGAAATTGGAATTTTAAACGCCCAGTGAAAAACTTGGCGTGTAACACCCCAAGACACGACGTTGCACACTAGGCCAGCTTTCCAGAGGATTTGATTCTAGGCCATTTGAGTAAGAAATGAGCGTGCAACACGCCAAGGAAGTGTCATGTCACATGCCACGTGAAAAGAAGACCCTTGGATGTTGCATGTAGGGTGTGAGGCACGCCATGAATAGTGGGCGTTCCATTTTGAAACGCCTTTGACACGGGATTCGGGTGTACACATGCCTCAAGCATTTTTGCATGGGAATTTGAAGACTCACGCGTACACATGCCTCGAGCGTACGTGCAATCAAGAATTTTTGCATGGTCACACGTACGCATGCCTCATGCATATGCGTGACACCCATGAACAGTGGGCGTTCCACACGCCAGGAAAATCTGGGCGTGTCAAACTCACACACCTTCGAGGATGCCTTTTTTGAACAAAATGAATGGCATGTCACACGCCAAATATGACCTCCCAGGACCCTATTTTATTGAATGGCGTGCCACACGCCAAAGTCCGGTGTTACACGCTGAGCCAAGTTTCCAGGCCACTTCGAAGACCCCATTTTGAGTTCCAAAGACAAGAGGAAAGGGCTGTGTAATGCCACACCTGGACGTGTCACATGCCAGTCAAGTAAGCTGAGCATTTTACACGCTAATCCAGGGTGTCACACGCCAATCCAGGAAGCGTATGCCCTGCATGCAAAGCATGACATTTCACAGAAAAAGCGTGTCAATTAGCCTAATTTTCATAATCAATCCTTTTTGTCACTCCAAGACCATTCAGAATGAAAATTTGGGACCACTAAATCCTTGAAGAAAAGATACAAAGCTGAAAATTTAATGCGGAAGATTAGATAAAATTTGATTTGATTTAATTTTATTCTATTTTGAATTAATTTGAATTTAAGGATTAGGTTTTATTTTATGTTTTAGTATATACAGTCCTTAAAGAACATAGAAAAGAGAGATCCACCATCCGGGGGATTAGCCCTTGGCCGTTTTCTCATATTTTAGGTTTTTGTTTTCAAAGCATGAGCCACTAATTTTCTTGGTTAAGGTTCGGAACTCTGTTCATCTTTTTATGGATTATTAATCTAAGTGTTTTATTTTATATGAGGTTTATGCTTTGATTTAATTCATGATTGAGTTTTCGTTCTTCATCCTTAAAGATTTAGAATTGTTAGGAAACATTCTAGCTTTGATTTGCATTCTAAATATTGTTTTAAAAAAAAATTAATATTTGAATTAGCTGAAAAGTCTTTCACACTACTTTTTGATTACACTAGGAATAGGTTCAAAAAAATGTGCGATATTTTGTGAGTTTCAATTATTGGGACTAGCTTGAATACGTGACATCTAATTCAACCTTTGGACTACTTTTGACTCTTGAAATTGAATCAGAATTGTGCTTCACCTTTTTTCTTAAGTAATTGACTACGGAATTAGCTGTTAATTAAGTTAAAGAGAAATTAAATTACTAAGGAATTGGAATTTGATTATTTATGATTTGTCGTGATTAATCTTTGCATACCTTGTATAAATAAACACAAGGATTGTTTTCCTAAGGATTGAACACCTCTGATACCTTAATCACCTTTATTATCTTACTTTCTCAGCCAAGTTTGCTTGCCTTTGTTTGATTTTTTGTTTTCATGTCCTTTTATTATTGAAACACTTATTCTTGATTGCTTGACTAGAATAGTTAATTGATCATTATTTGCTTGATCCATTAATCCTTGTGGGATTGACCCTCACTCACTATCAATGCCAATAACTTTGAGTTGAAGCCTCAACTTGTTACATTGGTCAAAAAAATTGTCAATTTAGTGAGAACCCGCAAGAAGATCTAAATTTGTTTATCTCAAACTTCTTGCAAATTTGTGACACTGTTAAGACCAATGGCGACCTAGTTGAGGTTTACCATCTTTTGCTTTTTCTTTTTACCGTGAAAGACCGAGCTAAGTAGTTGTTATATAATCAAAGGAAGGAGAGTATAGCCACGTGGGAGGACTTGGTCACTAAGTTCCTAAACAAGTTCTTCCCACCTCAAAGGTTGACTAAGCTCAAAACCGATGTTCAGACCTTCAGACAACATAATGGAGAATCCTTCTATGAAGCATGGGAAAAGTACAAAGAGATACTGAGAAAGTGCCCTCCGGACATGTTTATTGAGTGGGTCAAACTTTAGATTTTTTATGATGGGATTACTCCCACCTCATGGGTTTCATTGGATAACTTGGCTGGAGGCTCTTTATATATGAAAAAGACCACTAATGAAGCACTGGATTTAATTGCGATGGTAGCCAACAATCAATACTTCTACACTCTAAAATATCAAAAAAGAAAGGAGTCATGGAATCAGATACTTTGGACACTATTTTGGCTCAGAATAAAGTCTGGTCTCAACAAATAAATATAATTACTCAACACCTAGGAGGAATGTAAGTATTTGCAGTGAGCTCTCAAGAGAATTCCTATGGTGTAAGTAATGGATTTTCCCAAGGTGAAGGCATGGAGTCTGGATATCATTTCTTGGAGCAAGTACATTTCATATATAAGCCTCACAATGATCCTTTCTCTAAAACTTATAATCTTGGATGGAGACACCACCCAAATCTTGGGTGGGGAAATCAAGGTCAGAGATCCAACAATTTTAACCACAACCATCAACAAAACCACTTCACTTCCAAACATAATACCTTCAACCCCCATTGATAAACCACTATTTCATGGTTTATCTTATTCTCAATTGAGTGGTTTTTATCAACCCTTTACATACTTATTCATACTATTTGCATGGTTTTACTTTCTCCTTCCTGATTTTGTGCTATGATTGAAAATATGCTTCTTTGTCCTTATATTTGCGAATATTAATCCTCTCTTATTACCATTAGATGCCGTGATATATGCGTTAAGTGATTTCAGGGATTACAAGGCAGGAATGGCTTAGAGGATGGAAAGGAAGCATGCAAAAGTGGAAGGAATACAAGAAACTGCTAAAGTTGTCCAGCCTGACCTCCTAGTACTAAGTCAACCATAACTTGAGCTACAGAGAACCAAATGACGCGGTTCTAGTTGTGTTGGAGAGCTAACATCTGGGGCTTCGCAACGATATATAATTTGTCATAGCTGCCTCGAAGCCAAGCAATGCGAACGCGTAAATCACGCGGACACGTGACCTGGCAAAAACCCAATCCATGCTAACACCTGGACGATGCTTCCCCGTGACTTTGCAGCGACCTGTACGTACCAGAAATCACTGGGGGCAATTTCTGGGCTGTTTTTGACCCAGTTTTAGGCCCAGAAAACACAGATTAGAGGCTATAAAGTGGAGGAATGCATTCATTCAACGGATACAACATATACAATATTCATAATTAACAATTTTAGTTTTAGATGTAGTTTTTTCTAGAGAGAGAGGCTCTCTCCTCTCTCTTAGGTTTTAGGATTTAGGATTTCTCTTAGGTTAAGATTTCTTCTTCTTCTCAATTTCAGGTTCAATGTTCTTTTAATTTAGTTTCTCTTTTATCTGTTTATGAACTCCATGTTAGATTTGATTTCTTTATTTAATATAATTTGAGGTATTTCATATTTATGATTTTAATTTATCTTTTTACACTCTTAGCTTGTGTTGAGTAATTGGAGACACTTGAGTTATCAAACTCCTTGTTGATTGAAAATTTGAATTCTTTGCTGAATGATTTGGATTCCCTTAACTCTAGTCTTTTCTTAGGAATTGACTAGGACCTGAGGAATCAAATTGATTTATCCACTTAATATACCTTCATAGTTAGAGGTTGACCAAGTGGGAGCAAAAGCCAATTCTCATCATACTTCCAGTTCTCATACCTTGCCAAGAGCTTTTCTATTATTAATTTATTTTTCTCGCCATTTAAATTACTTGTTCCTTATTTTAAAAACCCAAAAAGATACCTTTTTCATAACCAATAATAAATCATACTTCCCTACAATTCCTTGAGAAGACGACCCGAGATTTGAATACTTCGGTTATAAATTTTATTGGGTTTTGTTACTTGTGACAACCAAACTTTTGTACGAAAGGATTCTCTGTTGGTTTAGAAACTATACTTACAACGCGATTATATTCTTGTGAATTTCTTTACTGATAGAAATTCGACCGTCACCCATCAACAAAACAACCACCTTCAGAATAATTTTCACGAACGATAACCACCACCCTTCACACAACTGTGTTAAGACTTCCAAAGGCTTAATAATCTTGAACTTGCAAGAGAAAAACTCTCCCAGAGCTGACAACCACCCCCAACAAGACTCTCAAAGGCTTTCTAACCTTGAATTAGTCTTAGAAAAATTCATGGAAAGTACAAGGATTAGCTTTAAAAATCAAGAAGCTTCATTGAGAAATCTGGAGATACAAACGGGTCAACTTGCTCAACAAAGGAAATGTTCTTCCCAGTGACACAATTCCTAACCTAAGGTAGGAGTGTAAGGCTATTTACTTGAGAAGTGAAAAAGGTGGTAGGAGAAGAGGAAAAGGAAGAAACCAAGAAGGAGGAGTCTCATGACAAATAAGGGAAACAAGAAACAGAGGACATCATTCACCAAGAGGAGCATGTGATCCCCACCATTCTCTAGCAACTGACTCAAAGTCAAAAATCAGAGAGAATTCTATTGCCTGAGTACAAGCCTAGGATTCCAAATTTTCAAAGGCTTTAGGGAGAGAACAAGGAAAAGGGATGCGTGGTAATTACGTCGGTTCAGATTTTTAGAGAAAATATAACTTTCGTTGCAAGTATTGACCAAACCGACAAATAACTACCACGATCAATGTTTAATTCAAGGATGTCACAATCAACACAAAATAACCGGGAGTTTTAAATCCCGGGTCATCTCCCTCGGACAATGTAATTAAGATGTCACACTCTTGGTTGTGAAATAAAGGGGATTTTCAATCTAGGAATAAAAAATTAAAAGAACTAAGAAATAAAAGAACTAGCAAGTGATAAAAAAGGATACTAAAGCAAATTAAAAGAAAGATAAGATCAAAACTTTGTAAAAATACTATAAGTGCATAAAAGAGCCTTGACTTGGGAATGAGAATTAAGGAATTCTATCATCGTCATAACCACAACTATGGCAACAATGATGAGTCAATCTCGCTTTGTCAACCTCTAGCATCGAGGAGTAAGTCAAGCAACCATAATTGACCTTAATCCATAAGTCCTATCTAACTTACTAATCACTTAGTAAAAAGCTAGCGTCAATGGAAAGAACAGCCAACTAACTACACAGGAATTACCACTAAATGTCGAAAATTATGATTCTAGTATCATAGGAACTCATTTCCCAAGCCAAGGTGTGAAAATCTACTCAAAATTTTTAAGTGGCATTTTCACAAACACTTGGTGGGCATAAAACCAAAACATAGGAAATTGAAAAGGAAAATGAAAACTATAACCAAACTATTCGAAAAATCAACAATAAACATTCAATCAAGCAAATAGAAATCATAAAACATTAAATTCATCAACCAAAACTTCAAGAAATCAAAATTGCATATATTAACAAAGTAACTTGAACTATGAGCATAATGTAACAAAAGTAGTGTAATTAAAGAGGGAATTAAAGAGTACTTACAATGAGATAAGCAAAATCCAAGATCAAAACTTAACTATAAAATTCTATAATGAAAATAAATAAACCCTAAGAGAGAATTTTCTATCTACACTACTCCTACTCCAAATTATGTATTTTCCTATCTAAGTGAGTTCCCTTGATATGGAATGAAGTTCTCTTCATATAGCACTCCAAAATGGCTTCATCACTTCCAAAATTAGGCTAAAGAGTACCAAAATTAGGCTAAGCCACGTGCTTCATTAATGAAATCACGCACAGGGACTTGTACATACGCACACTTGCTGATTTTGCCACTTGTGCGTACGCACAGAGGGTTGTACTTCTCATTTGTTTTCTTCATGAAATTTACCATTTTGCATGCTTCCTTCCACTTTTTCCTAGCCATTATTGCCTTTTGGACCTGAAATCACACACCAAACATATCATGGCATTGAATGGAATTAAAGTTGAATGAAAATGATCAATTTAAGCACAAAAATGCATGTTTTCAAATTTAGCTTCAAATTAGAGAGAAATAACAAAAATATGCTATTTTGGTGAATAAGTGTGAGTTTGTGTGATGAAATCTGTCCAATTCAAGACAAAAATTATCATCAAATATGGACTCATCGATTCCCCCACACTTAAACAATAGCATGACTGATGAGCGGATATTTTATACGCTTTTTGGCATTATTTTCATATAGTTTTTAGCATGTTTTGTTTGGTTTTTATTAAATTTTCATAGGTTTTAGTGTTAAATTCACATTTTTGGATTCTACTTTGAGTTTTTGTGTTTTTGTGCAATTTCAGGTGTTTTCTGGCTGAAATTGATGGGAAGAGCTTTTCTGGTGCTACAGAATTCCAAATGGAGCATTCTCATTAGCTATGAAAAGCTAACTTCTAGAGCTTTCCAGAAATGAATAATAGTTCATACTTTGCTTTAGAATAGACTGCTCAAAATTGGCATCCAATGCCAGCCTCCTGCCTCATTCTTGGCGTCCAGCGCCCAAAGGAGGAAACCAGCCTCCAAACGGCCAAAGAAGACCCCCTAGCCAACGTTCAACACCTTAGAGGCCTCATAGCACGTGGATCTCATCAAAGCTCAGCCTAAACACTCACCAAGTGGGCCCCAGAAGTGGATTTTAGCATTAAAATACTATTTTACCCTTTCTTATGTAACCCTTAGTCATTAGTTTAGTATTTAAAGAACTTTTACACCTCTCATAGAGGAGAGGAAGCACACTTTACACATTTATCATTGTATTTTCTCTCAGTATGTGATTCTAAACCTCCTAGGTTGAGGGGAGGAGCTCTGCTGAGTTTTATGGATTAATAAAATTATTTCTCTTTCCTTTCAATTCGTGTTTGATTCTCTATTCTAAGATGTATCTTCATTCTTCATCAATATGAATGCATTGAACTGGCATAAGGTTATCACATTCTACATGGATTCTGAGTGAGTTTTTCATCAGACAATCATGAGTGACCAGCTTGATTATACTTCTCTCAGACGGCTAATCCACGACTTCGTTGGGGACTTCTCGAGACACCAGTTCAGCCGAAGTATAGGGAGATTAGAATCTCTGTGGTAGAGGCTAGATCCCAAATGCGCAGCATTCTCCGATCTGGAAGATTCGACGTTGTCTCTGGCATTTTAAGTAGGATCACCGAGGAGAATGAACTGTAGGAGCTTCACCCTCAATCAGAATGGATCCGCACTAACCCTAGGGTTCATATCTGGAGGAGTATTGGCGGCTGCTCAAACCAACGTCAATCACATACAGCTTGCCATAGAAAAAATCATTCATAGTTGAAGAAGACATCAAGGCCAGAGTTAATCCAAAAGGACAAAGCATCTCCAAGCCTTAACCACATTCTTATCAAAGTTTACACAACTTATGAGTTCTGAGTACCCTTTTCTTTATTTCCTTTTATGCAATTAAATATATCAACCTAGTTTAGATCTCACAAATCCAACAACTCTTCTATCTTCCAAACTAAGATCTGCAAGATAACCATAGCTTGCTTCAAACCACAATCCTCGTGGGATCGACCCTGACTCACTCAGGTATTACTTGGACAACCCAGTGCACTTGCTAGTTCAGTTGTACGTAGCGTAGGGATTCGTGCGCTAAGTTTTTAGTGCCGTTGCCGGGGATTTTTTGAGTTTGGACAACTGACGAATTATCTTTAATTTTGTTACAGTCTTTTATTTTATTTTATTTTTCTTTTTTCGAAAAATAAAAAAACTTTTTCAAATTTCTTTTCTTTTCTCTGTTAATCTTTGTTTTTGGGTTAAGTCTTTTATATTTGTTCTTGTTAAAATTTTCGAAATTTTTGAGTTTTTCTTTCTAAAAATTTTCAAAAATAATTTCTTGGTTTTATTCTTGTGTCAATCTTTAAGTTTGGTGTCCTCTTGTGTATTTTCTTTAATTTTTTGAAAATTTTGTCTTTGGTTTTCAAAATTTTTAAATCTGGTGTCTTTTGCATGTTCTTGTGTTCTTTGAATTCTTTGAGTTTTGTTCTTAGTGTTCTTCTTGTTCTTCAAAGTGTTCTTGTTTTTCCTTTTGTTTTTATCTTAAAATTTTTAAGTTGGTGTCTCTTTGTATTTTTCTTCTTGATTTTCACATAATAGGTGTTTTAGATCTAAAAGTTTTAAGTTTGGTGTATTTTTGTTGTTTTTCTCTTTCTTCATTAAATTAGTAACTATAGTCTCCAACCTCTCTAAGACCACTCATAGTTTTATAACTTCAACAAGGTCCTTCATCAGAAATTCAGAGGTACATATTGGTCAACAGAGTAAGAGAATCCTCGAGACTCCTCGTGACACTCTTCCTAGCAACACTGAAGTGAACCCAAGAGAAGAGTGCAAGGCCATCACCATTGAGGTAGAGGCCGAATCTGGAGAGACTAGGAAGGCATTGAATGCCAGTGAGGAAGATCTCACTCGGCGTCCAATGCCCAAACTGGCCAAGAGCCTGGCGCTGAACGCCAGTGAGGAAGCCCTCCCTGGGCGTTCAACGCCCATACAGATAGCAAAGCTGCCGCTAAACGCCAGTGAGGAAGCCTTTACTCGGCGATCAACGCCCATCCTAGCACCAGAGGTGGCACTGAATGCTAGTAAGGAAGCCCTCAGTGGATGTTTAATGCCCCAACAAGCAAGGAAGCTGGCGTTGAACGCTAGCTAGGATACCCCTATTGGGTGTTCAATGCCCAAAATGGTAAGGGAACTGGTGTTTAATGCCAATAAGGGTATACAGCATGGGCGTTCAATGCCCAAAGAGCCATTAGAGCTGGCGTTGAATGCCAGTAAAGGTAGACCCTCTGAGTGCTCAATACCCATTCAAGAAATCCCTATCCAAGAACTGAAGGAAGCGAAGGCTCATATAGAGACCATTGAGGTTCCTTTGCATGCACTTCTACAATTTATGAGTTCTGATGAACGCTCATCCTCTGATGAGGATGAAGACACTAGGGAAGAGCAGGTTGCTCGGTACCTGATGACAAGTCATCATATACCCATTTTTCAAGCTAATTTCACTTGTTTCACTAGTCTTTATGCACTTTCTTGCACTAGAAGTAAGCATTTTATGCATCCTAAGTAAGTGATTTGGAGTGAAAATGCATAACTTCTTTAAATCAAACAACCACCATGAAATTAATGCTAACTCATGAGGTTTAAGCTGAATTTAATTGATTTTGAATTGATTTATAAGCCTTGTGAATTTAGTGATACTTTGAGTGGTTGTTTTGGTTTATTGTAGGTGAAGAAAAGAAGAAAAGAGGAAGCGTGGCTTAAGAAAGCGTGGCCCAAGGAGAAAAGAGTGTGGCGCATGGAAGGGAGGAAGCAAACATTGCCCTCTACAAGGTCACACTGCCCTCTAGGAGGGCAACACAAGGAAACAAGCTTGAGAAGCAACACTGCCCTACCCTCCTCAAGGGCGGAGCACATTTTGGTGCCATGGATCAAGGAGAGCAAAAACACTGCCCTGCCCTCCTCAAGGGTAATATCGGGGTCACCAAAGGAAGAAATTCAAAGAAAAAGCTCACCAATGCTTGCTACAAGGATCGAACACGGCACCATGAGGAAGCAAGGAACTAGGCCTTATTTTGGTGCCAAGAAAACCAAGAAAAAAAGGTAGCGTGTGCATTGCCCGAGTTTCAAACGTGGAGCTTCAATGTTGGAAACATTGCCCTGCCCTTCACAAGGGCAGGGCAGCATTTTGTGGTGCATAGCCAGCGCACCAGAATGGCGCACCAAGGGAGCTTCGGCAGCAACAGCACGCACACACGGGCAGAATCTGGCGCACCAAAAATTTCTGCCCTGCCCACCACAAGGGCAGGGCAGCATCCTGCAGCACCACAGGCACCAAACACACACGCACATGGCCGCACGCATCATTTTCTGCCCTGCCGTCCACAAGGGCAGGGCAGCCTCCTGGAAGCAATTGTTCTTGGGTTGAAAATTGGTTTAAAAATCCAATTTAATTCATTTCTTCACCAACTCAAAAGCCCATCCAAATTCCAAAATCCAAGAATAGAAAGTGTATAAATAGGAGATAGTTTGATGTAATGAGGACTTTTCTTTTGAGCTTTGAACCTTCTCTTTTATTTTTGACTTTTGAACCTTCTCTTGGAAACTTCATTGAGAGCTAGGCACTGAGATTTCAGGGAATTGGGGAGGAGAATTGATCTCTCTTCTTCCTCGTTCTTGCTTGAGCATTTTTACTTTTCTTGTTTGAGTCTTGGGTGTGAAGAGTTGAGAATTTCTGTCTCAATCTCCATTCAAGATCTCTTTAATTTCCCTTCTGCATAATTGAATTGAATTTCATTTCGTTTACTGCTTCTTCTTTAATTTCTTGTTAATTGCTTTGTGAACTTGGATCTGGGAAGG
>NC_029776.3:65323824-65324508 GCF_000817695.3 Arachis duranensis | reverse complement strand
GCAATTTACATTTCTTGCATTTTAAGTTTCAGTCATTTAATTTCTTGTTCTTTAAGATTCAGCATCTTTTACTTTCCTGCTCTTTAATTTACTGCAATTTTCCCCTCTCCCTTTACATTCCAAGCAATTTACTTTCTGTTAATGATAAACCACTCAACCAATATTTGATTCGCTTGACTAAATCAACCACTAAACTAAAATTGCTCAATCCTTCAATCCCTGTGGGATCGACCTCACTCCCGTGAGTTTTATTACTTAATGCGACCCGGTACACTTGCCGGTGAGTTTTGTGTTGGACCATTTTCCACACATCAAGTTTTTGGCGCCGTTGCTGGGGATTGAAATAGATTGACAATGATTAAGTGAAGTGGAGATCTAGATCAAGCACTTTTTCTTTTCTGTTTCTTTAATTTTTAACTAACCCACTAACTTTTTTTATTTTTGCTTAAACTAACTAAAACTTCACTCTAGCAATAGATTGAATTGTCACTGGTTTTGTGTGTTTCTTATGTTATGTTTATATGACAGATACAAGAAGAGCTACACCCATCTTTCATGAACAAGACGAACGAACCCTCAGGAGATTAAGAAGAGCTGAAAGAGGGAAAAACATTGTTGGAGAGGAGGAGTCAGAAGAAGAATTTCAAGACATGGAGGAACATTCAACCAATCCACCAGGAGGAG
>NC_029776.3:65322232-65323668 GCF_000817695.3 Arachis duranensis | reverse complement strand
CTGTCAAAACCAATGGTGTGCCTCGTGACAGCTAAAAGTTACTACTCTTTCCATTCTCTCTCAGGGACAAAGCCACTCAATGGCTAGAAACATTTCCAAAGGAGAGCATCAACACTTGGGATGATTTGGTAAGCATGTTTCTTGCCAAATTTTATCCCCCTAAAAGGATCATAAGATTGAAAACTGAAGTGCAGACATTCACTCAAATGGAGGCTGAAAATTTATATGAAGCATGGGAAAGATATAAGGCGCTGCTGAGGAAATGTCCACCAGAGATGTTCACTGAGTGGGATAAGCTGCAAAACTTCTATGAAGGACTCACTCTAAAGGCTCAAAAGGCACTTGACCACTCAGCTGGAGGATCATTACAATTGATGAAAACTGCAGAGGAGGCTCAAAACCTCATTGATATGGTGGCCAACAACCAATATTTCTTTGCTCACCAAAGGCAACGCCAACCATCACAGAGGAAGGGAGTGTTAGAATTGGAAGGAGTGGATTCAATCCTAGCTCAGAACAAAATGATGCAGCAGCAAATTCAACAACAGTTTGAGCAAATGGCCAAAAGGATTGATAGCCTTCAAGTTGCAGCAGTTAATACAAGCCAACCATCAACCATATGGGTGCAAAATGAAGAAACTCAAGAGGAACAACAACAAGAGCAAGTGCACTATATGAACAACCAAAATTCTGGATCAAATGAAGTGTATGGTGACACCTACAATCCATCTTGGAAGAACCACCCAAACCTTAGGTGGGGAGACAACCACAACCAAAACCAACAACCATGGCAAAGAAACTCAGCTCAAAACACTCCAAGAAACAACCAAAATCACAACCAGCAGCCAACTAACCAAAACTTTTACAGAAAACCCCAAAATAATTACCCCAACTCTAACTATTATCCACCCAATAACCAACCAACTAACCAAAACACTTACCATCATCCATCAACACCCCAAAACCAACCAATCTTACAAGACTCTCTAAGGATTACTAATCTGGAGATGCTCATGGAGAAGATGATGAAGAACCAAGAATTGACAACAAAGAACCAAAAAGCTTCCATGAAGAGCCTAGAAAGACAGATTGGACAAATCTCCAAGCAGATTTCTATTGAGAAACCTTCAAGCACACTACCAAGTGATACCATTCCTAATCCAAAAGAAGAATGCAAAGTTGTACAATTAAGGAGTGGAAAAACATTGGTGGATGGCAACCAAGGGGCAACCAAGAAACTTACGGAGAGTGACAAAAAGCCAATAGAGAAAGATGGAGCTAACAACAAGGACTTAACAAGCAAGAATTTCACAGAAAAGCTCACAGAAGAGAATAACCAACCACAGAATTTAAAGAAGGGAAAGCAGATCATGGAAGAACCAAATCCAAAACAGCAGCAAGTGGAGAAGAGTCTTACACCTCCACTACCTTATCCA
>NC_029776.3:65320473-65322042 GCF_000817695.3 Arachis duranensis | reverse complement strand
GACAAGTTCATTTTTCCTACAGACTTTGTGATCCTGGATTCAGCAGAAAAAGAGAATGACTCCATAATACTTGGTCGACCATTTTTAGCCACTGCAAGAGCCATCATAGATGTAGGGGAAGGAGAGCTAACCCTCAGGATGTATGAGGAAAGCATCACCCTGAAGGTGTTCCCAGAACCACAAACTGATGAAGAGACAAGCAAAACAAATAGTGACTGTTTTCCAGGGCAAACAACCAACAACACAGTAGAACAGAAGGATGAGCAGGTACAAGGAGGAGAAGGAATTCAAAAAGAAGCTGGGACAATAAACAATAAGGGAAATGTCACAACTAAAGCCACTGTTAAGGAAGAAAGACTGACAAGGAAAAGGAAGAAAAACAAGAAGAAAGTTTACAAAGGGTGGAAGAACAAAAAAATCCCAACTGAAGGATTTTCCAAAGGTGACAAAGTGCAACTAGTATATCAACAGTTGGGAACAGAAGATCATTACACTGTCAACCAATTACTCTCTCTTGAGCACATTGAAATTGAGCATCAAGGCACACAGAGAAAGCTTACAGTGAGAGGGGACAAGTTGAGACATCAACAGCATCAACCACCCTAAAGGGAGTTCAATGTCAAGCTAGTGACAATAAAGAGCGCTTGTTGGGAGGCAACCCAACCTGAGGTAGTTTTCTTTTCATAGCTTTTTCAATAAAAATGTTGAATAATTAGTATGCACTGCAAGGAGCTAAGTTTGGTGTTGCACACCAAAACAATTTCAGGAAGAATGGAAGATTCTAAGTTTGGTGTTCCACCAAAAATCTCATTTAAAAACACATTTTCACCTCTTGCATAATGCATCTCATTTAAAAGAACATTCTCACTTCCTGCACAATGCTAGCTCCAAGCAATCAGACAAATTATTCAACTATTTAACTGCTTTTTAGCTTTAATTCCATAACCTTTAGCAAGAACACAAGGTTTCACATATGGTTAACTTGTTGCATCAGAGGCAGTGGCAAGCAATTAAGTTTGGTGTTCCCACACCAAAATAAATCCATGAGCCACACTCAATTTATGCATACTAACCATGTAATTAAGGGCTTGAGAAGCAAGCAACTTTGAGAATTATGCAGGACATGAGTCAAGAATTGAAGATATTGTGCATCTTAACTCAAAGAAAACACAGCAGAAGGAAGAATCAAAGGGCTGCAACTTCAAAGGTTGTATCTAAACTTAATCCTTGCTGCTGTGAAGTGTTTTGAATCTGGAAACCATTGTATGTCCTGTTAAAGTGTTTATCTAGTTGCAAGTGGAATTGTTTGTTAAGAATGCTTATTTGCATAAGTGCTTGTCATTCATCACTTAGCTTTAAATTTTGTTTTGTTTCCCATATGCTTGAATAAAAGAGAATGGTTTGAATTAGAAAGTAAAAATTCAATGTTGCATAAGTTAGAATGGAAGTTAATGGTGGTATATGTGTTTGATTAAATGCATAACTTATGAAATAATTGCTGCATAATATAATTTTCATTGAAGTGTGAGCTAGCTTGCTGTTATAAAGGTTCTTATTAGTAAAGAAAAA
>NC_029776.3:65313562-65320308 GCF_000817695.3 Arachis duranensis | reverse complement strand
GGATATGCTTGGACAAGTAAATTCTGAGGGGTATTTCAAAACCCGGTCACTTAGATCAACTGATTTGGGATGGCCAATTGAAAGTCCACAATAAAGAGCAACTTAGATACAGAACATTTAGTTATCCAAAGAAATGCTGGGCATCAATGATCCTAGGAAGAAATAGTGAGCTATGTGTCTGTGGTGGAAAGAT
Source organism: Arachis duranensis (assembly GCF_000817695.3). Classification (NCBI taxonomy): domain Eukaryota; kingdom Viridiplantae; phylum Streptophyta; class Magnoliopsida; order Fabales; family Fabaceae; genus Arachis; species Arachis duranensis. The sequence goes on along the minus strand of NC_029776.3, from coordinate 65,320,115 downwards.
GTTGAGTAAAAATAAAGCCAAAGGCTACTACAACATTGGACACCAAGCCTTCATAGAAGAATAAGCTTGTTAAGCAAAATAAGAAAAGAAAATAAAGAGTAAACCTTATAACAGCAAGTTTAGTAAGCCTTTGAGGAAAAGTGTATATTATGTAACAGCAACCAATAACTGAGTTATCATTGTCTGCATAAAAACTCCATGAATCAAGTTCTGCTATATGCCTAATATGGATATGTATGCTTTTCTTTTTTCATTTCATTTCCTCTTAATTTTGATGCTTGCTTGGGGAAAAGCAAGATTTAAGTTTGGTGTTGTGATGACAAGTCATCATATACCCATTTTTCAAGCTAATTTCACTTGTTTCACTAGTCTTTATGCACTTTCTTGCACTAGAAGTAAGCATTTTAGAGTGGAATTGCATGTTTTATTTGAATCAAACAACCACCATTTAATTGATGATAACTCATGAGGTTTAAGCTAAATTTAATTGATTTTTAATTGATTTATAAGCCTTGTGAATTTAGTGATACTTTGAGTGGTTGTTTTGGTTTATTGTAGGTGAAGAAAAGAAGAAAAGAGGAAGCGTGGCTTAAGAAAGCGTGGCCCAAGGAGAAAACAGTGTGGCGCATGGAAGGGAGGAAGCAAACATTGCCCTCCACAAGGGCACACTGCCCTCTAGGAGGGCAACACAAGGAAACAAGCTTGAGAAGCAACACTGCCCTGCCCTCCTCAAGGGCGGAGCACATTTTGGTGCCATGGATCAAGGAGAGCAAAAACTCTGCCCTGCCCTCCTCAAGAGCAATATCAGGCTCATCAAAGGAATAAATTCAAAGAAAAAGCTCACCAATGTTTGCCACAAGGATCGAACACGGCACCATGAGGAAGCAAGGAACTAGGCCTTATTTTGGTGCCAAGAAAACCAAGAAAAAAAGGTAGCGTGTGCATTGCCCGAGTTTCGAACGCGGAGCTTCAATGTTGGAAACATTGCCCTGCCCTCCGCAAGGGTAGGGCAGCATTTTGTGGTGCACAGCCAGCACACCAGAACGGCGCACCAAGGGAGCTTCGGCAGCAACAGCACGCACGCACGGGCAGAATCTGGCGCACCAAAAATTTTTGCCCTGCCCGCCACAAGGGCAGGGCAGCATCCTGCAGCACCACACTAGCGCACAAGAGTGGGCGCACCAAGGGAGTCTCGGCAGCAGCAGCACGCACGGGCAGCAAAATATGGCGCACCAAAAAACTCTGCCCTGCCCTCCAAAAGGGCAGGGCAGCATCCTGCAGCATCACACACCAAGCACGCACGCAACAAGGGCTGCACGCACACTTTCCTGCCCTGCCCTCCACAAGGGCAGGGCAGCCTCCTGGAAGCCAATTTTTCATGGGCTGAAAATTGGATTAAAAATCCAATTTAATTAATTTCTTCACCAAATCAAAAGCCCATCCAAATCCCAAGATCCAAGAATAAAAACTGTATAAAGATCTGGGAAGGCAATTGAGATCTAGACTTTGCTATCTAGTCTCTAGAGCCCTAAGATCTCATTTTCCTTTTGGTTCTTCTGTGAACCTCCACTTCAAGTTAATTTCCATTTCTGTTTGAGATTTAGTTTATTCCAATTCATCTTCTGTTTTATTAATTGTTGCAATTTAATTTCCCTCGTTTGAATTCTGAAATCCCAATCCTCAAATCCCTTTTTCATTCAAGCAATTTATATTTCTTGCACTCTAAGTTACTGCAATTTACATTTCTTGCACTTTAAGTTTCAGTCATTTAATTTCTTGTTCTTTAAGATTCAGCATCTTTTACTTTCCTGCTCTTTAATTTACTGCAATTTTCCCCTCTCCCTTTACATTCCAAGCAATTTACTTTCTGTTAATGATAAACCACTCAACCAATACTTGATTCGCTTGACTAAATCAACCACTAAACTAAAATTGCTCAATCCTTCAATCCCTGTGGGATCGACCTCACTCCCGTGAGTTTTATTACCTGATGAGACCCGGTACACTTGCCGGTGAGTTTTGTGTTGGACCATTTTCTACACATCAGTACCTAGGAGCTCTTATGAAGCTGAATGCCAAGCTATTTGGTACAAAGCCTCTGGAGGAAGAACCACCACTGTTTACGAAAGAACTAAATTCTTTGGTACAGCAGAAGCTACCTCAAAAGCTTCCGGATCCTGGACGCTTCCTGATTCCTTACACCATAGGCACCATGACCTTTGCGAAGGCTCTATGTGACCTAGGGTCAAACATAAACCACATGCCACTCTCTGTCATAGAGAAGTTGGGAATCTTTGAGGTGTAGGCTGCAAACATCTTATTAGAGATGGCAGATAAGTCAAAGAATAAGCTATATGGCTTAGTAGAGGTTGTCTTGGTGAAGGTTGAAGACCACTACATCCCTACAAACTTCATAGTGTTAGATATTGGAGAGGATGAGGATGACACAATCATCCTTGAAAGACCTTTTCTAGCCACTGATAATGCTATCATTGATGTAGCTAAGGGAGGACTGATTCTACAACTAGGGGAGGATCACATCTTGTTCAAGATGCCTCACCCTAACTCTCCCTCTGAGAAAAGAGAGATAACTATGCTATACTTATTGTTCCAACCATCTCTTTTAGTGCAGAGCTTTACTAAGCCCCCAAACATCAATTCAAAGTTTGGTGTTGGGTAGCCATTAACAAGCACTGAGAACAAAGGTACCAGGAAGAAAGTAACTAAAGGCTGGATGGACAAGAAAGTCCCCACTGAAGGCCTCTCACTTGGCATATGAGAGTTGTCTTTACCAAGAAACTAGTCATACAGCATGTAGAGTTCATTCATGAGAAGACAGGAAGAAAGTTTACTGTAAGGGGGAAATTCTGAGCCCATACTGACCTCCGTAAGGAGCTAATCGTCAAGCTAATAACGTTAAAGAAGCGCTTGTTGAGAGGCAACCCAACCCTATTTAGTATTTCTATTTCTTTTAATTCCTTAATTTTATTTTTATTTAATGTTTTTTTAAGGTTCATGATCATGTGCAGTAGTTGGAACAAAGACAAAGAAGTTCAGTAGGGAAAATATAACACTCTGGATGGAGTGTTGTTGGCGTTGAACGCCAGCCAGAGAGCACTGGCTGGGCGTTCAACATCCCCAATGGGCAGCATAGCTGGTGTTGAACGCCAGCCAGGGAGCGGATACTGGGTGTTCAAATGCCAGTGCAGAGTGCAGGGAATTTAAACTCCCTAGCTTCTCAGGACTAGTGGGTCCCACAACATCTTTACCTACCCCACTTACTTTCACACTTCCCCATATACTCTCCCCCTCTTTCTTCTTTAATTTTCTTCTTCTTCTACTTCATTTTTCTCTTTATTTTTGCTCGAGAATGAGCAAATTTTTAAGTTTGGTGTTGGAAAAGCCTAGGTTTTTTCTTTATATTCCCATTCATGGCACCCATTTTGGAGAACTCTCTAGAAAGAGGAAAGGAAAGGCAGTAGCCGCCACCTCTGATTCTTAGGAGATGGAGAGATTCATCACCAAAGCCCACCAAGACCACTTCTATGAAGTAGTGGCAGAGAAGAAAGTGATCCCTGAGGTCCCTTTCGGGCTCAAAAAAGAATGAGTTGTCACTTATGCAATTCAGCTAGAATTGTCATAGAATGAGACATCTCCATTGAGGAGGACAAGCCCATCACTAATAAGAGGTTGGAGCATCAAGAGCATTCAACCATCCTCAATGAAATTAGAGAGCACCAAAGGGCTATGAGGGAAGAATGATGCGAGCAAAATCGTCGGTTAAGAATTCCTTCTCGGTAAAGGAGAAATATAACCTCGTTGCAAGTATAGCTCTCAACCAACAAGTAATGCCTGATCAAAGTTTAGAATTTCTAATTAAACTAAGAGTAGTCAAACCTTGGGTCATTCTTCCCTAGGACACAATTGGAAGGGTTTCTCTTTCGGTTGTGAGGAAAAAGGGGGTTTTCAAGCATGAAATGAAAGATTAGAAGAACTAAGCAATAAAAGAACCAAGAGATAATTAAAAATGATATTAATGCAAGTAAAAGGAAACAAGATCAAAACTTATAAATGAATAAAAAGAGCCTTGACTTGGGATTGAGGATTCAAGGAATCCTATCATCGCCATAACCACAACTATGATAATTATCATGAGTCAATCTCACCTAGTGAACCCCAACCATCGAGGAGTAAGTCAAGCAAGCATAATTGACCTTAATCCATATGTCCTAGCTAACTTACCAAACTAGTTGATAAAAAGCTAGCATCAATGGAAACAAGAGTCAACTAACTACCCAAGAATTACCACTAAATATCGGACATTATGACTCTAGTATCCTAGGAACTCAAACCACAAGCCAATGTGTGAAAATCTACTCAAAAACTAAGATTGGCATTTTTACAAACACCTTGTGTGCATGAAAGTAAAGTATGGAAAATTGCAAGGAAAATTAGAAGATTATAACCATGCTATCAACAATATCAACAATAAACATCCAACCAAGCATAAAGAAAGCATGAAACATTAAATTCATCAATCAAAACTTCAAGAACTGAAAATTAGAAATATAAACAAAGTACTTGAACCAAAGTAAATGAAAGTAAATGTGCTATAATGAAAGAGGAAATTGAGAGTACTTACAATAAAGATGAGCAAAATCAAAGATCAAAGCTTCTATAAAATGCTACAATGAAGATGGAAATTAAACCCTAGGAGAGCTCTCTCTACTCTACTCCTACTCCGACTCCTACTATATGAAAAACTATGAAAAAATAAAGTATAAGTCCTCCCTCTTCATATGTGGTCATTTCCCCTTCATATAGCACTTGATTTCAGCATCCAAGCCTTCCAAATTGGGCCAAAAGCCCCCTAAATACGCGAGTGCACCTGCTTCATTAATGAAGGCACGCACTGGGTCCTGTGCGGACGCACAGATGTGTGCGTCCGCGCACTTTGCTGTTTTGGCTCCTGTGCGTACGCACGGGTACTTGTGCGCATGCACGCATTGAAATTTCCTCTTGTGCGTACGCGCGCTTGCTTGTGCGCACTGGTGCGCGAAATTGTGAACAATACTTTTTTAAAACTCTCATAATCCCCAGTAATGGCTCCAACAACGTGGTAGCTCAATACCATGGCATTACACAACTTCGCACAACTAACCAGCAAGTGCACTGGGTCGTCCAAGTAATAAACCTTACGCGAGTAAGGGTCGATCCCACAGAGATTGTTAGTATTGAAGCAAGCTATGGTCATCTTGTAAATCTTAGTCAGGCAAACTCAAGTAGTAATGGTGATGAACGAAAATAACACAAAGGTAAAGATAGAGATACTTATGTAATTCATTGGTAGGAACTTCAGATAAGCGCATGAAGATGCCTTCCCTTCCGTCTCTCTGCTTTCGATTCTTTTGCGTCTGTCACTAATGCCCCGCCTGCTAGGAGTTTGAAGCACGTCACAGTCATTCAGTCATTGAATCCTACTCAGAATACCACAGACAAGGTCAGACCTTCCGGATTCTCTTGAATGCTGCCATCAGTTCTCGCCTATACCACGAAGACTCTGATCTCACGGAATGGTTGGCTCGTTTGTCAGGCGAGCACTCGGTTGTCAGGCGATCAACCATGCATCGTGCAATCAGGAATCCAAGAGATATTCACTATGGCCTTAGTTGCTTGTAGAACAAGAGTGGTTGTCAGTCACTTTGTTCATGGGTGAGAATGGTGATGGGCGTCAATCATCACCTTCATCAAGTTGAAGAACAAATGATATCTTGGACAAAGAACAAGCAGGATTGAATGGAAGAACAATAGTAATTGCATTAATACTCGAGGTACAGCAGAGCTCCACACCTTAATCTATGGTGTGTAGAAACTCCACCGTTGAAAATACATAAGCATGAGGTCTAGGCATGGCCGAATGGCCAGCCTCCCAATGATCTAAGATAGCATACAAAATGAAGATAGCTACCAAAGTCCTCTTTAATACAATAGTAAAAGGTCCTACTTATAAGAACTAGTAACCTAAGGTGTACATAAATGAGTAAATGACATAAAAATCCACTTCCGGGCCCACTTGGTGTGTGCTTGGGCTGAGCAATGAAGCAAATTTCGTGCAGAGACTCCTCTTGGAGTTAAACGCCAGCTTTAGTGCCAGTTTGGGCGTTTAACTCCCATTTGGGTGCCAGTTCCAGCGTTTAACGCTGGGATTTCTTGAGGTGACTTTGAACGCCGGTTTGGGCCATCAAATCTTGGGCAAAGTATAGACTATCATATATTGCTGGAAAGCCCAGGATGTATACTTTCCAACACCGTTGAGAGCGCGCCAATGGGATTTCTGTAGCTCCAGAAAATCCGCTTCGAGTGCAGGGAGGTCAGAATCCAACAGCATCTGCAATCCTTTTTGGTCTCTGAATCAGATTTTTGCTCAGGTCCCTCAATTTCAGCCAGAAAATACCTGAAATCACAGAAAAACACACAAACTCATAGTAAAGTCCAGAAAAGTGAATTTTAACTAAAAACTAATAAAAATATACTAAAAACTAACTAGATCATA
>NC_029776.3:65286646-65311689 GCF_000817695.3 Arachis duranensis | reverse complement strand
GGTGACTTTGAACGCCGGTTTGGGCCATCAAATCTTGGGCAAAGTATGGACTATCATATATTGCTGGAAAGCCCAGGATGTCTACTTTCCAACGCCGTTGAGAGCGCGCCAATTGGGCTTCTGTAGCTCCAGAAAATCCACTTCGAGTGCAGGGAGGTCAGAATCCAACAGCATCTGCAGTCCTTTTTGGTCTCTGAATCAGATTTTTGCTCAGGTCCCTCAATTTCAGCCAGAAAATACCTGAAATCACAGAAAAACACACAGACTCATAGTAAAGTCCAGAAAAGTGAATTTTAGCTAAAAACTAATAAAAATATACTAAAAACTAACTAGATCATAACAAAAACATACTAAAAACAATGCCAAAAAGTTTACAAATTATCCGCTCATCACGCACGCACACCATGCTGTGTGTGCTTTTTCTTGTTTTCTTCATGTGTTCTCCCTTCTACATGCTTTCTTCAACTTTTGCTTAGCCATTCTTGCCAAAATGACTGAAATCACTCACAAAACATATCACGGCACCGAATGGCACAACAGTGGAATTAAATTGTTCATTTCAAGCACAAAATTGCATGTTTTCACATTTAGGATTAAATTGGGGACAAAACACAAAAGTATGCCATTTTGTGTTTAAGTGTGAGTTCATGTGCTAGAATCCATCCAAATTGAGTCAAATTATATCATCAAATATGGACTCATCAAGGAACAACAGAGACAAAGGAGTGACATTGAAGAGATCAAGCATTACATTGGATCCTCAAGGAGGAGCACTAGCCGCCACTATTAAAGGTGGATTCCTTCTTTTTATCTCCTTTTCTTTTGTTATTTTTCTGTTTTTTGTTATGTCTTTTTGCCTGTTCTCTTGTTCTTACTGCATGATCATTTGCATCTATATCTTAAAGTTGTAAAATGTTTCCTATATCTCTCACCTTGCTTAAAAATAAAATTTTATTTGAAAAGAGTTGAGAAATACATGAATTTCAAGTTTATCTTAAGAATAGTTCAATTATCTTGATGTGGTAGTATTGCTTTTATTTTCTGAATGTATGAATAAATAGTGCATATTTGAAGTTGGAATTTATGAATGTTGGCTCTTGAAAGAATGATGAAAAAGGAAAAGTATTTTTGGGGATTTGAAAAATCTAAATAAATTGATTCTTAAAGCAAGAAAAAACAGCAAAAGGGAAAAGAAAAAGCATGTTGCAAAAGAAAAAAAATAATAAATGCATGCGAAAAAAATAATAATAAAAAAATAAAAAGCAGAAAAATACATTAACCCTTTAAACCAAAAGGCAAGGGTAAAAGGATCTAAAGCTTTGAGCATCAATGGTTAGGAGGGCCTAAAGGAAACAAAATCCTGGCCTAAGCGGCTCAACCCAGCTGTCCGTAACCATGTGCTTGTGGTGTGAAGGTCTCAAGTGAAAAGCTTGAGACTGAGTAGTTAAAGTCGTGATCCAAAGCAAAAATAGTATGCTTAGGGTTCACCCAGTTAAAATGTCTGTGGCATTTATGTATCCGGTAGTAATACTAGAAAACAAAGTGCTTAGGGTCACGGCCAAGACTCTAAAAGCTGTGTTTAGGAATAAAAAAGAACTAAACTAGGAGAGTCAATAATATCATCCGGATACTAAGTTCCTAAAGAGACCAACATCTCTGAGTTTCAATGGATAGTGAGATGCCAAAACTATTTAGAAGCAAAAAGCTACTAAGTCCCGCTCATCTAATTGAAACTGAGCTTGAATGGAAACTCTGAGATTTATTGTATCTTACTCTTCTTTTTATCCTACTGTGTTTTTAGTTGCTTGTGGACAAGCAACAGTTTAAGTTTGGTGTTGTGATGAGCGGATATTTTATACGCTTTTTTGCATTGTTTTCATATAGTTTTTACTATGTTTTGTTTGGCTTTTATTAAGTTTTCATAGGTTTTAGTGTCAAATTCACATTTTTGGATTCTGCTTTGAGTTTGTGTGTTTTTATGCAATTACATGTATTTTCTGGCTGAAATTGAGGAGTAGCTAGAAAATGCCAAATGGAGAGTTCTTAACTTATATGGAAAGTTGACTTCCAGAGCTTTCCATCAATGTATAAATGTCCATACTTTGCTTTAGAATAGAAGGCCCAAAACTGGCGTCCAACGCCCTCCTCCTGCCCCATTCCAGGCGTCCAGCGCCCAGAGGAGGAGACTAGCATCGAAACACCCAAAGAGGATCCCCTAGCCAGTATTCAACGTCCAAGAGGCCTCCTAGCATGTGGATCTCATTAGAGCTCAGCCCAAACACTCACTAAGTGGGCCACAGAAGTTGCTTTTAGCACTAAAAGACTATCTTACCCTTTCTTATGTAACGCTTAGTCATTAGTTTAGTATTTAAAGAACTTTTACACCTCTAATAGAGGAGAGAACGCACACTTTACACATTTATCATTGTATTTTCTATCAGTATGAGTTTCTAAACCTCCTAGGTTGAGGGGAGGATCTCTGCTGAGTTTTATGGATTAATAAAAGTATTACTGTTTCCTTTCAATTCGTGCTTGATTCTCTATTCTAAGATGTATCTTCGTTCTTCATCAATATAAATGCGTTGAACTGGTATAAGGTTATCACATTCTACATGGGTTCAGAGTGAGTCTTTCATCAGACAATGATGAACCACCAGCTTGATTATACATCTCTTAGACAGCTAATCCACGACTTCATTGGGGACTTCTCGAGACACCAGTTCAGCCGAAGTACGGGGAGATTAGGATCTCAGTGGTAGAGGCTAGAACCCAAAGGCATAGCATTCTCTAATCCGGAAGATTCGACTTTGTCTGTGGCATTTTAAGTAGGATCACCAAGGAGAATGAACTGCAGGAGCTTCACCCTTAATCAGAATGGATCCGCACTAACCCTTGGGTTCAGATCTGGAGGAGTATCGACGACTGCTCAAACTAGCATCAATCACATACAGCCTGCCATAGAAGAAATCATTCACAATTGAAGAAGACAGTATGGCCATAGTTAATCCAGAAGGACAAAGCATTTCCAAGCCTTAACCATCTTCTTATCATAGTTTACACAACTTCTGAGTTCTGAGTACCATTTTCTTTATTTCCTTTTATTCAATTAAACATATCAACCTAGTTTAGATTTCACAAGTCCAACAACTCTTCTATCTGCCTGACTAAGATCTGCAAGATAACCATAGCTTGCTTCAAACCACAATCTTCATGGAATTGACCCTGACTCACTCAGGTATTGCTTAGACGACCCAGTGTACTTGCTGGTTCAGTTGTATGAAGCGTGGGGATTCGTGCACCAATGTTCTCATGATAAACCCAAACAAGGAGAATGATCAAAGGGTAAAAACTTATTGAATGCAACTATCTATATGCATGCAAGTATACTAAATACTATCTATATTTATCTATATTATAGCATCCTATTGATTTGGTGAAAAGAAACCAAAAAATTTTCACACAAACATGTGAATAAATAGTGCTAAGCAACGAAGTTGTTCAATACAATCAAAATCTAAAAAATTGATTCAACTCATCAAAATGAAGCAACTTGCAAGAATACATGATAAGAGAGGTGGAGACATAGAATTGAGTAATTGAACCCTCACTGGATGTGTATACACTCTAAACACTCAGTGTTTAGGGTTTAATCACTCAATTCTCCTCTAATCATGCTTTAAAGGATTTGTTTTTCATCTAACAATCTACACACGTATGATGCATAAATGCAAAAATCATGAGGACTTATTAAGGTTGTAAAGGGGTTAGGGTTCATGTAAGATAAATATGGCTAAGTGAACTAAAAGATTGAATCCATGATTAGTTTAGGTATCTAACTCAACCTATATCAATCCAATAACAAAAATATGCAATCCTAACCTTCCATCATCTCTTTTTACACACATTCATGTATGCTCTTTCATTCACATGTCATATGCATTCATTATTTATACTTTTTTTTCTTTTCTTTTGAGAAACCATTGTCCCCTTCTCTTTTCTTTTCTTTTTTTTTTCAAGAAATCAAATGCATATGCACTTAAAATTCATACTCGAATGCACCCAGGGCATTTTCAAAATTTTTCAATGCATACCCCTAAATACCTTTAGTCTTTCTACTAAAGTTCCTCAAAAAATTCTCCCACACTTAAATGCAACACACTTCTCAACATAAGCTAATCAAGGATGCAAATCAAGGTAATTCATGGTTTTCCGCTTAAGGTTGTGATGTGGTAATGTAAAAAATAATGGGGTAAATAAGGCTCAAAGGTGTTAAAAATGGTAGATGCAAGGGTATGTCCATCTGGGTTAGTGAGCTTAAATTAAAAAATGATCTCAATCATGCTCAATGCATTCAAACATCAACTATTGGAAATAAAGAATTAAGCAAAACTAAGATCACAATCATAGAAGGAGCATATCACACAATAAACAAAAATTGCTAATCCCCTTATCGGTAATGAAAAGGTTGCAAATTCAAGAGTTAAAACCCAAAAAAATAGCTCTACAAATGGTAGACAAATCAATGAAGCATGCACATGAAAGAGTTGAAAATGTATTGATCAAAGTGGGAAAATTCTTCCTGCTAGTGGATTTTGTTATTCTTGATATGGGGGAAGATGAACATGCATCCATCACCCTAGGAAGACCATTATTAGCTACTGGAAGAGCCCTTATTGATGTTGAAAACAGTGAATTAATGTTCAGAATGCATAATGAGCATCAAATTTTTCATATTTTCAAGACCATGCATCACTCAAGTGATTAAGAGGATTCAAGAAGGTTAAAGCAGATGACCTAAATTTAAAGGAAGCACCTGTAAATCAATCCCAGAATTATATTCTCCATGTTTGAGTAAAAATAAAGAGACAGAGAAAGTGTAAGTAGTTGACCACTCAATTAAAACTACAAACATCTTGCAACCAAAGCCTCCCTTTACAATCAACAAACCTCTTGACATCAACCTTATATTTGGTGTTAGGTGTGCATCATCAAATAAAAAGGGGGTCCCAAGAGGAAAGTACCTAGAGGATGGAGACAAAAAAAGATTCATACTGAAGACTTCTCACCAGGTGAGAAAGTGGTGTTATCTCACCACCTATTATTACCATATATAGTAAAGAAAATCCTCTCTCTTGAGCATATGAAGCTAATACATGAAGACACAGGGAGGAGATTCAAGGTGAGAGGGGAGGAGGTGAAGCACTATCAACCTCTACCTTAGCATGGAACAACCATCAAGCTAGTGACGTTAAAGAAGAGCTTGTTAGGAGGCAGTCTAATGTTTGGTATTTTCTTTCATTCTTTTTTATTTTTTTTGTTTAAGGTGGTGTATGTGTTCATGTAGTAAGTTTGGTGTGCTACACCAAATTCACATCCCATTGGGTACTTGGCCTAGTTCACATAGATTATATCACACTAAGTTTGGTGTTCTCACACCAAGTTTGGTGTTGCTACAATCACCATGCAACACATTAGCAACATAGTTATTTCATAGTGTTTTAGTTCTTTTTAAGTTTTGATTTAATTTTGATTAGTTTTCTTTGAATAAGCTACCGCATTACTTGATTTCTTTCACTTGATAACCCTGTTTATGCCAATTTCCATCACCACTATCCCTTTTCATTGTTGCTTGAGAACAAACAATCATTCTAAGTCTGGTGTTGGAGGGTATGCTCTATACAGCTGGTGCACGAAATTGAACTCGCACAACTTCACCGGCATGTGTACCGGATTGTCCAAGTAATACCTCAGGTGAGTGAGGGTCGATCCCACGAGGATTGTTGGATTGAGCAAACAATGGTTATCCTGCAGATCTTAGTCTAGCAAATAGAAAGATAGTGGTTGTTGTTATAGGCTGATAGAGGATAAATGTCGGTCTGGAATTTCACAAAAATAATTGGTCGGACGACCTCCCCACACTTAAAAGATTGCACCGTCCTTGGTGCATTCAAAGATGAGCAAGGGGGTACGGCAACTGGTGCACGAATTCCCACTCCTTCATACAACTGTACTAGCAAGTGCACTGTGGGTCATCCAAGTAATACCTGAGCGAGTCATGGTCGATCCCACGAGGATTGTGGCTTGAAGCAAGCTATGGTTATCTTGCAGGTCTTAGTCAGGCGAATCAAAAAGTTGTTGGATTGTGGCTTAGATGCATTAAAGGAATAAAGAAAAGTGTATAAAACACTTTATAAGTTAAATGGAATCAGTGATAAGAAGATGGTTAAGGATTGGAGTTGTTTTGTCTTTCTAAATTAACTCTGGTGTTACTATCACCTTTGCTTGTAGATGATTGCTTCTATGACAGGCTATATGTGATTAACCCCATTGGCCGTGGTCATCAATCTCCTCTGCTTCAGATCAAATGCCATATGGCCACGGTCATCCAATCTGAATGAGGGTGAAGCTCTAGCAGTTCATCCCCTTGGTGATCGTACTCAAAACGCCACAGACAAGGTCGAATCTTCCAAATCAAAGAACGCTGCTCGTTTGGGTTCTAGCCTCTACCACAAAGACCTTAATCTCCCCATAAATTGGCTGAACTGGTGTCTCGAGAAGTCCTCAACGATGTCGTGGATTAGCCGTCTGAGAGATGTATAATCAAGCTGGCGGTTCGCGCTTTCCAGCCACGTATTCACACGAACCCAAGTAGAAACAGATGTTTGTCAGGCATGCGGTCTTAGTATGATGAACAGAGCTGATTGTCACTAATCATCCTATTCACCATGTTGAAAAACGAGTATACATCTTAGAATTAAATCAAACACGGATCGAAGGAAAATAGTAATACTTTTATTAATTCTTAGAACTTAGCAGGGCTCCCCCCTTCAACTTAGGAGGTTTAGAAACTCATACTCATAGGAAATATAATGGTAAAATCATGTAAAGTGTGCATCCTCCTTTGATGGAGAATGTAAAAGTTCTTTAAATACTAATCTAATAACTAAGGATTACATAAGAAAGGGTAAAACAGTCTTTTAGCGCTAAAATCCCCTTCTGGGGACCACTTGGTGAGTGTTTGCGCTGAACTTTAATGAGATCCACGTGGTAGGAGGCCTCTAGGGCGTTGAACGCTGGCTAGGGGATCCTCTTTGGGCATTTGGACGCTGGTCTCTGCTCCTTGGGCGCTGGACGCCTGGAAGAGGGCAGGAGGCTGGCGTTGGACACCAACTTTGGGCCTTCTAGTCTAAGAAAAAGTATGGTTTGTTATATACTTCCGAGTGCAAGGAGGTCAGATTCAGACAACATTTGCAGTAGTTTTTCTGTCTCTGAATCAGACTTTTGCTCCAGCTCATCAATTTTAGCCAAAAAATACATGAAATTGCATAAAAACACACAAACTCATAGTAGAATCTAAAAATGTGAATTTATCACTAAAAGCTATGAAAACTAAATAAAAACTGAACAAAACATACTAAAAACTATATGAAAATGATGCCAAAATGCGTATAAAATATCCGCTCATCAGCGACCTTTCGGTTTGCCACCTTCAGCTAGTGGATCAACCGACTGCTGTGTGTTCTTTCTTCTACTTCCCTTTTTATGATGACTTATCATGCAAGATAGAGAACAGGATAATAGGACAAGTAAATGCAAAGGTACATGAGCATAAATTGTTGGAGTGAGGTAACGAAGTGAGTGAATCAATGTGTGACATGGATAAAAATAAGTGCGTGAATTCTTGGTTGCGCACGGTTTAGAATACACACACTAGCATGAAAAGCTATGTCACAATTATAAAAGAAACATACACTTTACTCATTCTAGTGTGCTTGAAATGCTTTAAGGAAACTTGTAGGTTAAGATAAACAAACAAGCAATAAAGAACATAGAAGCATTCAAGCAATAATCAAACAATTGTGAAATGGATGATGAATGAACATTGATTGATGTTCAAGAGAATTCAATGCAACAAATAAAATATAGAGCTCACACACCAATCAATGACACATTTTGATTTTGATTTTTTGTATCACCTATTTTACATGAAGGTGGAACATGAGTGCTATGGAACTTAGGACAAGATAGATAGAGGTTAAAATCAATCACATAACAAGCATGGTCCATAAAGCTTTAAAAAGCTAAAAAGTATGTCACTAGGTAAGCTTCCCATCCAAATTCACAATTCCAAAATCTCAATACATGAACTAGGTGACGTCAATAAAGTTCAATCATAACCAAGCATCACCTAACACAAAATGCATTGATAATACATAATTGCCTGACAATAGATAGTGTATTCAAATTACATGGTGGCTAGCTATACATGCATTTCAAAAGAAATGTATAAGTACTTGGTATGCAAAAAATTAAGGTGCTTTGAAGGAAATGTATAAGTACTTGGTATGCACAAAATTAAGCATGAAGAACTCAAAACCCAGTAACAAAAGGTAACCTCAATAAAGAGATCTGAGAACAATTATTAACAACATTGATGCATAAATAGCATCCTATCAGTGATCAGCAGCAATAAACAGTAAATAAGATCAATAATCCAACACTTAGAAACAAAAATAGAAAATTAAATAGAAAATTAAACTAAACAACTAACTAATTAAGTAACTAAAAACTAACAAACTAACTAAAAAAATGATGGTAGATGGTGAATGGTGGTGGTATATTATGGTTGGAGAGGAGAAAAGATGAGAAGAAAGGAAAGGAGAAAAGAAGAAAAGAATTGCAAAGAAGAGAAGAAAAGAAGTGTGTGAAATAGGGGTGCCCATGTGTACGCGTGGGTCACGCGTAGGCGTGGGTGGCAGAAATAGATGTGACGCATACGCATAGGCTTGGAATGGGATAATAGGGTGTGACGCGTACGTGTGGGTCACGCTTACGCATGGGACAAAATCATGCTAAACGCACAGTGTTCACATCTTTCACGCACAACTTTCTGTTTGGCACCCATGTAGCAGCACCCACCCCGCATGATCCTTGCATGGTGGATATTTTGGGGTCACACGTACGCGTTAGGCACGTGTACGTGTAGGTGGTTGGGATCTTGGGGTCACACGTACACGTACGCGTGGCTGGGTGCTCTATTTTTTCAAAATTTTTTCAAGTTCTTACACCAAACCAAGCATTCCAAACATCTAAACACCACCAAACCTTATTCAAGATATTATACTACCAAATAAACTCAATAAACTAAACTAAACATGAAATTAAACTTATTACCAATATATACAAAAGAAAAAAGTGAAAAGATGTTACCATGGTGGGGTGTCTTCTACCTAACACTTTTATTTATTGTCCTTAAGTTAGACAATTGAGAAGCTCCTTGTCATGGTGGCTTGTGCTTGTAATCATCCTTGAACTTCCACTAATTCTTGGACTTACAGTAAGCCCCAAAGTTCAAAATTAATAGCTCCAAGCTTTGATGAAGTTCCACACAAGCTAAGAGCTCCCAAAGTTAATCCTCTTGTATGCCGGGATCCCAAACCTTTTTTTTACACCCATCTTCAAGTTGATCATTACAATTCCATCCGAGTGGCAAGTGATCTAAATTCTCATTGAGGCATCCAAATAACTTTCTAGACCCATTCAATTTAGCATAACTTCAACCTTCGCAATTCAACTTTGACCTATCATCCATAGTGAACCTAGGCTTGTATTTCCAACCACTAACCAATTCTCTCTTGCTCTTAATTCCACAAAGAGCCCTAAGTTGACCATCCGTCTCAAGCAAACCATATTGAAGCGGAAAAGTAAAGCTTAGGGATAAGAATTTTGCCCACTTGAATATTGTGTTGGATGGTGATTTAGGAAGGGGTGTTTCCAACAATCTTGCAAGTTCCACTCCCTTGTGCTCTCTCTTAAAGTCTTCTACCTCTTTGCAAGCTTCTTCAAATTTAACCTCTTTCTCTTTGCTCGCCAAGGAATTTGGAGGTTATGTATCTTCTTTTTTTACCTTTATTTTATATCCAATGGGAGAGGATTCAATTATAGATAAAAACTCAGCAACGATTGAATCCATTTCTTCTAATTCTTCACTCATGACATGCTTTGGAGGTTGTACACCCTCCTCAACATCAAAGTCAAACTTCTTGGAAGGAGGCTCTATGACTTTAGATTCCCAAGGAGGTTCCACATCTCCAAAGTGTTCAACCATTTCTTCCTCTTCAACAATTACGACTTCCTCCAATTGTTCCAATATAAAATCCAATTCCTTATTCTCCACTAGATTTCTAATCTCCCCTTCATGCTATGCTCCTCGTTAGATTCTCCACATGTGACTATGGGAGTGCTTTGTGTGTCCAAGCATTGGGAGGCTAAATTATTTACTACCTCGATCAAGATAGCCATGAATTCTAGATGCCTCCTTTGAGCTTCACATTGCCTTTAAAGTAATGAAGTGAGAGAATCATCTATTGGGGCTAGGGGTGGATAGGAGGATTCGCTATTTAGGAGAAAGGGTTCAAAATAGGAAGGTGGTTAATCTTGATAAGGGTATGAAAATGGTGTATATTGAGGCGGTTCTTGGGAGTATTAATGTTGGAGTTGTGATGGTCCTATGTATGGTTCATATGGCTCATATGGTGGATGGTATGGTGGAAAAGGATTAGTATCATATGAAGGTGTTTGGTGGTATGAGACTTGTGAGTATGGTGGTTGAGGACTATATTAAGGAAGGGGTTCATAGGCATATGGTGGTAGTTGTTGATAATCATATGGAGGTCTACCATAGCCATTGAATTGATATGCATCTTGGAATGACTCTTGCTCATAGTACATTGGTAGAGGTTGTTGCCATGAAGATTGATGATATGTTTAAGGCTCCTCCCACCTTTGATGGTTCCATCCTTGATGCATATCCTCATTGTAGCTTCCATTCCCTACAACATAGTTAGAACCAAACTCATAGCCAAATGGGTGGAAATTCATAGTAGCAAAAGGAAATAAGATAAAAACTAATAAGAAACAAAGAAAAGAAAAGTCCTACAACTAGAAAAACTAGCAAACAAACCAAAAATCAAGCTATTCACAATATTAACATATATACAATAACCAATAATAAGCACACATTGCAATTCCCCGGCAACGGCACCAAAAACTTGATAGAGGATAAATGTCAGTCTGGAATTTCACAAAAATAATTTTGTCGAAGTATAGTTCCAAACCAACAATCAATCTTCAATCAAAGTTTAAATTGTTTGTCACAAGTACAAACCCCAATAAAAATAAACCGAAGTATTTAAACCTTGGGTCGTCTCTCAAAGAATTATAGGGAAGTGTTCATGTTATTGGTTATGAGGTAATTTTTTGGGGTTTTGAAATGATTAACAAGAAAGCAAATTGCAAGAAAGTAAAGGAAACTCAAATGATAAAATGGTCATGGCAAGGGTTAATAGTTAGGGATCCCTATCCTTGTTACTAATCACAACATGATAATTACAAGGATCACTCCCACTTTGTCATCCCCAAAATTAGAGAAAAGTTAAGTGAGCTTAATGGATCCTAGTTCATAAGTCCTGGCCACCTTACTAATTGATATAGTGAAAGACTAGAGTCAATAGCAACAAATTATCAATTACTTAGACATTAATAACTCTAGGTCACCCAAGTTACCAACCGAAGCCAATAGTACAAAATTATACTCTAAAACTTAACCAAGTATTCTATCAAACACTTGGAAGGTATAAAAAGAAAGCATGGTAAAATAACAAGAAATATAAAATCTAACAATAACAACTAAAGAAAGCAATAATAAACATGAAAGTATAAATTGCATTATTAAAGATCAAAAGTAAAAAGTGCTCATAAACATAAAGGCAACCAAATAAAGAAAATGACAAGTGAAACTAAAAGAACAAAGATATAGTAATAAGAAATTACAAGGAAAACTAAATGAAAACAAGAATTTAACCTAAAACTAAGGGAAAACTAACCTAATTCTAGAGAGAAGAGAAAGCTTCTCTCTCTAGAAAATAACCTTAGGCATGTTACTAAGCTACTTCTAATTGCTCTCCCCTTGATCCATCTTGAATTCAGCCTTTAATAGCTTTAGAAATGAGTTGGATTTGGGCCTGGATGGCTTAGAGATCGCCCCCAGCGTATTGCCTTTATGTTGGTCATGTGCCGCTTGTCATGCGTATGCGTGGATGATGTGTACGCATCGCCTGGCAGATGTCCTTCCCCATGAATTTAGCAAATCCTCATTTCTTCATGAATTCTCCACTTTGCATGATTTTCTCTCCATTTCTCCCATCCAATCCTTGCCTTATAAGCCTAAAATCACTCAACAAACATATCAAGGCATCTAATGAAATTAAAGTGAATTAAATTTAGCTATTTTAAGGCCTAAAAGGAATGTTTTTAGTCATTAAGCACAAATTAGGGAGAATCGCAAAACTATGCTATTTTAGTGAATAAATGAGGGAAAAGTTGATAAAATCCACCAAATAAGACACAAGATAAAACCATAAAATTATGGTTTATCATAGGCGCATAAAACAAAATAGTAAAGAAAGCATTAAAGAATTAATGTAGAAACAATAATAAGAAGACAGTTAAGGCTTTGGAGATGCTTTATCTTTCTGGATTAATACTTCTTACAGACTACTTCAACAATGAATGATTCATTCTACGGAAAATTTGTAAGTGATTAACTTATGTCCTCTCGTCATGTTAAGCTCGTCTAATTCATATCAAATGCCATTGTCAATGGTCATTCAAAATGAACGAGGATGAAGCCCGCGAAATTCACTATCCTTTGTTGATCCTACTTAAAGTGTCACAGACAAGGTCAGATCTTTCGGATCGGAGAATGAAGCTCAATGATTCTAGCCTTAGCGCCATAAGAACTTCATTACCGATAACTAACTGGATTATATGTCACATATCCTCAATTAGCATAGATGAATTATTGGTTTAGGTGATGTACTCTCAAGCCTTAGCTTAAGTGAACTTTTTCCGGTATCACAAGAACTCATGTAGAGAAAGGACATACCCAGTCTAATTTGGATGAAGAATGACAATACGTTATAGAATGGAATCAAACATATATTGAAATAGGAAAAGTAATATTATTAATCCATAGGAATCAGCAGAGCTCCTAAACTTAACCTAGGAGGTTTAGTTGCTCATAGCTTACAGAGAAAACTTAGATGTAAAGTATGATACAAGTTGTTTATCCCCTTTAAACCTAAGTGATCTCCTCTTTAAATAGGAGATGATAACCCTAAAAGATGTTAAGTTTAAATTAAAAAGTACAAAGATAAGATTGCATAAGCTAATAGTGCTAAAATCCACTTTGGGCCTACTTTGGTTGAGTGCTTCGTCCAAGCCTGGCGTTCAACTTGAAAAGTGGGCATTGAATGCCAATTAGGAGGTGAATGTGTTGCTCTCTTAGTCCTTTGGTGGCATTGAATGCCAGCTTTGGGCATTCAACGCCGGGCTTGGTCCTTCTTGGGCATTGAACGTCAGATGTGAGCGTTCAACACTAGTTATGGGCATGGTTCTGGAAAAGAAGTATAGATTATTATACATTGCTAGAAAGCTCTAGAAGTTAGCTTTCCAAAGCCATTAAGAATGTGTCAATTGGACCTTGGTAGCTCAAGATATGTTTTTTGGAATGCACGGAGGTCAAGATTTGACAGTATCTGCTATTATTTCTTCGTCTCTGAACATGGCTTTGCCAATTTCGCCCAAAATCCCCTAAAATCAAAGAAAAAATACAAAAAATCAAAGTAGCATCCAAATATGAATTTTTTCAATAAAACATACTAAACGTAATAAAAGTTAATAAAATCTAACTAAAAACACTATGAGAATGCTATGAAAAAGCGTATAAGATATCCACATATCACAACACCAGACATAAGATGTTTCTTGTCCTCAAGCAACCAAAAAAAAGTTAGGACTAAACAAGAGAAAAATACATAAGGTTTGAGAATTTTCAATGAAGCTTAGTTCCAATTACTGAATGGGGTTTTGAGTTCCTCACTTCTGAATAGCTTTGGGATCTCACTTTTCTTTGAAGCTTAGAACATTAGCATCCTTTGGAACTAGAATCCGGATGATATTATTGATTTTCTTCTTTTAGTTTTTCTTGATTCTTGAACACAGCTTCTTTTTGGTGTTTTGCACCTTTGAGCCTAGCCGTGACTCTAACGTTTTGTTTTCAAGTTTTACCACCGAATACATAAACGCCACAAGCACTTAACTTGGGGAACCCTTTGGATTCGAATTTAGCTTTGCTTAAATTTCTAGACAGTGGTGCTCGTAATTCTTAAGCGTACTCTTTTCCATAGGATCACGACTTTAACTGCTCAGTCTCAAGATTTTTACTTGACACCTTCACACCACAAGCATATAGTCAGAGATAGAAACTCATTTGAGCTTTTTAGGCCAATTTTGACCCTCTTAACCATTGATTCTCAAAGCCTTGGATCCTTGCTCTTGTCTTTTTCTTTCTATTTTTCTTTTTATTTCTCTTTTTATTTTTCTTTTTCTTTAATTTTTCCTATTTTTTTTGCTTCAAAAATCAATAGTTTTTTATTTTTCAGAGAATCGATAATACTTCTCTAAATTCATTATTCTTCAAGATCCAACATGCTCAACCTAAACATCAAATATACACAGTTAATTCGTATATTCAAAAAGTAAAGATAGGGCCAACACCTCTAAAATAATTGGAATAACTCATGATATATCTCAAAACCTTGTGCATCTTTACTATTCCTTTTTTAGTAAATTTTTTTAAGCTTGCTGAAGGATACATGAGACATCTTATAACAAAACAAAGAAAAGAATATAATACTAAAAGGGGCCGAAGTACTAAATGTGATCATGCACTGAATAGAAAACAGATGAAAATAAAGTACAATGAAAATATAAAGATAAGCAAAGGAGGAGTAAAACATGACCAGAGTGTTTGAGCTCTTCAATGTCTCGCCCCTGTCTCTGCTACTCCGCCCTCATGATCCTCTAATTCTCCCTTATCTGGTGGAGGATGATAGAGTGATCTTGATGCTCTCTCCGCAACTGATCCACAGATGAATTCAGCTCCCCTAGAGATGTAGTCAATTTGTCCCAATATTCTTGGAGAGGAAAGTACATTTTCTGAGGCATTTCTTGGATCTCAGGTGGAGGTGGTTTAGGAGGCTCGTGCTGTGGTCCTTGTGCAGGATCCCTGGTATGCTCCTTCTTCCTCTTTGTGATAGGTTTGTCCATCTCAATGAGGGTGTTTCCTACTATGCCAACTCCAACTACATGGCATAGGAGACAGATGAGGTGCGGGAAGGCTAGCCATGCTTGGGTGGAGGCCTTTTTTGCAATCTTGTAGATCTCCCAAGGAATGACCTCGTGTGCTTCCACCTTATTTTCGAGCATGATGCAAGAAATCATTATTGCTTAGTCAATGGTAATCTCATATCGGTTACTTGTGGGGATGATGGAGCAATGGATAAGCTCCAACCATCCTCTGGCCATAGGCTTGAAGTCAAGCCTACCTAGTTGGTAGGGCTTGCCTTGTGCTTCATTCCTCCATTGTGCTCCTTCTACACAAATGTCCGTAAGCACTTGCTCCAACCTTTGGTCAGAGTTGACCCTTCGGGTGTAAGAGTGTGGGTTAGCTTGCATCCGAGGTAACCACAGCGCCACTCTCACACAATCCGGGCTAAAGTCTGTGATTTGCTGTCTGACAATGGTGTGCCAATTTTTAGGCACTGGGTTCACGCTAGTGTCATACTTTTTGGTAACCTAGGCATTAGTATAGAATTCTTGCACCATTAATGTTCCAACTGCTAAAATTGGATTGGCCAAAACTTCCCAATCTCTTATCTATACTTCTTGTTGGTTCTCTGGGTTTTCATTTTTCTTGAGCCTAAAAGGGACATCGGGAATCACCTTTTTATGCCTCACCACTCCATAAAGGTTGTCTTGAAGAGCCTTGGTGAGGAATCTCCATGTTTTCCAAGGTTCAGAGGCGAAGGCAGGGACTTTTCCTTTTCTCTTCCTTGAGGATTCTTTCATTTTTGGTGCCATGGAGAATAGGAAAAGAAGGTAAAAAGAGGTGCTTTTATCACACCAAACTTAAGGACTTTTCTTGTCCTCGAGAAAAAAGTAATAAAAGAAAAATGAAAAGAGTAGAAGAAAGAAGAAAATGATAGAGAAAAGAGAGAGAGATGACTTTGGCCTTGTGGGATGGAGAAGGAAGAAAGGAAGTGTATGGGGGATAATATGGTAGAAAGGAATAATTTTGTGAAGGTGTGAGTATTAATGAAGGAACGAGGGAGTATTTATAGGGTTGGGAGGGAGGAATAGTTCGGTCATGTGGGAGGGAAAATGGGGGGGAGTTTGAATATGAAGTGGGTGGGGTTGGTGGAAAAACGTGTTGATGGGATTTATGAATGTGTATTGGAAAGAGAAAAGTGGGGTGTGGGAATCAAGGGGGAAAAAGTAGGAGAGAGAAGGGAAGTGGTGAACAAATGGTGTGGTAGGTGGAGATTCTGTAGGACCCACTGGCTTTGGAAGCTTCAATATTTTAATTTCCCCTGCCATGACTAGGCGTTCAGCGCCAATTCTAGGCGTTGAACGCCAGGTAGGGTACTTTTTTTCTAAGTTGGTGGGGCATTCAACGCCAGGTTTGGGCATTGAACGCCCAAAGGGGACTAAGAAAATGGTCCAGAGCTGCTCCTAAAGGGTGTTGAACGCCCAACTTTCTCCCTTCCCAGTGTCGGGTGCCAGTTCTGGCGTTCAACGCCAGTGAGGGGCTCTCTCCAGGGTGTTCTATTTTCAGCCTAAGCATTTATGCTCTGTTATAGGTGCTACACATGATTACAAACATTAAAAGCAAGAGAAAACTATAGAAAACGAAATAATATGAAAGAAAACTGACATGAATAAGAAGTAGGAAAATAGAAATACTATACAGATGGTTAGGTTGTCTCCCAACAAGAGCTTATTTACCGTCATTAGCTTGATGGACAGCTCTTTTACGGAGGTTGATAGGGGCTCAGATATTCACCCCTCATGGTGAACTTGCATCCTGTGCTCTCATGTATCAGTTCAACCTGCTCCAGAGACAGGATCTTGTTCACAATATGTGGAATGACTGGACTTCTAGTGAAGACAACCTGCATCCAAGGTGAGAAGTCTTCAGTTGGAATCTTCTTGTTGCTCCAGCCCATGCATACTTTCTTCTTGGTACCTCCTTCTTCAGTTGATGGTGATGGATGCCTAACACCAAACTTAGGTTTGATGTCAGGGGGTTCTGTAATGCTCTCTACTGAGAGAGAAAGTTAGAACACTAAGTATTAAACAGTAGTACCTCCTTTGTTGTCAAAGGGAGAGTGAGGGTTTGGGATCTTAAACAGAATATGATCCTCATGCAACCTCAGGACTAGCTGTTCGTTCTCCACGTCAATTAAGGCCTTCACAGTGGCGAGGAAAGGCCTTCCAAGAATGATGGAGTCATTTCTGTTAGATTCTAGTGGGTTGCACCTCCTGGATTCCCAACTTCCTCATTACAGAGAGAGGCATAAGATTAGTGCCTAATCCTAAGCCACACAATGCCTTTTCAAAGTTCATCATCCCTATAGTGCAGAGAATAAGGAAGCTTCTGGGATCTAGCATCTTCGGAGGCAGCTTCTTATGGAACAGGGCACTACATTCCTTGGTCAGTATCACCATCTCATCTCCCTACAGCGCCGTCTTCTCAGAGATAGTATTGTTCAGACAGGCCATATAAGGGGTTTTTTCTCCAATGCCTCTGTTAAAGAGATATTGACTTATAGCATCTTGAGGATTGCCAAGAACTGAGCAAGTTGCTCCTCCTTAGGTTCCTCTTGCATGTCTGGAAGAGATTGTTCTTCAAGCTCCTTCATCTTCATAGAGGTGTGCATGGGGATACTCCCAATCTCCACTTGAGCCTTGACCTCCTTCAGTTCCTCAGTAACAGGCTCCTCTTTGGATTCGGCCTCAACTTCCATGGTGAGGGCCTTGCCCTCTTCTTTTGGGTTTACTTCCGTGTTGCTAAGAAGAGTATTGGAGGGAGTCTCGGGTATCCTCTTGCTCAGCTGACCTACCTGAATCTCCAAGTTGCTGATGGAAGACCTAGTTTCTGCCATGAAACTATGAGTGGTCTTGGAGAGGTTAGAGACTATAATAGCCAAGTCAAAAAGTCTTTATGTGGGAGTCTCCATCTACTACTGAGAGGGTGGGAATGGTCTGTTGTTGAACTGGTTCTGGTTCATTCCAACCGAATTGTTGCTGAAGCCTAGTTAAGGCTTCTGCTGATCTATCTACCCAAAATTGGTGTGGCTCCTTGATGAGAGAACTTTTGCGTGGTCTAGAAATTTGCGGATAAATCCTCGTTGCAAGTATAGTTTCTAAACCTTCAAAAGTCCTTTCATACAAACGTTTTGGGTGTCACAAGTAACAAACCCCTTTTGAAATTGTTAACCGAGTATTCAAACCTCGGGTCGTCTTCTCAAGGAACTGTGAGGAAGTATGTTCTTATTATTGGTTATAAAGGTTGTAATTGGGGTTTAGAAGGTGAGAAGCAAGTAATTTAAATGATGAGTGAATTAAATGGCAATTAAAAATAAATAATAACTGTAAAATAACTTTTGGCAAGATAAGGGAATTTAGAGGTCTAACTTAGTTATCTCTCTCAACTATAATAAAAGTTGAATCTAAACTCCACTTGGTCAACCTTTGCCAGGGCAAAGGAAAGTCAAGGGACTAATTAAACTGACCTTTGAATCCTAATTATTTCCGGAGAAAAGGTTGGGATTATTCAGGTTCAGCTCAATTAGCAAGATAACGGTTATTAATTATGTTGAGTCTAATAATTGTTGAGTTACTAAATTCTTAATCAGAACAAAAAGGGGAAAAAGTAAAATTGCTGGAATAAAATATCTTCAATTCGTAAACAATGATAATCATAAATTAACAAGAGCAATAATAAACTGAAAATACTTCAATATCATTAATTCAAATAATAATCTGGAACATGGAATAATTCATAAATTAAATTATAAAAGTAAATGATCAATTCAAATGCCGGAATAAATAATTATGGAACTAAAACAGAAGAATATTAAAACCTGGATCCAGAGTTACTCTTAAAACAAGAAGAAATCCTAAATCCTGAAAAGAGAGAGAGAATCTCTCTCTAGACTAAATCTAAATCATGGAAAAGTAGAATTATGCGAGGCATCATTATGAATGGATGCATTTCCCCCACTTTATAGCCTCTAATCTGTATTCTTTAGGCCAAAAACTGGGTCAGAAATAGCCCAAAAATCACTTCCAGCGCTCTCTGGTCCGTACAGGTCGCAGAAAAGTGACGCGGCCGTGTCGTCCACGCGACCGCGCGGATTGGGTGTTGGCTAGGTCACGCGTCCGCGTGACCCACGCGTTCGCGTCACCTGGCGTCGAGGCAACTATGGCAAATTATATATCAAATTGAAGCCCTGGACGTTGGCTTTCCAACGTAACTAGAATCGCATCGTTTGGACCTTTGTAGCTAAAGTTATAGCCATTTGAGTGCGAAGAGGTCAGGCTGGATAGCTTAGCAGTTTTTCCAACTTCTTGCATTCCTTCCACTTTTGCATGCTTCCTTTACATCCTCCAAGCCATTCTTGCCCTGTAATCTCTGAAATCACTTAACACACATATCAAGGCATCTAATGGTGATAAGAGAGGACTAATAATAAGCAAATATAAATCCAAAGAAGCATGTTTTCAATCAAAGCACATAATCAGGAAGGAAATATAAAACCATGCAAATAGTATGAATAAGTGGGTAAAGAGTAGATAAAAACCACTCAATTGAGCACAAGATAAACCATAAAATAGTGGTTTATCATTCCTCCATCCCTAATTGAAAGTATTCGAATAGCGATTGTTATTAGAGTTTCTAAAGGCATTTCCCATGTAGTTTACCTCCTCCATGGTGGCCCAGGCATTGTCACCAGTGTCCACTTTATACGTTGTCTCTGGAGAGTAAGAAGCTGAGCTTTGTGCCCTACTCAAGTGCTGGGAGATCATGTTGATCTGCTAAGACATGAGCTTGTTCTGAGCCAAGATGGCATCTAGAATGTCCACCTCCATGACTCCTCTCTTCTGAGCTGTCCCATTGTTCACAGGGTTTCTCTCAGAAGTGTACATGTATTGGTTGTTAGCAACTATATCAATGAGCTCCTGTGCCTCTTCAGGCGTCTTCTTCATATGGAGGGAGCCACCAGCAGAGTGGTCCAGTGACATCTTAGACAACTCAAAGAGGCCATCATACAAGATCTCTAGCAAGGTCCAATATGAGATTATGTCAGAAGGGTATCTTCTAATTAGCTGCTTGTACCTCTCATAAGCTTCATAGAGGGATTCCCCCTCTTTTCGTCTAAAAGTCTGGACTTCCACCATAAGCTTACTCAGCTTCTGAGGTGGAAAAAACTTGGTCAAGAATCCGTTGACCATCTTCTCCCAAGTGTCCAAGCTCTTTTTAGGCTGAGAATCCAGCCATAGCCTAGCTCTGTCCCTTACAACATAGGGGAAGAGCATGAGCGTATAAACCTCTAGGTTTACTCTATTTGTCTTGATAGAGTCATAAATTTTTAGGAAATTAGAGATGAATTTGTTGGAGTTATACACCACCCTAAGGTGTTTCACATCCCCTCACACCTATTCCCAGGATCCATCGTTTGGTGGCGTGAGACACGCCGAGAAATTAAAATTTCAAATGCCCAGTAAAGAACTTGACGTGCAACACACCATGACACGGCGTTCTACGCTAGGCCAACTTTCCAGAGGATTTGATTCGAGGCCACTTGAATAAGAAACGAGCGTGCAACACGCCAAGGAAGTAGCGTGTCACACACCACATGAAAAGAAGGCCCTTAGACGTTGCATATAGGGCGTGCAGCATGTAAAGAACAGTGGGCGTGCCATATTGAAATGCCTTCAACATGGGATTCGCGCGTAAGCATGCCTCAGGCATACACGCAACACCTAAATTTTGACCATTTGCGGGTACATATGCCCCACGCATGCTTCAAGCGTATACGTACATGTAACACCAGTGAACAGTGGGCGTTCCACACGCCAGGAAAAGATGGTCGTGTCAAACTCAGATGCCTTCGAGGATGCCTTTGTGAACAAAATGAATGGGCATGTAACGCCACATTATGGGCGTGTCACATGCCAAATATTACCTCCTATGACCCTGTTTTATTGAATGGTGTGCCACACGCCAAAGCCCAGATGAAAGGGGCGTGTAATGCCACACTTGGGCGTGTCACACACCAGTCAAGTAAGCTGGGCATTTTACATGCCAATCCAGGGCATGTAACATGCCACTCCAGGAAGCGTATCCCTGCATGAAAAGGTGACATTTCATAGGAAAAGTGTGTCAATTGGTCCAATTTTCATAATTAATCCTTGTTGCCACTCCAAGCCCATTAAGAATGCAAATTTAGGACCACTAAAGCCTTAAAGAAAACATACAAAGCTGAAGATTAAATGCAGAAGATTATATAAGATTTGATTTTGAATTAGTTTGAATTCAAGGATTAGGTTTTGTTGGATGTTTTAGTATATAAAGTCCTTAAGGAAATTAGAAATGAGAGATCTACTATTCGGGAGATTAGCCCTTGGCCGTTTGTCATATTTTAGGTTTTTATTTTTATAGCATGAGCCACTAATCTCCTTCATACATTGGTCCGAGTTATTGGGTTTGACCAGACAAAGGCAAAAGGACCGACCTCATGAAAAGTTGGCCCACTAATGACCTCTTCACAAAGAGCTCAGGAAAAAGCCATAGAGGCCCACAAAGGCCCAAAACGAAGAACTGCCGCCTACTAAAAATGCGGTTAGCAAAAGATATGACCTCAACCATAAAAGATAAGATAAGATAACAAACTTATCTCAAGGAAGGTCACCCAACACTACTATAAATATACAGGAGCACCCAGTATAACTCATACTCCAATTCTACAAAGGACCTGCCTAAAGCCCATACTGACTTAAGCATTAGAGCCTCTTGTAGGTACTACCACCCCCCGGTGATCATGAACCAGGAATTCTAATGCACAAATTGTGATCTCAATGGCGCCAACAACTTGGTACACACAATTGTAATCTCAACTCTTTTTCACAACTTTGCACAACTAACCAGCAAGTGCACTAGGTCGTCCAAGTAATAAACCTTACGTGAGTAAGGGTCGATCCCACGGAGATTGTCGACTTGAAGCAAGCTATGGTCATCTTGTAAATCTCAGTCAGGAGGATTCAAATGGTTATAGAGTTTTAATAATTAAAAGATAAATAAAACATAAAATAAAGATAGAGATACTTATGCAATTCATTGGTGGGAATTTCAGATAAGCGTATGGAGATGCGTTATTCCTTTTGAATCTCCGCTTTCCTACTGCCTTCATCCAATCCTTCATACTCCTTTCTATGGCAAGCTGTATGTTGGGTGTCACCGTTATCAATGGCTACTTCCCGTCCTCTTAGTGAAAATGGTCCTCTACGGTTTTTGTACGGCTAATCAACTGTCGGATTGCTCATCTCGTATGAAAAATACCATGCACAGATATCGTATGACTAATCAGCTGTTGGTTCTCGAACATGCAGGAATATGATTTACTATTCTTTTGCGTCTGTCACCACGCCCTACAGTCGCGAGTTTGAAGCTCGTCACAGTCATCCCTTTCCAGATCCTACTCGAAATACCACAGACAAGGTTTAGACTTTCCGGATCTCAAGAATGCTGCCAATTGATTATAGCTTATACCATGAAGACTCTAATCTCGAATTCAGATGCCCCATTGTCAGAGGGGAATTGATGTGAATCATTGATTAGAAACCCAAGAGATATACATTTAAGCTTGTCTTTATGTAGAACGGAAGTGGTTGTCAATCACGCGTTCATAAGTAAGAATGGTGATGAGTGTCACATAATCATCACATTCATCATGTTCTTGTGTGTGAATGAACATCTTAGAATAAGAATTAGCATGAATTGAATAGAAAATAGTAGTACTTTACATTAATACTAGAGGAAAAGGAGAGCTCCACACCTTAATCTATGGTGTGTTGAAACTCCACCATTGAAAATACATAAGTGAAAATTGATGATAAGTCATCATATACCTATTTTTCTATGCTTTTTCATACAAGAAATTGATGATTTGTGCTAAAATATTGAATGCTTTTGTACTTAAATGATATATTTTCTTGATATTTTAATTTTATAAATCTTGTAGGAAATAAGAAGAAAAAGAAGCAAAGGAGCACAAAAAAGGGAGAAAAAAGAGCTTTGGGTACACTTTGAAGTTGGGGTACACTTTGGAGCCTTAGGCCACGCTTTTAAAAGCGTGGCCTATGACCAAATCAAAGAAGGAAGCAGCCAGCACGCACACTGCCCTGCTCTTGCCAAGGGCAGGGCAGAATTGTGATGCAAAGTGAGGTTGGAAGCAAGAATTTTCGCCAAGGTAAAATCTGGACACTCACAGCATGACCATGCCTCCTTCAAAGGGCTATAACTTGAGCTACAGACGTCCAATTGATGTGCTTCTAGTTGCATTGGAAAGCTGACATTCAGAGCTTTCCAACGATATATAGCAATCCATATTTAGCATACAATTGAGACAGGAACGAAAGGCATCTTTAAGGGCCAAAAACAAGCAAAAATAAACCAAAATGCTTCCACCAAGGCTCAAAGAGGGAGACACAAGGAACCCAAGGAAGTCTGCCCTCAAGGAGAGAAGAATGCCCTCTTGAAGGGCAATGTCGTGTTTTCTTCATGAAAATTCAAGGAAAAATTGCAACAACTTCCTCCACCAAGTTTCGAACACAAGACCTCTAGGAAGCCAAGCCTTAGGCGTGAATTAGGTGCCAAGAAGAAAAAGCTAAGCAATGCACTCCATGGGATTCGAACTTGGCACTCCCCAAAGGAAACATTGCGCTGCCTTCCGCAAGGACGCACCACACGCACGCACCATGGGCCAGATGCACAATTTTCTACCCTGCCCTCCACAAGGGCAGGGCAGCCTCCTGGGAGCAACATGGGCCAAAATTCAACCAAAATTTCATTTAAATTCAATTCCTCTCCAAATTGAATCAAGGCCAACCAAACCCATTTCTCCTCAAATCCAAAGCAAGCAAAGCCCACATCATCACTCAAAGGCACATGGATCAATTAAATTAGGATTTTCATTTTTGTAATTTGTTTTAATTTCATTTTCATTTTTCATTTTGTAAAGCCTATATAAAGGCATCAATATGAGCGGAATGGAGGAGATTGGCTCCAATAGGGAACATTAGGAATAGATAGCTCTCTCCTTTAAGTTTTCTTTTCTGCTTTAAATCTTGGGTAGAGAATTGAAGAAATTCTGTTTCAATCTCATTGAGATCTCCTGTTTACTTTTTCTGCATAATTGAAATTCACATACTGCTTCATCTTCTCTTTAATTCTGCAATTCATTTTTCTTCTTTATGCTGCAAACTGTTCTTGTTGAATCAAGGAAGGATTTGAGATCTAGACTTGTTATCTAGTCTCTTCTACTCTTGAGATCTTCAATCACTTTTAATTTGCTGCAACTGAGATCTTGAACCCAATTTTTAATTGCTGCAACTTAAGCACTTGTTTTGCTGCAAATTAAGCACCAGTATTTCTCTGTTTACTCTTCAAGGCATTTTTACTTTTCTGTTAAGATCTACTTCCATTGAATCAATCCTCTACTCTTCTACTTGTTGAAATTTATTTTTCCTTGATTAATTTCTGCAATCCCACATCCCTGACCCCTTTAAGATTCAAGCAATTTACGTTTCTTGTCCTTTAAGTTTCTGCAATCTACATTGCTTGTTCTTTAAGCTTCCTGCCTATTTATATTCTGCAATTTAAATTCATTGCTATTTACATTCTGCTGCCACACTTCTCACACATCAATGTTAGCTTGACTAAACTAATCACCCACTAAAGTTGCTTGATCCATCAATCCCTGTGGGATCGACCTCACTCTAAGTGAGTTATTACTACTTGATGCGACTCGGTACACTTGCCGGTTGGATTTGTGTGTTGGAAATTCATTTTTCCG
>NC_029776.3:65284149-65286606 GCF_000817695.3 Arachis duranensis | reverse complement strand
TATTGCCTCACTAAGAAATTCTTTCTCTGTGACATGAATTTCAAATTTCATTGATGTTTACAAAATACAAATGGAGTTCAACTCATCTTATGGTCAAACAAAATTTTATGGGATATCATCCACCATCACCAATATCTAATGATGGCTGGGAATATCACCAAGAGAATACACGTTCTAAGCACTCCAATCCATGGAGATTTGCTTCACAGACACAAGATGAGCAAGAAAACCATATGGGATATTTCCCTCCACCACAAAATGATGCAAGTCATAATTCCAATGGTGGCTGGGAAAGAAATTCTAATGCTCCATATTATATTCATCCAAAGATATCATCACTTGACCATGCTTCAACAAAAAGCCCCTTTCAAAACTTACCACTTACACAAACTTCCAATAGCCAAAGAATCTCAAAGCTTGAGTCCATGCTCAAAAGATTTGTGGAGGAGGAAGAGAAGTACCAGAAAGAACAAGAGAACTCCCTCAAAAATATGGAAGTGCAATTAGGCCAATTGTCGAATGCATGGAAGGAGAAAATGGAAAAACAAAAACAAAAGGTCCCTGTGTCAAGTGAAATTGCAATGAAGGATGAAGGACATGAGCCAAGGGTTTTACATTCACAAACGCTACTTGAGGTGACAAAGGAACATGAACATTCACAACCCTCACAAACTTCCCTTGAATCTGTGATCGAAAAATATGAAGAGGAGATGAAGAAATCTTGGGAAGAACAACAAACCTCTTCCATAAAAGAACTATTAAGTCAAATGTTGGGTGCAAAGAAAGGAGTGGAGGAGCAAGAAAGTGAGGAAGTCATTCCAGAAAATTTACACTCAAGTGAAGCAGAAAAGTACATAGAAGAAAAGCTCATGGAACCACCAATTCAAAAAGCTCTGGATGAATATGAAACTCCAATAATCACACAGCAACCAAGTCTTGAATCCAAAGAAGTGAAGGCAACTAACAAGAACACCAATCTTGTCCCTAATCCAGCAAGCAAGATCAATCAAGCCATTTGCAAAAGGAAGCTTGCTGAGGAAAGGCCAAGACAAGGGACACTAGCTGAATCCTTCCCTCCTTTGAGGTCATTCCTCTTAACAAACTGGAAAAAGAGGAAGAAAGTGAAGAACAACATGTCAAGCTAATGACACTAAAAGAGCACTTGTTGGGAGGTAACCCAACCGTAGGTACATTTCTTTCTATGCTTTGTTTAAATTCAATAAATGGGCATATGGTTACATTCTAAGTTTGGTGTTGTCTTGTAACAAATTGTTTTCAATCTTTTTGGATGATTGCATCAAATCAAAAATTGAAAGCGACACACCAAGATTCTAAGTTTGGTGTGCCACTTATTTTCTATGCAATTTATTCAAGCAACACTACTTGTTTGCATAATCATAATGCCTCTGCAATTTTATTTTTCTCTTTTGGTTTAACATGTTAGTTTCCTTTTTGTTTTATTCATTTACTTGTTTTTAATGCTTTCTTTTGTCAAACTGTGTTTGTTAATACATCACTAAGAGATCCTTATTCATGACAAATCTTGGCTTGATGATTGTATTCAACAAATAACAACTACTTTTGTTTAGTTTTAGTTCAAATAAATTGACATATGGTTGCATTCTAAGTTTGGTGTTGCTATGCAACAAAATTTGGTTCTAATTCTTACAAGATACTTGCATTAATTCCAAGTGAAAGTGTCACACTAAGTTTGGTGTGCCACTTATCTTTTATGTAATGTATTGTGCACACCTTCTTATCTATGCAATCAAAATGTCTCTGTCTCTTGTGCCTTGATTGTTATCTTTAATTTTGCTTGCTTAAAACACTTGTGCTACTAACATTTCATTGTGTAAGACATTCATGATCCATCTTAGCCCCATCATATCATTGTGCAAGACATTCATGATCCATCTTAGCCCCATAGCCATTGTTCTAATTGTTGCTTGAGGATGAGCAAGCATTCTGAGTTGGTATGGGAAGGAGAATAATGGGAGGAAAATGACAACAATAGTGAAGATGAACTACAAGGTTGTAGAGTTCCTTTTCTTCTCATTTGTTTCCAGCACTTAAATTGCATGATTGTCTTCATCTTCTCTGTTTACATGTGTGTATGAATAAAGCATAGCTTGAATCTTGATTTGTAATATGTTATTACAATGGCAATTTATTTGCTAAGTGCTTGTGGTGTTTATGTATCAAGCCAAATGCTTGAAAACAAAACACTTAGAAGTCAAGGCTAGGCTCAAGTGCAAAAGCACTCCCTCAAAGCTCAAGGCTCTGAGCATCCATGATTAGAGAGTCAAGAAAAGAAAAGAAAAATGAGCTTAATGAAGTCCTCTAATTAAATGCTTGTGGTGCTTATGTATCAAGTGGAAATACTTGAAAACAAAGCATTTAGAAGTCGTAGCTTTGTTATCAACTCATGGGGCAAAGCACCCAAAAGGAGAAGCTAAT
>NC_029776.3:65270759-65283836 GCF_000817695.3 Arachis duranensis | reverse complement strand
ACAAGTCATCATATACCTATTTTTCTATGCTTTTTCATACAAGAAATTGATGATTTGTGCTAAAATATTGAATGCTTTTGTACTTAAATGATATATTTTCTTGATATTTTAATTTTATAAATCTTGTAGGAAATAAGAAGAAAAAGAAGCAAAGGAGCACAAAAAAGGAGAAAAAAAGAGCTTTGGGGTACACTTTGAAGTTGGGGTACACTTTGGAGCCTTAGGCCACGCTTTTAAAAGCGTGGCCCATGACCAAATCAAAGAAGGAAGCAGCCAGCACGCACACTGCCCTGCTCTTCCCAAGGGTAGGGCAGAATCGTGATGCAAAGTGAGGTTGGAAGCAAGAATTTTCGCTATGGTAAAATCTGGGCGCTCACAGCATGACCATGCCTTCTTCAAAGGGCTATAACTTGAGCTACAAACGTCCAATTGATGTGCTTTCAGTTGCGTTGGAAAGCTGACATTCAGAGCTTTCCAACGATATATAGCAATCCATATTTGGCGTACAATTGAGGCAGAAACAAAAGGCATCTTTAAGGACCAAAAACAAGCGAAAATAAACCAAAATGCTTCCACCAAGGCTCGAAGAGGGAGACACAAGGAACCCAAGGAAGTCTGCCCTCAAGGAGAGCAGAATGCCCTCTTGGAGGGCAATGTCGTGTTTTCTTCATGAAAATTCAAGGAAAAATTGCAACAACTTCCTCCACCAAGTTTCGAACACAAGACCTCTAGGAAGCCAAGCCTTAGGCGTGAATTAGGTGCCAAGAAGAAAAAGCCAAGCAATGCACTCCATGGGATTCGAACTTGGCACTCCCCAAAAGAAACATTGCCCTGCCTTCCGCAAGGGCAGGGCAGCATCTTGGTGATGCACACAGGCGCACCATTCTGGCGCACCAAGGGACGGTTCGGCAGCACCAGCAGCACGCACAGGCATCAAATCTGGCGCACCAAAAAGTTCTGCCCAGCCCTTCGCGAGGGCAGGGCAGCATCCTGCACACACCAACACACCACACGCACGCACCAGGGGCCAGATGCACAATTTTCTGCCCTGCCCTCCACAAGGGCAGGGCAGCCTCCTATCAACTTGTGAACTGAGCATCCTCCTGGGAGCAATTTTCACATGGGCCAAAAATTCAATAAAAATCTAAATTAATTCAATTCCTCACCAAATTGAATCAAGGCCAACCAAACCCATTTCTCCTCAAATCCAAAGCAAGCAAAGCCCACATCATCACTCAAAGGCACATGGATCAATTAAATTAGGATTTTTATTTTTGTAATTTGTTTTAATTTCATTTTCATTTTTCATTTTGTAAAGCCTATATAAAGGCATCAATAGGAGCAGAATGGAGGAGATTGGCTCCAATAGGGAACATTAGGAATAGATAGCTCTCTCCTTTAAGTTTTCTTTTCTGCTTTAAATCTTGGGTAGAGAATTGAAGAAATTCTGTTTCAATCTCACATTGAGATCTCTTGTTTACTTTTTCTGCATAATTGAAATTCACATACTGCTTCATCTTCTCTTTAATTCTGCAATTCACTTTTCTTCTTTACGCTGCAACTGTTCTTGTTGGATCAAGGAAGGGTGAGATCTAGACTTGTTATCTAGTCTCTTCTACTCCTGAGATCTTGAGATCTTGAACCCAATTTTTAATTGCTGCAACTTAAGCACTTGTTTTGCTGCAAATTAAGCACCAGTATTTCTCTGTTTACTCTTCAAGGCATTTTTACTTTTCTGTTAAGATCTACTTCCATTGAATCAATCCTCTACTCTTCTACTTGTTGAAATTTATTTTTCCTTGATTAATTTCTGCAATCCCACATCCCTGACCCATTTAAGATTCAAGCAATTTACGTTTCTTGTCCTTTAAGTTTCTGCAATCTACATTGCTTGTTCTTTAAGCTTCCTGCCTATTTACATTCTGCAATTTAAATTCACTGCTATTTATATTCTGCTGCCACACTTCTCACTCATCAATGTTAGCTTGACTAAACTAATCACCCACTAAAGTTGCTTGATCCATCAATCCCTGTGGGATTGACCTCACTCTAAGTGAGTTATTACTACTTGATGTGACTCGGTACACTTGCCGGTTGGATTTGTGTGTTGGAAATTCATTTTTCCGCAAAAACACCATCAAAAATAAGGTAGGTATGGCCGTGAGGCCAGCCCCAAATTTCTAAGGACTAAACGTTCCAAAGATATCTAATACAATAGTAAAAGGTCCTATTTATACTAGACTAGTTACTAGGGTTTACAGAAATAAGTAAATGATGCAGAAATCTACTTCCGGGCCCACATGGTGTGTGCTTGGGCTGAGCATTGAAGCTTTCATGTATAGAGGTCTTCCTTGCAGTTAAACGCCAGTTTGTAACTTGTTTCTGGCGTTTGACACTAGCTTGCAACTTGTTCCTGGCGTTTAACGCCAGAATAAGGCAGAAAGCTGGAGTTGAATGCCAGTTTGTGTCATCTAAACTAGAGAAAAGTATGGACTATTATATTTTTCTGGAAAGCCCTAGATGTCTACTTTCTAACGCAATTGAGAGCGCGCCATTTGGGTTTCTGTAGCTCCAAATATTTCATTTCGAGTGCAGGGAGGTCAGAATCCAACAACATCAGCAGTCCTTTTCCAGCCTCTGAATCAGATTTTTGCTCAGGTCCCTCAATTTCAGCCAGAAAATACTTGAAATGATAGAAAAACACACAAACTCATAGTAAAGTCCAGAGATTTGAATTTTGCTTAAAAACTAATAAAAATATACTAAGAAGTGGCTAGATCCAACTAAAAACTATCTAAAAACAATGCCAAAAGGCGTATAAATTATCCGCTCATCACAACATCAAACTTAAATTGTTGCTTGTCCCCAAGCAACTGAAAACAAAATAGGATAAAAAGAAGAGAATATACAATGAATCTCACAATATCAATGAAACTTAGTCCCAATTAGATGAGCGGGGCTAGTAGCTTTTTGCTTCTGAACAGTTTTGGCATCTCGCTTTATCCTTTGAAATTCAGAATGATTGGCATCTATAGGAACTCATAATTTTAGATAGCATTATTGATTTCTCCTAGTTCTCTTGAACACAGTTACTTTATGAGTCTTGGCCTTGGCCCTAAGCACTTTGTTTTCCAGTATTACCACCGGATATATAAATGCCATAGACACATAACTGTGTGAACCTTTTCAGATTGTGACTCAGCTTTGCTAGAGTCCCCAATTAGAGGTGTCCAGAGTTCTTAAGCACACTCTTTTTGCTTTGGATCACGACTTTAACCACTCAGTCTCAAGCTTTTCACTTGGACCTTCATGACACAAGCACATGGTTAGGGACAGCATGATTTAGCCGCTTAGGCCTAGATTTTATTTCCTTGGGTCCTCCTATCCATTAATGCTCAAAGCCTTGGATCCTCTTTACCCTTGACTTTTGGTTTAAAGGGCTATTGCCTTTTTCTGCTTGCTTTTTTCTTTTTCTGTCTTTCTCTTTTTTTTCGCTATTTTTTTCACTGCTTTTTCTTGCTTCAAGAATCAATTTTATGATTTTTCAGATTATCAATAAGATTTCTCTTTGTTCATCATTCTTTCAAGAGCCAACAATTTTAACATTCATAAACCTCACTATCAAAAATATGTACTGTTCAAGCATTCATTCAGAAAAACAGAAAGTATTGCCACCACATCAAAATATTAAACTAATTTCAAGATAAAATTTGAAATCCAAGTACTTCTTGTTCTTTTGTAATTAAGCACATTTTTCATTTAAGAAAGGTGAAGGATTCATGGAAGTATTCATAGCTCTAAGGCATAGACACTAGACACTAATGATTGTGTAATAAAGAGTCAAACATGGATAACACATAATATATCAAATTCGAAAACAGAAAAATAAGAACAAGGAAATTAAAGAACGGGTCCACCTTAATGATGGCGGCTAGTTCTTCCTCTTGAAGATCCAATGGAATGCTTGAGCTCCTCTATGTCTCTTCCTTGCTTTTGTTGCTCCTCCCTCATAGCTTTTTGGTCCTTTCTGATTTCATGGAGGATAATGGAGTGCTTTTGGTGCTCCACCCTTAGTGCTTTTGGTGCTCCTATCCTTAGTTGCTCCCAATAGTTGTGTGGAGGAAAATGTATCCCTTGAGGCATCTCAGGGATATCTTGATGAGGATCTTCCTCATGCTCTTGTTGAGGTCCATGAATGGGCTCTCTTGTTTGCTCCATCCCCTTTTTGGTGACCTCTTCAACGAGGATGTCTTCCTCTATGATAATTCCAGCTAAATTGCATAGGGATCACCTTTTTCTTCGTCACAACTTCATAGAAGTGGTCTTGATGGACCTTTGAGATGAATCTCTCCATCTCCAATGACTCAGAGGTGGAAGCTTTTGCCTTCCCTTTCCTCTTTATAGAGGTTTCTCCAGCCTTAGGTGCCATAAATGGTTATGGAAAAACAAAAAGCAATTCTTTTACCACACCAAACTTAAAATGTTTGCTCGTCCTCGAGCAAAGGAAGAAAGAAGGGCGGAGAAGAATAAGAAATAGAGGAGATGAAGGGGGTTAAACGCTTCGGCCAAGAAGGAAAAAAGTGTATGTAATGTGTGAAAACGAAGGAGTGTGGAGGGGTTTATATAGGAGTGGGGGATAGGTAGGTTCATGTATATCGGGTTGGGTTTGGGAGGGGAGAGTAGTATGAGAAGGTGTGAGAGAGAAAGAGAATGAGTTGAGGTTGGTAGGGATCCTGTGGGGTCCACAGATCCTGAGGGGTCAAAGATTTCTCATCCCTGCTCCATTTTGGCGTGCAAAATGCCCTTAGAGTGCAATCTTAGTGTTTAACGCCAGACTGCTGCTTGTTTCTAGTGTTAAACGCTAGCTTTTATTCCTTTCCTGGCATTAAACGCCAGGCTGCAACCTATTTCTGGCATTTAACACCAGATTGTAGCCTGTTTCTGGCGTTTAACGCCAGACTGTAGCCTGTTTCTGGCATTTAACGCCAGTCTGGTGCTTCTTCCTGGCGTTTAACGCCCAGAATGGTGCCAGACTAGGCGTTAAACGCCCATTCTGCTACCTTTACTCGCGTTTAAATGCCAATAAGTTTCTCTTCAAGGGTGTGCTATTTTTAATGCTATTTGTTATTTTTCTTTAATTTTTGTAGTTATTTTTGTGACTCCACATGATTATCAACCTAAAAGAAAAGAAAATAACATAGATAAATAAAATTGGGTTGCCTCCCAATAAGTGCTTCTTTAATGTCAATAGCTTGACAGTGGGCTCTCATGGAGCCTCACAGATGTGCAGAGCATTGTTGGGACCTCCCAACACCAAACTTAGAGTTTGAATGTAGGGGTTCAACACCAAACTTAGAGTTTGGTTGTGACCTCCCAACACCAAACTTAGAGTTTGACTGTAGGGGCTTTGTTTGACTCTGCATTGAGAGAAGTTTTTCTTGCTTCCTCTCCATGGTTACAGAGGGAGATCCTTGAGTTTTAAACACAAGATAGTCCTCAGTCAATTGAAGGATCAACTCTCCTCTGTCTACATCAATCACAACTTTTGCTGTGGCTAGGAAGGGTCTTCCAAGGATGATGGATTCATCCTCATCCTTCCCAATGTCTAGGATTATGAAATCAGCAGGGATGTAAAGGCCTTTGACCTTTACTAGCACGTCCTCTACCTATCCATAAGCCTTTTTCATGGATTTGTCTACCATCTCTAATAAGAATTTGGCAGCCTGTACCTCATAGATTCCCAGTTTCTCGATTATAGAGAATGGCATTAAGTTTATGCCTGACCCCAGGTCACACAGAGCCTTCTCAACGGTCATGGTGCCTATGGTACAGGGAATTAAGAATTTGCCAGGATCCTATTTCTTTTAAGGTAATGTCTGCCTAGCCAAGTCATTGAGTTCATTGGTGAGCAAGGGGGGTTCATCCACCCAAGTCTCATTACCAAATAACTTAGCATTCAGCTTCATGATTGCTCCAAGGTACTTAGCAACTTGCTCTTCAGTAATATTTTCATCCTCTTTAGAGGAAGAGTACACTCATCAGAGCTCATGAATGGTAGAAGGAAATTCAATAGAATATCTATGGTCTCTGTATAAGCCTCAGATTCCTTTGGTTCCTCAAAGGGGAACTCCTTATTGGTCAGTGAACGTCCTAGGAGGTCTTCCACCCTAGGAATCACTACCTTTCCACTCCCTCCAGGTTTGGCCATGTTACTCATAGTTATGGCCTTGCATTCGCTTTTGGGATTCTCTTCTGTATTGCTTCGGAGAGTACTAGGAGGAGTTTCAGTGACTCTTTTACTTAGTTGGCCCACTTGTGCCTCCAAATTTCTAATGGAAGACCTCGTTTCATTCATGAAACTTAGAATGGCCTTAGATAGATCAGAGACTATGTTTGCTAAGCTAGAGGGGCTCTGCTCAGAATTCTCTGTCTGTTGCTGAGAGGATGATGGAAAAGGCTTGCTATTGCTAAACCTGTTTCTTCCACCATTATTAAAGCCTTGTTGAGGCTTTTGTTTATCCTTCCATGAGAAATTTGGATGATTTCTCCATGAGGGATTATAGGTGTTTCCATAGGCTTCACCCATGTAATTCACCTCTGCCATTGCAGGGTTCTCAGGTTCATAAGCTTCTGCTTCAGAAGATGCTTCTTTAGTACTGTTGGATGCATTTTGCAAACCATTCAGACTCTGAGAAATCATATTAACTTGCTAAGTCAACATTCTGTTCTGAGCCACTATGGCATTCAGAGCATCAATTTTAAGAACTCCCTTCTTCTGAGGCGTCCCATTACTCACAAGATTCCTTTCAGAGGTGTACATGAACTGGTTATTTGCAACCATTTCAATGAGTTCCTGAGCTTCTGCAGGCATTTTCTTTAGGTGAATAGATCCACCTGCAGAATGGTCCAGTGATATTTTAGACAATTCAGACAGACCATCATAGAATATATCCAGGATGGTCCATTCTGAAAGCATGTCAGAAGGGCAGCTTTTGGTCAGTTGCTTGTATCTTTCCCAAGCTTCATAGAGGGATTCACCTTCTTTCTGCCTGAAGGTTTAAACATCCACTCTAAGCTTGTTCAGCTTTTGAGGAGGAAAAAATTTGGCTAAGAAAGCCGTGACCAGCTTATCCCAAGAGTTCAGGCTATCTCTAGGGTGAGAGTCCAACCATGTTCTAGCTCTGTCTCTTATAGCAAAAGGGAAAAGCATAAGCTTATAGACCTCAGGATCAACTCCATTGGTCTTAACAGTATCACAAATCTACAAGAATTCAGTTAAGAACTGAAAAAGATCTTCTAATGGAAGTTCATGAAACTTGCAATTCTGTTGCATCAGAGAAACTAATTGAGGCTTTAGCTCAAAATTGTTTGCTCCAATGGCAGGGATTGAGATGCTTCTTCCATGGAAGTTGGAATTTGGTGTAGTAAAGTCACCAAGCATCTTCCTTGCACCTCCACTATTGTTATTGGGTTCGGCCATCTCTAGTTCTTTTTCAAAAATTTCAGTAAAGTCCTCTTTAGAGTATTATGTTTTAGCTGCTCTTAGCTTCCTCTTTAGAGTCCTTTCAGGTTCAGGATCTACTTCAACAAGAATGCCCTTATCCTTGCTCCTGCTCATGTAAAAAAGAAGAGAACAGAAAAGAAGAGGAATCCTCTATGTCACAGTATAGAGATTCCTTTATGTGAGTAGAATAAGATAAGAATAGGAGAAGGAGAAGAGAAGAATTCGATCACACAGAGG
This sequence comes from Arachis duranensis, assembly GCF_000817695.3. NCBI lineage: Eukaryota > Viridiplantae > Streptophyta > Magnoliopsida > Fabales > Fabaceae > Arachis > Arachis duranensis. The sequence goes on along the minus strand of NC_029776.3, from coordinate 65,276,095 downwards.
AAGAGAGGGTTCGAATTATGAGTAGAAGAGAAATGTTAGTAAATTAATAAATAAATAGAAGGAGATGAGAAAGAGGAGTTTTTGAAAATAATTAAGAAGAAAGGGAAAATATTTTTGTTTTTATTTTAAAATATAGTTAGATTTTGGCCTTAGTTGAGTCTGCAAGTATCTGGATGTGGGATTTTGGCCTTAGTTGAAGTAGTTAACAAACTCATTGGGCTTTGCTCAGCTTGCTGGAGGAGTTTAAGTTAGGTAGTAGTAACGTTAGTTAGGCCATTAGTGTAAGCAACGTGATGTGTAAATTCCTAGCTCGAAGACGTTAGTGACACCAATGTAGTCACTAACATCCCAAAATCCCTTGAATTCACGTTACTCCTGGCGTTAGTAGCACTAACGTGGCCACTAACACCACTCATTCTTCACCATCGCTGGCATTAGTGGCATTAACGCCACCACTAACGCGAGGTATTGCCCCTTCTTCGACGATAATGCCTACGCTAGTGGCAATAACGTGGCCACTAACGTGGCTCTCCTTGCCTTGCTTTAACCGATCAAAGACGTTAGTGGTATCAACGCCATCACTAACACCGCAAGCTGCCCCTCTTCCACGTTAATGGCTCACGTTAGTGGCACTAACGTGGCCATTAACGTGGCTCTTTCTTCCTTTGCTTCTCCTTTTGATCACGTTAGTGGTGTCAATGCCACCACTAACGTCCTCCTTCTTGCTTCGCTCCACGTTAATTGCACTAACGTGGCCACTAACATGGGTTTCCTCCCTTGAGTTTGCTTTTGATCACGTTAATGGCACCAACGTTGCCACTGACAGTGCTCATCTTGTTTTGCTCTACGTTAGTGCCCATATTAGTGACACTAACGTGGCTCTTCTCTACATCTTCTTACCTGAAATTAATCGGACAATTTGTATCAAAGCCTTGCTCTAATCATAAGATAATGCATTATTCATTACATCATTCAATCCTTGCATTATTCTCATGAAAATATTTAGAATTCACAATGTTTGATTGAATCTAGATATGAATGCATACTCAACTAAATACTTACTTATTACCTAAGAAAATGCATGAAACTAACCTAAAACATACTCAAAATGGCTTGTAAAACTAGCCAAGATGCCATGGCATCATTCGGTAAGGCTCTGCACTGACAAAAAAGGCTGAAACACTAAGTGCTGAATAGTAGTACCTCCTTTATCCTAGAGAGAGTGAAGGTTAGGAATCTTAAATAAAAGATAATCCTCCTATAGCCTCAGGACTAGCTCTCCCTTCTCAACCTCTATCAGGGTCTTCCCAGTAGCTAAGAAGGGCCTTCCAAGGATGATGGAGTCATTCTTGTCCTCTCTATTGTCAAGTATCATGAAGTCCGCAGGGAGGTAAATGTCCTCAACCTTTACAAGGACGTTCTTCACCATTCCAAATGCTCATTTCAAGGACTTGTCTGCCATCTCCAGTGAGATTCTGGTGGGCTTCACCTCTTGAATTCCGAGCTGCTTCATCCTAAAGAGAGGCATAAGATTAATACTTGAGCCAAGGTCGCACAATGCCTTCTCAAAAGTGATGGTCGCTATTGTACAGGGAATAAGGAAGCTTCTGGGATTTGGCAACTTCTGAGGCAGCTTTTTTTTTACCAGGGCACTGCACTCCTTGGTTAGCACCATAGTTTTATCTCCCTTCAGGGCCTTCTTGTCTGAGATTACACTTTTTAGCCGTATATCGGGGGTTTCTTCTCCAGCACCTCTGCATAAAAAGGAGATATTGACTTGCAGCTTCCTAAAGACTACCAAGAACTGAGCAAGTTGCTCATCCTCAGGCTCCTTTTGCATGGCTAGATGAGGAGGGAAAAACGATTCCACACAATCTAACCGACAAGTGTACCGAGTCGCATCAAGTAGTAATAACTCACATAAGTGAGGTCGATCCCACAAGGATTGATGGATCAAGCAATTTTAGTTAGGTGATGAATTTAGTTAAGTTAACAAGTAATGATTTGAGTGATTTGTGATTGACAGAAGGTAAATTGCAAGAAATTAAAATGCTGGAAGTGAAATAGTAGAAACTTAAATGGCAAGTAATATAAATTGCTGAAATTCAAAGTGAAAGAAGTTAAAAGAATTGAAACTTAAATTGTAAGAAAGGTAAATAACTAAATCTTAGAATGTAAGAAATTAAAAGTGCATAAAATTAAATGACAAGGAATCTTAAATTGCATGAATTATAAAGGGAATTTGGTGCAGGAAATCAAACAGCAAGACAAATCAAATGAAAAAGGAAATTAGAGAAGTCCGTAATGAAGAAAATCAGAGGAAATGATTCATCAAGGATTGGAGATATTGTAATCCATCATGAATCAATTGAGTCTTAACTCCTTTCTCAATCATATGAGTAGATCTATGGCGGATTGAAATTGATTAGATCCTAATTCTTTGGCAATCCAATCTCTCTAATCACAATCAATCTTGCCAATTCCTTGATCTAATTGTCATGAGAAGATGTCAAGTGAAAATCTCTCATCCATAAGCCACACAAACTCAAGATCTCAATTCCTCTTGAATGGTGCTGATCAAGAGAGTAGTGAAGGATAGAGCTCCAATACTAATGCAAGTGATTCCCCTTCTGAGGCTCACACAAGCATTCAATTGAATTCAACCCCTTTCCGGAGTAAAGAATTCAAAATCAAAACAGAAGATATCCAATAGCTACAAAATTGAATTGAGAAGAAAAAGAATTTCATTGATTTATTAGAATTACAATAGAGCTCCTCCCTCTAATGAATTTGGGGTTTAGTTCATCATAGCTAAAGTAAAACCATGAAACGGAAAGTTACAAAGAAATTTAAAAGGGGAAAATTGGAGAAGAAACAAATACAAATTAAGATCTAACAAACTAACTCCTATGCCAACCCAGCCTTCCGATCCCCTTTTCATCTTCAAACATTCTTTTATTTATAGGCTTATTCTCCTCTTTAATTGGGTCTCCAGTGTACTTGGATTTGGGCCTTGGCCTGGATTGAAGCAGAAAAGAATCACTCTAGTTGACCTTGGCTAAATGTTCACAACTTGCAGGGTGCCATTTAGTACAAAAATTGGCCTTAACGTTGGTGGCAACATTTTTGTGAAAACGTTGAGCTCAAACACTGCATAAAAATTGAATTATGGTTACTGTCATCAGCGTTTGACTCAACGTTGGCACACCAACGTTCGCGCATCCATGCGTGCGCGTACACCACGCTTACGCATGCATTGCCATTTTTCCATTCCATGCGTACGCTTCATAGACGCGTACGCATTGATTCAGCATTTTGTGCCTGTGCATTGCTCACGCATTTGCGTGTCTGGCCAAAATATGCATCCACGTATACACGTTTCCCACGTGTATGCGTCGATGCAAATTTTTCAATTCCAAATCAGGGCTGCTTGTCGCGGACATTGGAGGCAACGTTTGAGATAACGTTGAACCTCCAACATTCGTTCAGTAACGCGTACGCCTGACCCATGCGTATGCATCGATGGTGAATTTTGCCATTCTAGGCGTGCACGTAGCTCACGCTTATGCCTGTTTTACATATCCACGTGTACGCGCCATCGACACTCACAGTCTCCTCCTGAGCCTTATTCTCCTTTATTTCCCCAGTAGTAGGTTCCTCCTTAGGTTCGGCCTCAGCTTCCATAGTGAGGGTCTTGCACTCTTCCCTTGGATTTACTTCCATGTTACTTGGAAGAGTGTTGGAGGGAGCCTCGGGTATCCTCTTGCTCAGCTGGCATACCTGTATCTCCAAATTCCAAATGGATGACCTAGTTTCAGCCATGAAACTATGAGTGGTCTTGGAGAGGTTAGAAACTATTGTAGCCAGGTCAGAGAGGCTTTGTGTAGGCATCTCCATCTGCTGCTGAGAGGGTTGAAACTGTCTGTTATTGAACCTATTCTGGTTGGTTCCATCCTAATTATTGTTGAAGCCTTGTTGAGGCCTCTGCTGATCTCTCTACCCAAAGTTAGGATGATTTCTCCATCCCTGGTTAAAACTATTCGAATAAGGATTATTATTGGAATTTCTGGAGGAATTTCCCATGTAGTTCACCTCCTCTATGGTGGTCCATGCATTGTCACCAGCGTCCCCTTCATAAGCTGCCTTTTGAGCATTAGCAGCTGAACTCTGCACCCCACTCAGGTGCTGGGAGATCATGTTGATCTGCTGGGACATGAGCTTGTTCTAAGACAAAATGGCGTTCAAAGTGTCCACCTCTATGACTCCTCTCTTCTGAGTAGTCCTAGTGTTCACAGGGTTTCCATCAGAAGTGTACATATACTGGTTGTTTGCAACCATCTCAATGAGCTCTTGCGTCTCTTCAGGCGTCTTCTTCATGTGGAGTGAGCTACCAGTAGAGTGATCCAGTAACATTTTCGACATCTCAGAGAGACCATCATAGAATATCTCCAACAAGGTCCACTCTGAGATCATGTCAAGAGGGCATCTCCTGATCAGCTGTTTGTACCTCTTCTAGGCTTCATAGAGGATTTCTCCCTCCTTCTGTCTGAAAGTGTAGACTTCCACCCTAAGCTTACTCAGATTTTGAGGTGGAAAAAATTTGATCAAAAACCTATTGACCACCTTCTCCCATGTGTCCAGGCTCTCTTTAGGCTGAAAATCCAACCATAACTTTGCTCTGTCCCTTAAGGCAAAGGTGAAGAGTATGAGCTTGTAAGCCTTTGGGTTCATGATGCGTGAAAACTTGTCTCTCAAAAAATTTTCCTTCAGCAAGTATACCGAATTGTCGTCAAGTAAAACTCACAATAGAGTGAGGTCGAATCCCATAGGGATTGATTGGTCAAGCAACATTAGTTAGAAGAATATGCTAGTTGAGGTAAACAGAATTGAGATTGAGATGCAGAAATTTAAATGACTGGAAAGTAAATAATAGAAATTAAAGTGCAGAATCTTAAATGGGGAGTTGGGGTAATGAGCAGGAAATTAAATGGCAGAAAGTAAATAGAATGGGTAAGATTAGAAATGGGGAGATCATTGGGTTTAGGAGATGTTGCATTCTCCGGATCAAGTTCATTCTCATCTCTTCCTCAATCAATGCATTCATTAATCTCCTTGGCAATCTTAAGTGATTGGATCCCAATTCCTTGGCAATCCAATCTCTCTAAGCTTGAACAATTGCCCAATTCCTTGATTTAATTGCTCATGGGAAGAGATGAAAGTGTGGTCACTGATTATACCACATGTATTTCCAAATCAAAGTGTTGGGAGGATTAAATGTCACAATATCCATCCAAACCCCAATTTGGTCCAACATGAGAAAGCATTTCTAGCATGAT
>NC_029776.3:65265232-65270694 GCF_000817695.3 Arachis duranensis | reverse complement strand
TACTCCTCATGATCTTCTAGTGAGTTCTTCAAGTCTTGGATGTGGGCTCTGGACCTTGAGTTGAAGCAATTCTCATCTTTAGTGGGCCCAACTTGCAGAGAAATATGAATTAGGCTTGGGCATTTAGTGAGATTAACGTTGAGTAACATTTTGGGTGCGAGAACGTTAGTGGCATTCACTTTTTCCACTAACGTTCCACCCTTATATACCCACGTTAATTCCAACGTTAGTAATCTTAACGTGAATACTAACGTTTCTTACTCAATCCTTGGCCAACGTTAATGGGACTCACTTTTCCCATTAACGTTGGCGGGTGCCCCTTTTTGCAAACGTTAATGGGAATCACTTTTCCCATTAACGTTGCTTGCCTCTTGCCCCTATGTTAGATCTCACGTTAGCTTGGCTAACGTAGCTCTTAACGTGGGTATCTATCACCTTTGAGAGCGTTAGTGACACTCACCTTTGTCACTAACGCTCCAATTGCCTTAAGTCCCTACGTTAGCACCCATGTTAACTGGTGCACGAAATTGCAATCACACTTTGCAATCCCGCACAACTAACCAGCAAGTGCACTGGGTCGTCCAAGTAATACCTTACGTGAGTAAGGGTCGATCCCACGGAGATTGTCGGCTTGAAGCAAGCTATGGTTATCTTGTAACTCTTAGTCAGGATATCAGAGATTATCAGGATTGATTGTGAAAAGCAAAAGAACATGAAATAAGTACTTGTTTTGCAGTAATGGAGAATAGGTTGAGGTTTTGGAGATGCTCCATCCAAGAGATTCACCCTTGAATTGTTTTTGGGTGTGCAACACCAAACTTAGCTCCTCACACTATAGAGAATTTAACTTGAAAAATTTTTATTGAAAGACTTATGAGAAGAGAATTACCTCAGGTTGGGTTACCTCCCAACAAAGCGCTTTTTTAGGGTCGCTAGCTCGACGATTGTCCCTTGTCAAGGTGGTTGATAGTGCTTGAAGTCCTCCCCTCTTGCAGTGAACCTATGTCCATTAGCCTTGTTGATAAGCTCCATATGTTCTAAGGACATGATTTTGTTGATGGTATATACTGGGGGCAGCTGAGATGGAATAGTGGGGAGGTGAGGTGGTATAGATGGAAAGTATGTAGAAATCACTTCATCACCTGGTGAGAAATTTTTTGTAGGAATTTTATTATTTCTCCATCTCCTTGGAACTTTCTTCTTTGTTTCCATTGATGTTGTCTTGTTTTCTATGGATTCTTTCTCTAGGGGATTCTTGTTATTGATCTTGCATGACTCTGGTGGTTCTGGTTCCCCTTGGATCACCTTTGAACGTGGTTCTTCTTGACTATACGGCTTCCCAACTAATGGGGCTTCCAATTGTGTTGTTTGTGCTTCCTCGTTTGGTTCCTCCATCAACTTATTGTCTTCATGATTTGCTTCTTGTGAGAGGTTGAAAACATTGAAAATGAGCTGCTCATCATGTATTCTCAACTCTAACTCTCCTCGTTCTATGTCTATGAGTGCTCTAGCTGTGGCTAGGAATGGTCTTCCCAGAATGATAGGGTAAATAGGATTCTCATCCATTTCCAGAACAACAAAATCTGTGGGAAGATAGTAGCTCCCAACCTTCACCAGCACATTTTCAACCACCCCTACTGCTTGTTTTTGAGTTTTGTTAGCCAATCTGATAATTACATCAGTAGGAGTTAGTTCATTGATTTGAAGCTTCTTCATGAGGGAGAGAGGCATTAGGTTGATGCTTGCTCATAAGTCACAAAGCCCTTTGTCAATCATTGTTTCTCCTATGGCACAAGGAATGTGGAAACTCCCTGGATCCTCTTTCTTTGTGGGTGGCCCTAGTTGAATGAGAGCACTACAATCTCTGTTCATCTTGATTGTTTGTCCACCCTTCAATGGACTTTTTCTAGCTAGTAGCTCTTTTATATACTTGATGTAGAAAGGCATCTGTTGGATGGCTTTAATGAATGGTATATTTACATCTAGAGATGCAAACATATCAAGAAAACTTGAGTACATTCTCCCTGCTACACCACCTTTAAGCCTATGGGGAAAAGGGGCATATGGGTTCAATACCTCCTTCTTCTTTAGCTCTTCCTTGGATGTAAGCTGAGTTGCACAGCTTCCTTCCTTCTGCCTTTCCTTTTGGTTATTCTGAAGGTGTTCTACTCCATTCATACTCCCTTCATCACTTGTGGTTATCATTTTGCATTCCTCCCATCTCACTTTCTTTGTTTCTCCTCTTGGATTCTTTTATGTATCACTGGGGAATCCATCAGTGGGTTTGGGAATTTGTTGAGATAGGTACCCTACTTGGGACTCCAATCTCTTGATGTTTTCTCCTTGGTTCTTGATATTAGCTCGCACTTCTTCCTTAAACACTTTGTTATCTTGGAATTCTTTGCACATGTTTTCAAGTAGAGCTTCAATCTTTGAAAGCCTATCATCTGTCAATGATGGTGGGTTGAGATTAGGTGGTTGAGAAGGTTGGTTAGATGGATGTTGGTAATATCTCTGTGAGGTGTTTTGAGTTGTAAGTTTTGGAGTATGGATCATGGACTTGTCTAGGTGAGTTTCCCACATAGTTGGCTTGCTCCTAGTCACCTTCTTCTCCTATGTTTACTCATTCTTGAGTTAGTGATAAGGTGATGGCTACTGCAACTTGGTTCTCTTCCACCTTCTTGGTAAGATCTGCTAGCTGCTTGGTGATCATCTTATTTTGGGCTAGCAGTGCATCCATGTGGTTCAGCTCCATTACTCCTATAGTGTTGCTTCTTTCGGAGGCATAGAAGTAATCATTCTCAGCAACTGTTTCAATGACATCTATGGCTTCTTCAATGGTTTTCTTCTTGTTTAAAGAGTCTCCTGATGAATGATCCACAGCCTTCTTTGACTCACAGGAAAGACCTTCATAGAAGATGTGAAGTTGAACCCACTCATTAAACATCTCTGGTGGGCATCTCCTTGTTAGATCCTTGAACCTTTCCCAAGCTTCATAAAGTGTCTCCCCATCTTGCTGTCTGAATGTCTGCACTTCAGTTCTCAATCTATTGATCCTTTGACGGGGGTAAAACCTTTCCAAAAACTTGTTCACTACCTCTTCCCAATTGGTCAAGCTTTCCTTTGGGAAGGATTCAAGCCACTTAGATGCCTTGTCCCTGAGTGAAAAGGGGAACAAGAGCAACCTATAGACATCAGGGTGGACTCCATTGGACTTCACCATGTCATAAATCCTCAAGAAGGTGGTCAAGTGTTGGTTAGGGTCTTCTTGAGCACCTCCTCCAAATGAGCAATTATTTTGCACTAAAGTGATGAGCTGGGGTTTTAGCTCGAAATTGTTGGCATGTATGGTGGGTTTCTGAATGCTGCTCCCACAGTTTCCGGGATTAGGGTTGATATAGAATCCTAAGACCCTCCTTTCTTGCCCAGCACGGTTGGCATGGCCTTGATTATGAGCCTCCTCTTCATGGTTGTTCTCCAACTTCTCTTCCATGTTGGGTTCAAAATACTCTTCCTCTGCTTCCTCAGCACCAATAATCCTTTTTCCTCTTGTTTCCCTTCGTTTTCTCCAAAGGGTTCTTTTAGGTTCTGAATCAAAGGATGTTGAAGCTCCTTCTCTTCTCCCTGTCATATAACAAATAGATTGCACAACAGGAGGTATAGTGAAGATTATTCTTGTTAGAATGATTGTTAGTGTGAGTGATGCAACTTATCAAACAGTTAGTGGGTTAGTGAGCTGAATTATGATCAACTAAGAAAAAGAAAACAGAAAATAGAGAGGGTATAGGGGGTAAGGAAGAAATTAAAAACTAACTACGTTAAATTGACTGAATAAAAAGAAACGAATAATGAAATAAAAAAATAATGCTCAATCTAGTGATCTTCTAACTTAATCATTGTTGATTCAAAATCAATCCCCGACAACGGTGCCATAAACTTGATGCATGAAAACTTGTCTCTCAACAAATTTTCCTTCGGCAAGTATACCGAATTGTCGTCAAGTAAAACTCACAATAGAGTGAGGTCGAATCCCATAAGGATTGATTGGTCAAGCAACTTTAGTTAGAAGAATATGCTAGTTAAGCTAAACAGAATTGAGATTGAGATGCAAGAATTTAAATGACTGGAAAGTAAATAACAGCAATTAATGTGCAGAATCATAAATAGGGAGTTAGGAATGTGAGCAGGAAATTAAATGGCAGAAAGTAAATAGAATGGGTAAAATCAGAAATGGGGAGATCATTGGGTTTAGGAGATGTTGCATTCTCCAGATCAAGTTCATTCTCATCTCTTCCTCAATCAATGCATTCATTAATCTCCTTGGCAATCTTAAGTGATTCGATCCCAATTCCTTAGCAATCCAATCTCTTTAAGGTTGAACAATTGCCCAATTCCTTGATTTAATTGCTCATGGGAAGAGATGAAAGTGTGGTCACTGATTATACCACATGTATTTCCAAATCAAAGTGTTGGGAGGATTAAATGTCACAATATCCATCCAAACCCCAATTTGGTCCAACATGAGAAAGCATTTCTAGCATGATTTCCTCATCCCTTTTCCAAGGTTCAAAGAAAATCCAATTATGGAGAGTTTCTTTTCCAAGACAACTAACCAATTGAATTAAGATCGAAAGCTTTCTAGTAAGATCAAGAGAAAAGAAAGAAGAAGAAGAATGAAAACTATAATTGATCCATCAAATTACAACATAGCTCCCTTATCCAATGAAAGGGGTTTAGTTGTTCATAGCTCTAGGAATAAAAAATGGCAGAAAAGAAGAATCCATGCTTGAAGTACAGAAAAGTAAATATGCAGAGGGTAGTTTCCAAAAGTGCTAAGCCTTTGTCTAGTTCAAAACTACTCCTATTTATACTACTCCTCATGATCTTCTAGTGAGTTCTTCAAGTCTTGGATGTGGGCTCTGGACCATGAGTTGAAGCAATTCTCATCTTTAGTGGGCCCAGCTTGCAGATAAATAAGAATTAGGCTTGGGCATTTAGTGAGATTAACGTTGGGTAATATTTTGTGTGCGAGAATGTTAGTGGCATTCACTTTTTCCACTAACATACCACCCTTATATACCTACGTTAATTCCAACGTTAGAAATCTTAACATGACTTCTAACGTTTCGTACTCAATCCTTGGCCAACATTAATGGGACTCACTTTTCCCATTAACGTTGGCTTGTGCCCCTTTTTGCAAACGTTAATGGGAATCACTTTTCCCATTAACGTTGCTTGCCTCTTGCCCCTATGTTAGATTTCACGTTAGCCTGGCTAACGTAGCTCTTAACGTGGGTCTCTATCACCTTCGAGAGCGTTAGTGACACTCACCTTTGTCACTAATGCTCCAATTGCCTTAAGTCCCTACGTCAGAACCCACGTTAACTGTTAACGTGGCTCTTAATGTAGTAATAAAGCCATCTCTCAATGTTAGTGACAAAAGTGAGTGTCACTAACGTTGG
>NC_029776.3:65262975-65265157 GCF_000817695.3 Arachis duranensis | reverse complement strand
GAGTTAACGTAGGCAATGCTAATGATCCAACATTAGTGACAAAAGTGAATGTCACTAACATTGGCGTTGTTGATCCTCTTCCACGTTAGAGTTCACGTTAACTAAGTTAACGTGACTCTTAACGTGGGGCATTTCCTAGTTTCCCAACGTTAGTGGTGTTCACTTTTACCACTAACGTTGAGGAGAAACGTTATTGGAGTTCATGTTTCTCGTTAACGTGGAGTCCTCTGTTTCTTCTACGTTAAGTACCTCGTTAACTTAGTTATCGTGGCTCTTAACGTAAGCTATGAATGGCTTCGCAGGCATTATTGGTGATCACTTTTCTCATTAACGTTGCAAGCTCTTTGCCATCCCACGTTAGTAGTTACGTTAACTAAGTTAACGTGAATGCTAACGTGGTTCTTCCATGCTTCATTTGTCCTGAAATCAAGCAATTAAAGTGCATCAAAGCTCTAGCCAAAGTCTTGAGATTATGCATCATCAAATTCTCATGCAATTCTGGCAAAAATCTCATGAAATCATGCAAAATTCACAATAGTTGCTTAAATGAAGGTGTAAGTGTATTTTCACCCAAAACTTGCCTTATTCACTAAGAAAATGCATGAAACTACCCTAAAACAGTAAAGAAAAGGTCAGTGAAACTGGCCTAGATGTCACCCATAGAGCATCATCCAATTTTATAGCCCAGTCTTTCCTTGTGATCCCAACTGTCTTTTCCAAGATTCTTTTTAGCTCCCTATTTGCCAATTCAGCCTGCCCATTAGTTTGAGAATGGTATGGTGTAGCCACTTTGTGAATAACTCCATATTGTGGAGTATCTTTTCCATTTGTCTATTGCAAAAATGACTGCCACCATCACTAATAAGGCCCTTGGGCACCCCATATCTGGTAAAAATATGTCTCTTGAGAAATTGAAGGACAATTGGTGCATCGCAGGTAGTTGTGGCTATAGCCTCCACCCATTTAGAGACATACTCCACTGCTACCAGGATGTATTTAAAGGAATAGGATGGAGAAAAGGGGCCCATAAAATCCATACCCCAGAGATCAAATAGTTCCACTTCCAGAATGAAGTTTTGAGGCATTTCATTCCTCTTTGTTAACCCTCCATCTCTTTGACATTCATTGCATTGGTGCACAAATTCTCTGGCATCTTTGAATATAGTTGGCCAATATAATCCACTTTGAAGTACTTTAGCTGCTGTTCTTTCTGGCCCAAAATGTCCACCATAAGCTGAACCATGACAATGCCACAGTACGTTTCTCATCTCATTTTCAGGGATACACCTTCTAATCATCCCATCTGTACACCTCTTGAACAAGAACGACTTGTCCAATAAGAACTTCTTGGCTTCATTACACAACTTCTTTACTTGTTGCTTGGTGAATTCTTGAGGAATCTTCCTTCCCACCTTATAGTTTGCAATGTGGTGCACGAAATTGCAATCACACTTTTGCAATTCTGCACAACTAACCAGCAAGTGCACTGGGTCGTCCAAGTAATACCTTACGTGAGTAAGGGTCGATCCCACGGAGATTGTCGGCTTGAAGCAAGCTATGGTTATCTTGTAACTCTTAGTCAGGATATTAATAGTTATCAGAGTCGATTGTGAAAAGTAAAAGAACATGAAATAAGTACTTGTTTTGCAGTAATGGAGAACAGGTTGAGGTTTTGGAGATGCTCTATCTTCTGAATCTCTGCTTTCCTACCGTCTTCTTCTTCAAGCACGCAAGGCTCCTTCCATGGCAAGCTGTATGTATGGAATCACCATTGTCAGTGGCTACCTCCCATCCTCTCAGTGAAAACGGTCCAGATGCTCTGTCACAGCACGGCTAATCAGCTGTTGGTTCTCCACGGCACGGCTATTCAGCTGTCGGTTCTCGATCATGTCGGAATAGAATCCAGTGATTCTTTTGCGTCTGTCACTAACACCCCACAATCACGAGTTTGAAGCTCGTCACAGTCATTCAATCATTGAATCCTACTCAGAATACTACAGACAAGGTTTAGACCTTCCGGATTCTCTTGAATGCCGCCATCAATTCTAGCTTATACCACGAAGATTCTGATTAAGGAATCCAAGAGATATCTACTCAATCTAAGGTAGAACAGAGGTGGTTGTCAGGCACACGTTCATAGGTGAGAATGATGATGAGTGTCACGGATCATCACATTCATCAA
>NC_029776.3:65261958-65262492 GCF_000817695.3 Arachis duranensis | reverse complement strand
AAACTTAAATTGTTGCTTGTCCCCAAGCAACTGAAAATCAAAATAGGATAAAAAGAAGAGAATATACTATAGACTCCAAATATCAATGAAACTTAGCTCCAATTAGATGAGCGGGCTTAGTAGCTTTTTGCTTCCGAACAGTTTTGGCATCTCACTTTATCCTTTGAAGTTCAGAATGATTGGCATCTATAGGAACTCAGAACTTAGATAGTGTTATTGATTCTCCTAGTTAAGTATAATGATTCTTGAACATAGCTATTTTATGAGTCTTGGCTGTGGCCCAAAGCACTCTGTCTTCCAGTATTACTACCAGATACATACATGCCACAGACACATACTTGGGTGAACCTTTTCAGATTGTGACTCAGCTTTGCTAGAGTCCCCAATTAGAGGTGTCCAGGGTTCTTAAGCACACTCTTTTTGCCTTGGATCACAACTTTATTTCTTTCTTTTTCTTCTATCTTTTTTTCGTTTTTTTTCTTTTTTTTTGAATCACTGCTTTTTCTTGCTTCAAGAATCAATCTGATGATTTTT
>NC_029776.3:65261528-65261837 GCF_000817695.3 Arachis duranensis | reverse complement strand
AAGACATATGCACTGTTCAAGCATTCATTCAGAAAACAAAAAGTGTTGTCACCACATCAAACTAATTCAACTAGTTTCAAAGATAAATTCGAAATCCTATACTTCTTGTTCTTTTGTGATTAAAGCACTTTTCATTTAAGAGAGGTGATGGATTCATAGGACATTCATAGCTTTAAGACATGAACTTTGATGAGCGGATAATTTATACGCTTTTTGGCATTGTTTTTAGTATGTTTTTAGTACGATCTAGTTAGTTTTTAGTATATTTTTATTAGTTTTTAGTTAAAATTCACTTTTCTGGACTTTACT
>NC_029776.3:65256942-65260692 GCF_000817695.3 Arachis duranensis | reverse complement strand
GACAGGGTGCGTTGAACATTTCCACTGAGAGGATGGGAGGTAGCCACTAACAACGGTGAAACCCTTGCATACAGCTTGCCATGGAAGGAGCCTTGCGTGCTTGAAGAAGAAGACAGTAGGAAAGCTGAGATTCAGAAGATAGAGCATCTCCAAAACCTCAGCCTGTTCTCCATTACTACAAATCAAGTATTTATTTCATGTTCTTTTACTTTTCACAATCAATCCTGATAATTTCTGATATCCTGACTAAGATTTACAAGAGAATCATAGCTTGCTTCAAGCTGACAATCTCCGTGGGATCGACCCTTACTCACGTAAGGTATTACTTGGACGACCCAGTGCACTTGCTGGTTAGTTGTGCGGAATTGCAAAAGTGTGATTGCAATTTCGTGCACCAAACTTTAATTTTTATTAATCATGAATTAAGAAGAATACTCAAAAATAGATATAAGATGAGACTAGTAAGAATAGAAAACAAAAATTTAAATAGGCTCCTAATGATAGAGGTTATCACAGAGTTAGGACTCAACAACCTTGATTTTGAGAAGTGGATGCTCCCTCAAATTGAGGGGAGAACTTTTGGCATTTCAACTCTTGAAGTTCACGCCCCTGCTTCTCTTGATCCTTCAGCAATTTGCAGAGCATGCAGTTCTGATTCTGCTATTCTTCCTTAAGTTGCTCCATAGTTTCTTGCAACTTGGTGATAGATGCTTCTAGGCTAGCCCAGTAGCCAATTTCAGGAAATTCAGGGAGGAACTCCTGCACCCTCTTTTTGATAGAGTTGTCTTGCATTTGTCCTTCCATTGACTTCTTGGTGATTGGATGTTCAATGGGTATGAATTCATCTACTCCCATCTTCACCCCAGCCTCTTTACAGAGCAAGGAGATCAAGCTTGGGTAAGCCAGTTTGGCTTCAGTGGAATTCTTATTTGCAATTGTGTAGATCTCACAAGCAATCAGATGATGAACCTCCACTTCTTTTCCAAGCATAATGCAATTAATCATCACTGCTCTCTTGATAGTGACCTCAGAACGGTTGCTAGTGGGCACTATGGAACGCCCAATAAAGTCTAGCCAACCTCTTGCAATTGGTTTGAGGTCTCCCCTCTTATCCCATCCTCTGTTTCGAATTTGCTCTTGGATCCCCGGATATTCATCTTCTTTCAGATCGAATTTGACTTCCGGGATCACTGACCTCAGACCCATTATTTTGTGATAATGGTCTTCATGTTCTTTGGTTAAGAACTTCTCTTGATTCCAAAGATTCTTTGGATTATTCTCTTTCTTTCCTCTTAAATTGGTTTGTTTTCCCTTAGGAGCCATGATCTTGATGAATCTTGGCTTAGTGATCACGGAAAAGCACACCAAACTTAGAGGTTTGCTTGTCCTCAAGCAAAAGAAAGGAAAGAGGAGAGAGAGGAGGAGAGCAAATTTGAATGGTGTGGGGAAATAGGGTGGCCGAACGTGTATTTATAGGGGAGGGGGAAGAGATTTCGAAAATTTTGAAGGAGATTTGAGAAGATATGGAGAGAATTTGAGAAAAATTAGAGTTTTTGAAGAAGATTTGGGATGGATTTGAGAGAGATTTGAAGATTGATTTCAATTTTTGAAAATTTAAAGTGAATGATGAAAGTTTAAAATGTGTTTATGTAGAAAAGTATGGATCAAAAAAGGAAAGTATGAAAAAAAATTTAATCGGAAAGCAAAATCTCAGTCCCCCACCTTTCTGGCGTTAAACGCCCAGAATGGTATCCATTCTGGCGTTTAACGCCCATTTGTTGGCCATTGTGGGCGTTTAACGCCCAGCCAGGTGCCCTGGCTGGCGTTAAATGCCAGAATTCCCTTTGTCACTGGGCGTTTTGCTAAACACCCAGGATGCTGCACACCTGACATTAAACGCCCAGAATGGTGCCCATTCTGGCGTTTAACGCCCAAAATGGCACCTTTACTGGCGTTAAACGCCCAGAATGGTGCCCATTCTAGCGTTTAACGCCCAAAATGGCACCTTTACTGGCGTTAAACGCCCAGAATGGTGCCCATTCTAGGCGTTTAACGCCCAAAGTACCCCTTACTGGCATTTTTTCGCCAGTAAGCTCTTTTTCTCTGCTTTTTGCACTGAATCCTTCTGTAACTCTGTGAATTCCTTCATTTTTGATACTTGCCCTTGTAGAAACAAAACATATAACCTGCTAATGACTGGGTTGCCTCCCAGCAAGCGCTTCTTTACTGTCTTTAGCTGGACCTTCACTGAGAATCATTCCTGCTCAAAGTTGCTTTCAAGATAATGCTTGATCCTCTGTCCATTATCAATGAACTTCTTGTCAGAATCAGTATCCTAAAGCTCAACATATCCATATGGTGATACTCCTGTAATCACATACGGACCCCTCCAGCGGGATTTAATTTTTCCTGGGAACAATCTGAGCATAGAGTTGAAGAGCAGAACTTTTTGTCCTGTCTCAAAGACTCTGGATGACAGCTTCTTGTCATGCCACTTCTTTGCCTTTTCCTTATAAATCTTAGCATTTTCAAAGGCACTGAGTCTAAATTCATCTAGCTCATTTAGCTGGAGCAATCTTTTTTCACCAGCTAACTTAGCATCCAGGTTTAAGAATCTGGTTGCCCAGTAGGCTTTATGTTCCAGTTCCACAGGCAGATGACAGGCCTTGCCATACACAAGTTGGTATGGTGAGGTTCCTATTGGAGTCTTGAATGCTGTTCTGTATGCCCACAGAGCATCATCCAAGCTCCTTGCCCAATCCTTCCTTCTGGCTATTACAGTCCGTTCCAGGATTCTTTTTAGCTCTCTGTTAGAGACTTCAGCTTGCCCATTTGTCTGTGGATGATACGGGGTAGCAACTTTGTGGCTAATTTCATATCGGACGATAGCGGAGTAAAGCTGTTTATTGCAGAAATGAGTACCCCATCACTGATTAGGACTCTGGGAACACCAAATCTGCTGAAGATGTGTTTCTGGAGGAATTTCAGCATGGTCTTAGTATCATTAGTGGGTGTAGCAATTGCTTCTACCCACTTAGATACATAGTCCACTGCCACTAGAATGTAAGTGTTTGAGTATGATGGTGGGAATGGACCCATAAAGTCAATTCCCCATACATCAAACAACTCAATCTCTAAGATCCCTTGTTGAGGCATGGCGTATCCATGAAGTAAGTTACCAGCTCTTTGGCAGCTATCAGAGTTATGCACAAACTCTCGGGCATCTCTATAGAGAGTAGGCCAGTAGAAGCCACATTGGAGGACCTTAGTGGCTGTTCGCTCACTTCCAAAATGCCCCCCATACTGTGATCCATGGCAGTGCCATAGGATCCTTTGTGCTTCCTCTCTGGGTACACATCTACGGATCATTTCGTCTGCACATCTCTTAAAGAGATATGGCTCATCCCATAGGTAGTACTTGGCATCTGAAATTAATTTCTTTCTTTGCACCCTGCTGTACTCCTGGGGTATGAACCTTACATCTTTGTAATTTGCAATATCTGCAAACCATGGAGCTTCCTGAATGGCAAAGAGTTGCTCATCTGGGAAAGTCTCAGAAATCTCAGTAGAAGGGAGAGACGCCCCAGCTACTAGTTCTATTCGGGACAGATGATCAGCTACCTGGTTCTCTGTCCCTTTTCTGTCTCTTATTTCTATATCAAACTATTGCAGAAGCAACACCCATCTTATGAGTCTGGGTTTTGAATCCTGCTTTGTGAATAGATATTTAAGAGCAGCATGGTCAGTGTA
>NC_029776.3:65256669-65256878 GCF_000817695.3 Arachis duranensis | reverse complement strand
AAACTTGTCAATGGCATAGACCACTGCAAGTAATTCTTTTTCTGTGGTTGTGTAATTCTTCTGTGCATCATTCAAAACACGGCTGGCATAATAAATGACGTACAGAAGCTTGTTATGCCTCTGTCCCAACACTGCACCAATGGCATGGTCACTGGCATCACACATTAGTTCAAATGGCAATGTCCAGTTTGGTGCAGAGATGACTGGTG
>NC_029776.3:65253947-65256589 GCF_000817695.3 Arachis duranensis | reverse complement strand
GTCAAGACAGGAGCTGAATGAGTCTCCATATACTGAGAAGTCATCCATGAAGACTTCCAGGAATTTCTCCACCATATCAGAAAAGATGGATAGCATGCATCTCTGAAAGGTTGCAGGAGCATTACACAGACCAAAAGGCATCCTTCTGTAGGCAAACATGCCAGAAGGGCAAGTAAATGTTGTTTTCTCTTGGTCTTGAGGGTCTACTACAATCTGATTATAGCCAGCATAACCATCTAGAAAATAATAAAATGCATGTCCAGCTAACCTCTCAAGCATCTGATCAATGAAAGGCAACGGGAAGTGGTCCTTCCAAGTTGCTATGTTGATCCTCTTGTAATTAATGCACATATGCCACCCCATGATGATTCTTGTAGGGATAAGCTCATTCTTCTCATTCTTGACCACTGTCACGCCTCCTTTCTTGAGAACCACTTGCATAGGACTTACCTATGTACTGTCAAAAATTGGGCAAATTATCCCGGCTTTCCAAAGTTTTATAACCTCTTTTTGGACCACCTTTTTCATAGTTAGATTGAGCCGCCTTTCTAGTTGCACTATCGGTTTAGCATCTGTCTCAAGTAAGATCTTGTACATACACTTAGCCAGACTAATCCCTTTTCAAGACACTAATGGTCCACCTAAGAGCCATTTTGTTGCTTCTAACAACCTTTGACAAAGTATCCTCTTCATCGTGACTTAAAGAGGAGCTAATAATCACTGGATAAAAATCAGGCTCGCCTAGGAATGCATACTTCAAAGAGGGAGGCAAGGGCTTCAACTCAAGCTTCGATGACTCTTCCTCTTTAAGTGGCTTTTTTGGTTCTCTCTCTTGAGATGGTGAAATTTCAAGTAAACCATCCTTTGAAGGGGGGTTCCAAAATATCATCAAGCACTTCAGCATCAAAAATCTCTTAAATTAGTGGCTCAATAAGATCAACCTTCTTACGTCCCTCAGAATCACTAGGATGTTACAGGGCCTTAAGCACATTAAGGACTACCACTTTTTCATTGACTCTCAAAGTCAATTCACCCTTTTATACATCAATAATGGATCTCTTTGTAGCTAAAAAGGGTCTCCCAAAAATAATAGAGGCATTCTTGTCCTCTTCCATATCCAGTATAACAAAATCAGCAGGAAAACTAAAAGGTCCCACTTTCACTAGTAAATTTTCATCAACTCCAAGAGAAAATTTAATTGAACGGTTGACAAGTTACAGAAAAATACGGGTGGGTTTTACCTCATCAATATGGAGCTTTTGCATCAAGGAAAGTGACATGAGATTGATGCTTGCTCTAAGATCACATAATGTCCTCTGAATAGTAATATCATCAATGGTACAAATTAAGAAGCTTCCCGGATCTTGCATCTTCTCAGAGAGATCCTTCTGAAAAATAGCACTACATTTCTTGCTGAACACCACGGTTTCACTTTTCTTTCAATTCCTCTTGTTGGTCAACAATTCCTTCATAAACTTGGCATAAAGAGGCATTTATTGAAGAGCCTCTACAAAAGAAATGTTGATTTGAAGCTTCCTGAAGACCTTTAATAATTTTAAAAATTGCTTGTCTCTGGATGCCTTTAGAAGCCTTTGAGGATATGGTATTTTTGGCTTGTACTTAGACATTGGATACTTCATTAGATATTGCTCAAGATCAACCGGAAAGGGATTGTTCGAATGTCTTGGAGGAGCGTCTTCCTCATTTATTTTAGCCTCCTCTTGAGCTTTTTTTTTTCAAATGGCTCCTCATTAACCTCTGTTTCTGACCCTGCTACCTACCACTTCTTAGATGCATGGCCTTACACCGTTCCTTTGGGTTAGGCACTATATTACTGGAAAAGGTATTAGGAGGCCTCTCAGATGTTTTCTTGCTCAATTGAGCCATTTGAATCTCCAAGTTTCTAATTGAAGCTCTGGTTCCTTGCATGAAACTATGAGTACTCTTTTCTATGTTCTTGTTAGCAATTTTAGTTTCTTGGAGTATCTCTTTAAATTCTGCTAACTGTTTTGTCATCAGTTGTAATTGCTGATTAAGCTCAATCATCTGTTCTTGAGGATTAGGATCAGTGGCTACTGCCATAACTTCTTTTTTTGTAGAGAACTCATTGCTAGAGTACAAATATTGATTTCTAGCAACAGTATTTATAAGCTCTTGAGCTTCTTCAATCGTCTTCCTCATATGTATAGATCGACCAGCTGAGTGATCTAAAGACATCTGAGCTTTTTCTGTAAGCCCATAGTAGAAGATGTCTAACTGTACCCACTCTAAAAACATTTCAGAGGGGCATTTTCTTAGCATACCTCTATACCTCTCCCAGGCATTGTAAAGGGATTCATTATCCTCTTGTTTAAAGCCTTGGATATCCAGCCTTAACTGTGTCATCCTCTTAGGAGGGTAAAAATGATTCAGGAATTTGTCTGATAACTGTTTCCATGTCTTTATGCTTGCTGTAGGTTGGTTATTTAACCACCTCTTAGCTTGATCTTTTACAGCAAATGGAAACAGTAATAATCTGTAGACATCCTGATCCACCTCTTTATCACGTACTGTGTCAGCAAGTTGTAAGAATTGTGCCAGAAACTCAGTAGGCTCTTCCTGTGGAAGACCGAAATACTGGCAATTTTGCTGCACTATGATAA
>NC_029776.3:65230638-65252724 GCF_000817695.3 Arachis duranensis | reverse complement strand
TAAAAATCCACTTCTGGGTCCACTTAGTGTGTGCTTGGGCTGAGCATTGAAGCTTTCATGTGTAGAGACTTTTTCTGGAGTCAAACGCCAGCTTTTATGCCAGTTTGGGCGTTTAACTCCAATTTTTATGCCAGTTCCAGCGTTAAACGCTGGGAATTCTGAAGCTGATTTGCAACACCGGTTTGGGCCATCAAATCTCGTGCAAAGTATGGACTATTAAACATTGCTGGAAAGCCCAGGATGTCTACTTTCGAAGAAGAAAATCTAAACCGACACTCAAATCTCATTCATCACCCTGGATGTTAGCTTTCCATAGCCATTAAGAAAACTTCATTTGAATATCAGTAGCTCCAAAAATGTTTGCTTGAATGCACGGAGGTCAGATCCTGACAGCATCTCCTACGCTTTCCTTGCCTCTGAATCGGACTTTGTCAAAAACCCTAAATTTCAGCCAGAAAATACCTGAAATCACAGAAAAACACACAAACTCATAGTAAAGTCCAAAAAAGTGAATTTTAACTAAAAACTAGTAAAAATATAATAAAAACTAATTAAAACATACTAAAAACATACTAAAAACAATGCCAAAAAGCGTATAAATTATCCGCTCATCACAATGTCAGCAAACTAACATGCTTGCCGGATTTGGAGGAGGTGTTCATCTGGGAACTTTTTGTTCATTGATTGTGACATATCTTGGTTGGCCTCTTGTGGCAACCTTGACAATTGGTCTACCACTTGGTTCTCATTCCCCTTCCTATCTTTCACTTCAATGTCAAATTCTTGCAACAACAGCACCTACCTAATAAGCCTTGGGTTGGAATCCTGTTTAGACATGAGATACTTGAGAGCAGCATGATCAGTATAGACTATAACTTTTGAACCAATCAAGTATTGTTTAAATTTGTCAAATGCATACACAATAGCCAAAAGCTCTTTCTCTATGGTAGTATAATTATTTTGTGCCTCATTTAATACCTTGCTTGCATAATATATGACATGATGCAGCTTTTCTTTCTTTTGCCCTAATACATCACCATTGCAACATCACTTGCATCACACATAAAGTTCAAAAGGAAGTCCCAATTCAGGGGGTGTGATGATTAGTGCTGTAGTGAGTTTCTTTTTCAAGGTTTCAAACGCATGCTTGAAATTATCATCAAAGATGAAGGGATTGTCAACGACTAGCAAATTGCTCAGTGGTTTGGCTATTTTTGAAAAATCCTTGATAAATCTTCTATAAAATCCAGCATGCCCAAGAAAGCTTCTTAATGCTTTTACATTGACAGGGACTGGTAGTTTTTCTATAATCTCTATCTTGGCTCTGTCAACTTCTATCCCCTTGTTTGAAACCTTATGCCTAAGAACTATACCTTCTGGTACCAAGAAGTGACATTTTTCCTAATTTAAAACTAAATTTGTTTCTTGGCATCTTTTCAAAACAATGGTTAGATGTTGCAGACAAATGTCAAAAGAGTTACCAAAGACAGAGAAATCATCCATAAAGACTTCTAAAAATTTTTCTACCATGTCAGAGAAGATGGAGAGCGTACACCTTTGGAAGGTTGCTGGAGCATTGCAAAGTCCAAAAGGCATCCTTCTGTAAGCAAAAACTCCAAATGGACATGTGACTGATGTTTTCTCTTGATCCTTGGGGTCCACCACTATTTGATTGTACCCTGAATACCCATGCAAGAAGCAGTAATAGGTATGACCAGCCAATCTTTCCAGCATTTGATCAATAAACGGGAGAGGAAAGTGATCTTTCCTTGTAGCCTCATTCAATCTTCTATAATCAATGCATATCCTCCATCCAGTCACTATCTTTGTAGGGATTAACTCATTCTTCTCATTTAATATGACTGTCATTCCTCCCTTCTTAGGCATAACATGTACTAGACTTACCCAGGACTATCAGAGATTAGGTATATGATCACAGCATTCCACAACTTCATCATCTCCTTTTGAACCACTTCCTTCATGGCTGGGTTAAGTCTTCTTTGAGGTTATACCACAGGTCTTGAGTCCTCTTCTAGCAAGATTTTATGCATGCAAATGGCAGGGCTTATATCCTTGATGTTATCAATTGTCTATCCCAAAGCTGTCTTGTGAGCTTTCAATACTTCAATCAGCTTTGTTTCATCTTCCATGTTTAAGGAAGAATTTATTATCACTGGCAAGGTCTCTTCTCCTCCAAGGAATGCATACTTGAGATAATGAGCAAGGGGTTTCAATTTTTGCTTTGGCACCTCCTCTGTCTAGCTTTCAAAAGAGATGTCAGCTACTCTTTCTTCCATGATTTATTGTTATTCTTCTGCTTCCTCTTCTTGTTCCTCATGAAATTTGGCTTCAAGTGACTCTTCCTCCAATTCTTCTATCATTTCCACCCTCATATGCTTCTCCTTCTCACGGGGATATTACATGGCCTTAAAAACATTGATGATCATTTTTTCATCATGCACCCTGAGGGTCATTTCACCTTTCTCTACATCAATTATAGCTCTTGCTGTGGCCAAAAAAGGTCGCCCCAAGATAATTGAGTTGTGTCCCTCTTCTTTCATGTCTAAGATGACAAAATTAGTAGGAAAAATGAATTTTCCAATCTTCACCAATAAGTTTTCTACAACTCCATTAGGTATCTTGAGTGATCTACCTGCCATTTAAAGTGACATCCTTGTTGGTTTGACTTCCACTATTGCAAGCTTTTTCATCAATGAGAGAGGCATCAAGTTGATGCTGGAACCTAAATCACAGAGAGCCTTTTCTAGTGTCATGTTGCCTATGGTGCATGATATGATGAAGCTCCCAGGGTCTTTGAGTTTTGGTGGGAGACCCTTTTGAATCACTGCACTACATTCTTATTTCAAGATCACGGTCTCCTTTTCATTCCAGCTTCTCTTCTTGTTAATGAGTTCTTTGAGGAATTTTGCATATAGAGGCATCTGCTCCAATACTTCAGCAAGTGGGATATTGATTTCCAGCTTCTTAAAGACTTATAGAAACTTGGAAAATTGTTGATCCTTGAGCTCTTTTTGCAACCTTTAAGGGTATGGTAGAGGAGGAATGTAAGACCTCACCATTGTCTTCTGTTCTTGTGGATGCTCTTCCATGACATGCTTTCCCTTCTTTGAAGCTTGTGGCTCTTCCTCCTTCTTCTTGGAACTCTCCTTGTCATGCTTGTCCTCTTCTACTTGCTTCTGGCCAGCACCGTTATCATTCTCCAAAGTTTTCCCACTCCTTAGTTAAATTGCTTTACACTCTTCCTTGGGGTTGGGAATGGTGTCACCTGGTAATGCATTACTTGGTCTCTCAGCCACTGCTTGCTTGGACAATTGTCCAATTTATTTCTCCAAGTTCCTTAGTAATGCTTCATGGTTCTTGTTGGCCAATTCTTGGTGCTTTATCATTTTCTCCATCATCATCTTCGAATTGGAGATTCTTTGATATTCTTGGGGTGGTTGTGGTTGATTGTGGGATGTTGAGTGTTGATGAAAGTTATTTTGGTTAGCTAAGGGGTTATTTGGTGGATAGTAATTGGATGTAGGGTGGTTATTTTGTGGTTTTCTGTATTGGTTTTGGTTAGTGTTTTGATGGTTTTGATGGTTTGTGTTTTTGGAGTTGTTTTGGTTTGAGTTTCTCTACCAAGGTGATGAGGGAAAAATGATTCCACACAAACTCACTGGCAAGTGTACCGGGTCGCTTCAAGTAGTAATTACTCACAAGAGTGAGGTCATCCCACAGAGATTGATGAATTGAGCAATTTTAGTTAGGTGATAAATTTAGTTAAGCAAATAGTTGAAAATTTGAGTGAATTTTAATTAACAGAAGCTAAATTTCATGCAAATGAAAGGGAGAGGGGAAATTGACAGAATCTAAAGTGCAGAAAGAGTAAATTGCATGAAACTTAGAGTGCAAGAAAGTAAATAAGCTAAAACTTAAATTGCAAGAAATATAAATTTGCAGAAATTTAAAGTGCAAGAAATGTAAATTACTGAATCTGAACTGCTGAGAAATGTAAATTTCTTGAAGAGTAAAAGGATTTGGGTACTGGGATTTAGAATTTAACAAGAAATTGCAAGTAAAAGAAGATCAGAGAGCTCTAAGATGAAGAAATTCAGCTTAGTAGCCAACAGAAATGTAAAATTTCTTGAAGAATAAAAAAAACAGCAAGAAAACATGAATCACTTATGAAATCCTAAGGAGGAATTAAAGATTGAAGAAGAGAAATGAGATTAGACAGCAGATCTAGATCTCAATTGCTCTCTTGATCAAACAGAGAAGTATTTATAGAAGAAGAAAATGAAAACAGAAAACTAAACTGAGATCCAATTCTTAGAACAATTATGAAGAAGAGTGAAAGATGATTCCTAGATTTAGAATCAATGGAGCTCTTCAATTTCAATTCAAAATCCAAGAACAGATAGTAGAAGTTACAGAACAAAAGAAAATGAAAACAGAAAGGTAGATCCAATTCCCAAATCCCAAATTCAAAGACAAATGAAAATTAAAAGTGAACTAAAAAAATGAGCTAAAGGTCCTTTACAAATCAAAATAACTCTTTTATACACTTTCTATTTTTGGTTTTCTGAACTTAGAATGGGCTTTTCCAAATTGGTGAAAAAGTGGGTCCAAGATGGCATTTGATTGAAAATGGACCAAGGGTGGTAGCTCCAGTAGAGCGCTCCATTTGGTTAGTGAATTGAGCGCTCACTAGCCCCTTGTGTGCCTTCCTCGTGCCAAGCCTCTTGGTGTAGCGCTCAGTGAGGAGAAGAGAACGTAGCGCTACACTTGGTGTGAGGTTCCCTTTTCGAACCTTGGCTACTCCCCTTCTTGGCTAGCAATTTCCTCATGATGCAGCGCTTAGTTAAGTGTGTGAACGTAGCGCTACCTTGCTTACCTTGGTTTCCTCTTCGAACCTTGGCTGCTTCATTTATGAGTGTCGTGCCTTGCTTTTCTTTTGTTGGGGGCCCGAAAATGTTCAAATGTTTAAATGTAGTTCTCTCTTCAATTGAGCGCTGGCCTTGTTTGAGCGCTATTGTTGAGCGCTCCGTTGGGACATTCAAGTGCTATGCTTGGCCTTGCTCCCTCTTCGAACCCTTGTGTGAGCACTTGGCCCTTCTTACTAGCATTCACTCTTTCAACGCTGTGCTGGCTTAATGAGCACTCCCTTGCTCCTTGGTTGAGCGCTATGCTTCACTATCATAGGCCACACTTTAATAAGGCATGCTTTTATGGTTCTTTCTTTTCTTCATCATTTCTTCACCTACAAGCAACCAAACAAACATGTAAAAGTATCACCAAATTCACAAGGTTTCTAAATCATTCATAAAATCAACTAATTCTAGCTTAAACCCTATGATTTTGTGTCAATTAAATGATGGTTGATTGGTTTAACATAACCATGAAAATCCACTCCAAATCACTAACTTATTCTGCAAGAAAGTGCATAAAACCTAATGAAATAAGTGAAAAATGCTTGAAAAGCTAGCATGAGATGAGTTGTCATCACAACACCAAACTTAAATCTTGCTTGTCCCCAAGCAAGCACTAAATATAAGAAGAAATGAAATGAAACAGAGAAGCATACATGTCCTTATTTAGCAGATATTGAACTTGGTTCATGGGGTTTTATGCAGACAAATGTAGCTCAATTATTCTTAGCTATCTGGTATAGAATGTCTCTTTGATGGTTCACTAGAGTTGTTGTTATAATGCCTTGCTTTTTGATTGATCCCTGTTAGCTTTTTCTTTCTTTCTTTTGCTTAGAAAGCTTATTTCATAATGAAAGCTTGGTGGCAAGTGTTGCAGCAGCCTTTTGGCTCAATTTTCGCTCAATACTTCTTCACCACAGACACTTGGCTTACGATTTCTTCCTAGGAACATTGATGCCCAGCATCTCTTTGGATTACTAAATGCTTTGTAACTAGGTTGCTCTTGATTATGGACATTTGGTTGGTAATCCCGGATTAGTTAATCCAAGTTACCAAGTTTTGAAATACTCCTCAAAACCTAATTGTCCAAGCATCTCCTAGTACAAAAAGCTCTATAGGCATATGTCCTAAGGTCCTAGATATTGGTGTCTAGCCTTATTGTTTGTTTCATTGCCAATTCTTGGCTTTTCTTTTATTTTTCTTCTTATTGTGCTTCATTCTCAAGGGATGCTCATTAATAAAAAGGTTTTATAGCAGCAACCTAATTCACACTTCAAGGAACATTTTATTATGCAGCTTTTATTATTGAGCTAATCAATAAATCAAACAAGTACCACCACTGAATTTCATTCTAATTCCTACAACATTGGAAATTCACTTTCTATTTCAAACATTTTCTTTTTATTGATGCAAAAGGGAAACCAGACATGAATTTAAGCAAATGATTGATAACAAGCACAATGCAGACTAGCTTTCTTAGCAAACATCTCCACTTACACCTAATTGAACACTTCAGCAAGACATATAGGAATCTCCAAGTTAAAACACAACAAAGAGGATTAAGTGTCAATACAACCTGGGAATGTCTCTCAGCTTTTCTTCTGTCATTATTATTTCTCTCTGTTGTACCTCCTCTGGATGATGATGCAGATTACTTCTCAATGTTGAATGTTTTCCTACACAATCCTTAGAAGTTGCTTGTTTCCCATGCCCTTAGGCAAATAGTTAGCATGCATGTATGCTTGTGATTCTCTTATCCTAAGTTGGTGTTGATGACAAGTTATCTTAGCCTAGTTTTACTAGTCTTTTTCTTTGTTTTCATTTAGTTTTATGCACTTTCTTAAGCCATAAGTAAGCCAATTGGGTTGAAATTCATGTTATCTTTGAGTCAATCAATCATGTATAAAATTATGCATTTTCATGAGATTTTGTGCTATAATTGTCATATATTATGGAAAAGAAACAATCTCGTGATTTGAAGCATAGCTTTGATGTTTTTGATTGATTGATGATAGGTGAAACAAAGCGTGGAAGGAGGTTGCAAGAAGGGACTTGGAAAGAGAGATTTACGTTTGAGCCAACGTTTGAGGAAAACGTCAACTCAAACGTGAAAAGGAGATGAAGAATGCCCTGGAAGAAGCCAACGTTTGCGCCAACGTTTGCCTCAAACGTTAGGCCAAACGTTGGATAAAAACAAGCCCCTGGGAGAAGCAATGCCTGCGCCAATGTTTGCCTCAAACGTGAGGTCAAACGTTGGCTGAAATCAACACCCAGGGAAGCCTCAACGTTTGCGCCAACGTTTGCCTCAAACGTTGAGGCAAACGTTGGCTATGAAAAGAAGCAGGGGAAGGCAACGTTTGCGCCAACTTTTGCCTCAAACGTGAGGTCAAACGTTGGCGCCAAAAAGAAGGAAATTAGAGCTCCTGGCACGGCAACGTTTGAGCCAATGTTTGCCTCAAACGTGAGGTCAAATGTTGGCTATATTTTGGCAAGGAAGAGCATGGCAAAGCACCCCTGATTGATGGTTTAGATGAGCCACGTTTGCGCCAACGTTTGCCTCAAATGTTAGGCCAAACGTTGGCCAAAAAGGGAGCTTGGGAGGATCCACGTTTGAGCTCACGTTTGACCTCAAACATTGAGCCAAACGTGGATGACAGCAAATGGGCTTGGCTGCATAATTTTCACATGGCACATTTGAGTCAACGTTTGCCTCAAACGTTGGCTCAAACGTGAAAGCTACATGGCCCGGTTCAAGAATTGATTTCTTCCCAACATCAAGAGCAAGCAACAGAGGCCTGATTCAACCCAATTCCATCAAGGCCAAGGCCCAAATCAAGGCTTAATGATCAATTGAAGAAAGTGTATAAATAGCTTAGGATTTGAAGTTTTAGGGGAGCTTTCTTTTTAGAATTTTTTAGAATAGTTATAGAGAGCTCACTTTTATTTTTTTAGTTATTGCATTCAGAATTCTGAGTTTTGAGGAAGGAGAATTGAATTCTCTTCCTCTTAGTTTTCTTGTTT
The DNA here is from genome assembly GCF_000817695.3 of Arachis duranensis. Classification (NCBI taxonomy): domain Eukaryota; kingdom Viridiplantae; phylum Streptophyta; class Magnoliopsida; order Fabales; family Fabaceae; genus Arachis; species Arachis duranensis. The sequence continues at coordinate 65,244,772 of NC_029776.3, read as the reverse complement.
TCATTTCCTACATACTAGCTTGTGTCTTTGGTGTCAAAGAATTGAGGAAATTCTGTCTCAATCTCACCTTGAGATCTCTTGTTTACTTTTTCTGCACAACTGAATTTGGAATTCTCTTTACTGCTTCATTTTCTTTCTACTGCTTGATATTTACATTTCTTGCAATTGAATTCTGAATTTTGATCTAGGAAGGCATTGAGATCTAGACTTGGTTATCTAGTCTCTTGGGTCCTGAGATCTGGAGTTTTCATTTTAATTTCTCTGTTGAATGCATCTCCAAGTTCATTTACATTTCCAATTGAGATCCAGTTCATTTTAATTCCTCTTCTACTTTTCTGTTTATTGAAATTTACTTTTCCTTGTATAATTTCTGCAAATTCCACTTCCCGATTCCTTTTATAATTCAAGCCATTTATATTTCTTGCACTTTAAGATTCTGCAATTTACATTTCTTGCGTTCTAAGTTTCTGCCATTTAATTTCTCGTTCTTTAAGATTCAGCACTTTAATTTCAGTTCTCTTTAATTTCCTGCAAAATCACCCACTCCCCTTTACATTCTATGCAATTTAATTCCTGTCAACACAATTTCACACAATCAACACTTATTTGCTTGACTAATTCAACCACTAAACTAAAATTGCTCAATCCTTCAATCCCTGTGGGATCGACCTCACTCCCGTGAGTTTTATTACTTGATGCGACCCGGTACACTTGACGGTGAGTTTTGTGTCAGATCGTTTTCCGCACATCAAGTTTTTGGCGCCGTTGCCGGGGATTGAAATAGATTGACAATGATTAAGTGAGGTGGTAGTTTAGATCAAGCACTTTTTCTTTTCTTTTTTTTGACTAACCCACTAACTGTTTGAAGATTTGCTTAAGCTAACTAAAACTTCATTCTAGCAATAGAGTGAAGTGTCACTGGTTGTGTGTTTCTCTTGTTTTGTTTGTATGTCAGGTACACAGAGAGCTATTCCTATTTTATCTGAAGCTGACCAGAGAACTCTCAGGAGATTAAGAAGAGCTGTAAGAGGGAAAGGTATTATTAGAGAGGAAGAATCTGAGGAAGAATATCACGAGATGGAAGGAGATTCATCTAATCCCAATCCACCAGGGGGAGCAGCTAACAACAACAACAATCTACCACAGAGGAGAGTTTTGGCCTCCTACACATTTGCAAATCCCAGACACTGTGGAAGCAGCATCTTAACTCCTAATGTCAATGCAAAAAACTTCGAACTAAAACCACAACTCATTACACTTGTCCAGAACAATTGTTCCTATGGAGGCAGCCCATTGGAAGATCCTAATCAGTATTTATCTACCTTCTTAAGGATTTGTGACACTGTCAAATCCAATGGCGTGAATCCAGAAACCTACAAGCTTCTGTTGTTCCCGTTCTCATTAAGGGACAAGGCTGCACAATGGCTTGAAACTTTTTCCCAAGGAAGTATCACTAGTTGGGATGATTTGGTGACTAAATTTCTAGCCAAATTTTACCCACCCCAAAGGATTATCAGGCTGAAAACTGAGGTGTAGACATTCACACAATTAGATGCCGAATCCTTGTATGAAGCATGGGAGAGGTACAAAGCCTTAATCAGAAAGTGTCCCCCAGAGATGTTCAATGAATAGGATGTGCTGCAGAATTTCTATGAAGGCTTGACGTTGAAATCTCAAGAGGCATTAGATCACTCTGCTGGAGGTTCATTACAACTGATGAAAACTGCTAAAGAAGCCCAAAATCTTGTGGACATGGTGGCCAACAATCAATACTTCTTTGCTCATCAAAGAACCTGCCAACCATCACAGAGAAAGGGGGTACTAGAATTGGAAGGAGTGGACTCTATTTTAGCTCAAAACAAGATGATGCAACAATAAATTCAACAACAATTTGAACAAATGGCCAAAAGAATTGACAGCCTTCAAGTAGCAGCTGTGAATACAAGCCAACCATCAACTGTATGGGTGCAGAATGAAGAAAGCCAAGAAGAGCAACAACAGGAACAGGTGCAGTACATGCATAACCAAAACTCTGGACTGAATGAAGTTTATGGTGATACCTACAATCCGTCCTGGAAGAATCACCCCAACCTTAGATGGGGAGATAATCATAATAACCTTAGGTAGGGAGATAACCATAACCAAAGCCAACAGCCATGGCAAAGAAACACAAACCAAAACAACTCAAGGAATAACCAGCAAAATAACAACCAAAATTCATTCAGAAAATCACAAAACACTTACCCTAACTCTAACCATTATCCAGCCCATAACCAGCCCACCAACCAAAATGCTTATCATCCACCACCCACATCTCACAACCAACCACAAGCATCACCAGAATCTCAAAGAATCACTAACCTGGAAACCTTGATAGAGAAGATGATGAAGCACCAAGAAATGACAATGAAGAACCAGGAAACCTCCTTGAAGAATATGGAGAGGCAAATTGGCCAGCTCTCTAAACACCTTGCAACAGAAAGACCATCAAGTTCCCTGCCGAGTGACACAATTCCAAATCCTAAGGAAGAGTGCAAAGCGATACAGTTAAGAAGTGGGAGAACATTGACAAGCAACAATAACACTACAAAGAAGCAAGTGGAGAACAGCAAGAGGCCAATAGAGGAGGAAGGTGACAAGAAACAAGCTGAAGAAGAGGAAACCAACGATAAGGATGTAACAGCAAGCAAGCAAACTCGCAATCAGGCTCAAGAGAAGGATAAGCAACCACACAACTCTAAGGAAGCAATGAAAGAATCAACCAAGGATCACAGGCAGGGAGTGAACTTCACACCTCCATTGCCTTATCCTCAAAGGTTCAGCAAAGAGACTAAGGACCAACACTTCCCTAAATTTCTTGAAGTCTTCAAGAAATTGGAGATAAACATTCCACTGGCTGAAGCATTGGAACAAATGCCTCTGTATGCAAAGTTCTTGAAAGAGCTTATCAACAAGAAGAGAAGTTGGCAAGAAAAGGAGACTGTGCTTCTCACTGAAGAGTGCAGTGCACTCATCAGAAAAGGACTCCCTCCCAAGCTAGAAGACCCTGGAAGTTTCTTCTTACTTTGCACTATTGGAAGTCTATTTATCAACAAGGGGATGTGTGACTTAGGAGCAAGCATAAATCTAATTCCATCATCCTTAGTGAAAAAGCTTGGCATAGGGAAGGTGAAACCAATACAGATGTCCTTAGAATTGGTGGATCAGTCAATAGTACATCCCAAGAGTGTGATTGAAAACCTTCTAGTCAAGGTGGACAAATTCATATATCCTGCGGACTTTGTGGTTTTAGATTCAGATACGGATGAAAGTGATTCCATCATACTTGGGAGACCTTTCTTAGCCACTGCTAGAGCTATCATTGATGTAGAACAGGGAGAGCTAACTATCAGAATGCATGAGGAAAGCATCACCCTGAAAGTGTTTTCAGAAACACAAATATGTGATGAGGGAAACCATTGTCTAGAAATTGACAAGGGAAGCGTGCATAGCAAGGAAGAAACTAGCAAGGCAATTGGTAACTATATTCCGAAGCAAGAAACCAACATCACAATAGAGCAAAAGACTGATAATATGCAAAGTAAAAAGGGAAATCAAAGAAAGCTTGAAGTGACAAACAAAGAGGAAGACTCTTCAACAAAGGCCACTGTCAAGAAAGAAAGACTAACAAGAAAGAGAAAGAAAAACAAGAAGGCTTACAAAGGGTGGAAGAATAAGAAGATCCCAACTGAAGGGTTCTCTAAGGATGACAAGGTACAATTAGTATACCAACAACAAGAAGCACAAGATTACTACACAGTGAACAAAGTGCTTTCCCTTGAGCATATTGAAATTGAGCATAATGGCACATAGAGAAGATTTACAGTGAGGGGGGATAAGCTGCGCCATTTCAGTCATCAACCACCCTAAGGGGACCAATATCAAGCTAGTGACATTAAAAGAGCGCTTGTTGGGAGGCAACCCAACATGAGGTAGTTTTCTTTTCATAGGTTTTTCAATAAAAAGGTTGAATAATTGGTATGTATCGCAAGGAGCTAAGTTTGGTGTTCCACACCAAAACAAATTAAAAGAGAATGAAGCATTCTAAGTTTGGTGTTCCAGCAAAAATTTGATCTAAAAACACGTTCTCACTTTCTGCCTAATGCTAGCTCCAAGAAATAGACAAATCATTCAAACATTTAATTACTTTCTAGTTTTTAGTTTTACTGCCTTTGGCAAAGATAGGAGAATTTTGCATATGGTTACTTTGATGCATAAAAAGCGTAGCAAGGAATTAAGTTTGGTGTTCCCACACCAAACTAAATCCAAAAGCCACACTCAATACATGCATACTGACCAGTCACCTAAGGGCTTGAGAAGCAGTCAACTTTTGAGAAATTATGCAAGGAACTGACCATCCTTTGAAGACATTATTCATCATAACTGAAAAGGAGGCACAACAGAAGGAATAACAAAGAAACTGCAAACCAATAGGTTGTATCCATACTTAACTCTTGCTGTTGAGGAATACTTTGACTTATGCCATGCTAAAGTGTTCATCTAGTACAAGTAGAATCTTCCTTTACAATAAGTAAGCTAGTATAAGTGTGTGCTTGTGTGTTTACTTTCACTTAACTAATGCATGCTTTGTCCCCCAAATCCTTTCAATTCAATAAAAGAAATGTTTGAAACATGAAGTAAAATGGTTCATTGTTAGCTAAGAGTCAAATAATAGTAAGTGGAGGTATGTATGTGTGATTGTGTAGTGACTCACTTTTAGTGAATAAAAGGAATATAATGTTTTCTTTTTAAGTAGAAAGTAGCTCACTGTCTATGAATCTCAAATAAATAAAAAGTCCTTGGCTGAAAATAAAAGAAAAATGGAATAAGAAAAGCCAAATATGGCAGCAACAAGAACAAAAGAAAGAAGAAATAAAGCTAGACACCAATAGCTTGAACCTTAGAATATATGCCTGTGGTGCCTTTGTACTATGATCTGCTTGGATTATTAAGTTCTTTGGAGTGCATCAACACTTGGTAACTTGGGTTAACTAACCCGGGATTATCAACTGAAAATCCACTATCAAGAGCAACCTAGCTACAAGACATTTACTAACCCAAAGAGGTGCTGGGCATCAATGCTCTAAGAAGGAATGTAAGCCAAGTGTCTAAAGTGAATAATGTGTCAAGCACAAATAAAAAAAAAAGAAGCTTGTTACACATGACACTGAATTAAAGCTTATAAAGAAAATTTTCAGTAAACAAGGACAAAAGAATAATGAGAGGTCATAGCAGTGTGTTGCTTGATGCTTAGAGGAAAATTTCTATGCCTACAAGTCAATAAGAAGTGGGTAGTTACATATCTGCATAAAATATCTTTGACTCAATCAATCATGTATAAAATGATGCATTTTCATGAGATTTTGTGCTATAATTGTCATATATTATGGAAGAGAAACAATCTCATGATTTGAAGCATAGCTTTGATGTTTTTGATTGATTGATGATAGGTGAAACAAAGCGTGGAAGGAGGTTGCAAGAAGGGGCTTGGAAAGAGAGATTTACGTTTGAGCCAACGTTTGAGGAAAACGTCAACTCAAACGTGAAAAGGAGATGAAGAATGCCCTGGAAGAAGCCAACGTTTGCCTCAAACGTTAGGCCAAACGTTGGATGAAAATAAGCCCCTGGGAGAAGCAACGCCTGCGCCAATGTTTGCCTCAAACGTGAGGTCAAACGTTGGCTGAAATCAACACCCAGGGAAGCCTCAACGTTTGCGCCAACGTTTGCCTCAAACATTGAGGCAAACGTTGGCTAAGAAAAGAAGCAAGGGAAGGCAATGTTTGCGCCAACGTTTGCCTCAAACGTTGGCCAAAAAGGGAGCTTGGGAGGATCCACGTTTGAGCTCACGTTTGACCTCAAACGTTGAGCCAAACGTGGATGACAGCAAATGGGCTTGGCTGCATAATTTTCACATGGCACGTTTGAGTCAACGTTTGCCTCAAACGTTGGCTCAAACGGAAAGCTACATGGCCCGGTTCAAGAATTGATTTCTTCCCAACACCAATAGCAAGAAACAGAGGCCTGATTCAACCCAATTTCATCAAGGCCAAGGCCCAAATCAAGGCTTAATGATCAATTGAAGAAAGTGTATAAATAGCTTAGGATTTGAAGTTTTAGGGGAGCTTTCTTTTTAGAATTTTTTAGAATAGTTATAGAGAGCTCACTTTTATTTTTTTTTAGTTATTGCATTCAGAATTCTGAGTTTTGAGGAAGGAGAATTGAATTATCTTCCTCTTAGTTTTCTTGTTTTCATTTCCTGCATACTAGCTTATGTCTTGGGTGTCAAAGAATTGAGGAAATTCTGTCTCAATCTCACCTTGAGATCTCTTGTTTACTTTTTCTGCACAATTGAATTTGGAATTCTCTTTACTGCTTCATTTTCTTTCTACTGCTTGATATTTACATTTCTTGCAATTGAATTCTGAATTTTGATCTAGGAAGGCATTGAGATCTAGACTTGGTTATCTAGTCTCTTGGGTCCTGAGATCTGGAGTTTTCATTTTAATTTCTCTGTTGAATGCATCTCCAAGTTCATTTACATTTCCAGTTGAGATCCAGTTCATTTTAATTCCTCTTTTACTTTTCTGTTTATTGAAATTTACTTTTCCTTGTCTAATTTCTGCAAATTCCACTTCCCGATTCCCTTTATAATTCAAGCCACTTACATTTCTTGCACTTTAAGATTCTGCAATTTACATTTCTTGCGTTCTAAGTTTCTGCCATTTAATTTCTCGTTCTTTAAGATTCAGCACTTTAATTTCAGTTCTCTTTAATTTCCTGTAAAATCACCCACTCCCCTTTACATTCTATGCAATTTAATTCCTGTCAACACAGTTTCACACAATCAACACTTGTTTGCTTGACTAATTCAACCACTAAACTAAAATTGCTCAATCCTTCAATCCCTGTGGGATTGACCTTACTCCCGTGAGTTTTATTACTTGATGCGACCCGGTACACTTGCCGGTGAGTTTTGTGTCGGATCGTTTTCCGCACATCAGGTGTGCGAACACTAAACATAGTTCCTTACCTACTTCTATGTGTAGCAAAATAAATACATGCATGAAAAATCAAGTACTTTTTATTAGAAAAGTAAACTATGAACTAGAAAACAACTATGAACTAGAAAATGGATATAAACTAGAAAACAAACTAAAAACTAGAAACATAACAATCATTAAGTAGTTTCTCTGATTGTTTAGAGCCGATACTAGTCATGCTGAGGGTGCAATGTGTCCTTAATGAAATTTTTGGTAGAACACCAAACCTAGCATCCAACATTCACCCCTTAATTATTTTGGTGTGCCACACCAAACTTAGCTCTTTGCAATACAAAGAAATCTACTTAACTCCTTTATTGAAATAACTAAGAAAGGAAACTACCTCAGGTTGGGTTGCCTCCCAACAAGCGCTCTTTTAATGTCACTAGCTTGACATCTTGTTCTTTGATCATGGAGGCTAAAAATCATAGTGCCTTAGCCTTTCTCCTCTTACTGTGAACTTCCTTCCAGTCTCCTCTTTGATGATCTCTAAGTGTTCAAGTGAAAGGATCCGGTTCACAGTTTAGTACTCAGATAATTGTGGAGACACCTTCATCGGTTGGGTGTTTAACATCACCTTATCCCCTGGTGAGAAGCCTTCAGTGGGGATTTTCTTATTTCTCCACCATTTTGGCCTCTTCTTCTTTTCTTTCTCAGAAGATAATTCATGCCTTGGTGGTTCTTTATCTGGGGGTTTTGGATCTAGTTCCTCCTTGACTTCCTTGGTCTGTTGCACCATCTCTACTTCTTTCAAGTATGGGTTTAGTAGTCTTGGAGTTAACTCATTGAATGCCTCCTTCAAACTCTAATCCATGGCCTTATCCTTCATACATTCTTCTTCTTGAGTGNNNNGTAGGGTTTTAAGAACATGGAATGCTAGGTGCTCATCATGCACTCTTAGCAACAATTCCCCTTTTTCAACATCTATCAAGGCTCTTCCCGTAGCTAGGAAAGGCTTCCCCAGGATGATGGGAGTGTTAGGGTCCTCCTCCATATCTAGGATGACAAAATCAACTGGGAGAAGGAATTTCCCCACTCTTACCAACACATTCTCTACAACTCCAAGTGCTTGCTGAATGGATTTGTCAGCCATTTGAAGAAGTATTCATGTGGATTTCAGCTAAAGAATGTGAAGTTTCCGCATGAGAGATAAAGGCATCAAGTTTACGCTTGCATCAAGGTCACAGAATGACTTTTCGGCTGTTATGTTTCCTATGGTGCAAGGTATAAAAAAACTCCCAAGATCATCTTTCTTCTCTGGCAACTCTCCTTGGAGAATAGCACTGCATTCCGTTGTCATCTCAACAATTTGTCCTTCTTTCAAGGATCTTTTCTTTGTTAGCACTTCTTTCATAAATTTGGCATATAATGGCATCTATTCAAGTGCTTCTAAGAAAGGAATATTGATGCTGAGTGTTTTGAATATGTCCAAGAATTTTGAGTATTGCTTATCCTTATTTTCTTTCTTGAACCTTTGAGGGTATAGATGTTTGGGGACATATGGATTCACCCCTTCCTTCTTCTCTTGTAGCTGTGGTTCAAGGATGTTCTTGTCTCCCTTTGTGATTTGTGCCTTCTTGGTTTTCTGATCCTCTTTACTTGTCTCCTCTGTCTCTTCTTGTGGAGCTTCTCTGTGGTATTCTCTTTGAATGATAGCTTTCTTGTCCATAGTCTTCTCACTTCCTGCTATGATTGCTTTGCACTCCTCCCATTTTGTAGCTTTTCCTTTGTCTCTTGGGTCTTTAGTGGCACAAGGGAAGGCTTTTTCTTGCTTCTCACCCATCTTAGCAATTTGTTTAGCCATTTGTTCCATGTGTCTCACAAAATTCTTGATTGAAGCTTCTTGATCTTGTCTGGCCATCTCTTGAGTTTTGATGAGTTTTTTCCATCAACATTTCTAAGTTAGAGATCCTTTGAGATTCTGGCTGGGGCTGTATGGGTTGTGATGGTTGTTGGTGGAAATTGTTTGAAAAATTGGAGGAGTTGTTTTATGGATTAAGTGGTGGTATGGATAATTTATTTTGGGGGGTTTGTGAAGTGTGATGAGGTTGGGTATGTGTGTCTTGTGATTGTGTGTAGTGGTTCTTGTTAGTAGGGAATCGATTGTGTTTGTTTATGTTGCCAAAACCATTGGAGTTGAAGTCTCTTTATCCTTGATTCTGATGCTCACCCCACCTTATGTTAGAATGAGTTCTTCAAGATGGATTGTGTGCATCACCATGGAAGTCATGTTGGCATGAACTTGAGGTGTTGTACATTCATGTGTTGTATATGTTCAGGCCCTTGTTGCTCATAGTTGAGTGTCCCAAGACCTCCTTCATATCGATTCCATCCATGTGAGATTTGAGATTGGCATTGTGTATTCACTGCAACAAGTTACAGTCCATCAATTCTCTTAGTAATCATCTCCATTTGTTGCTGAAGTTGTTGATGAATCTACTTGTTTTGAGTCAGTAATGCACTTAGTCCTTCAAGTTCCATCGCTCCCCCCTTTGGATTTTTGTCATGGTGTCTCTCGGATGAGTAAAAATATTGATTGTTGCACCATATCAATGAGATCTTGTGCTTCTTGGGCAGTTTTCATCATTTGAAGTGAACCTCCAGAGGAGTAATCTAATGTTTTTCTTGATTTCATGGTCAATCATTCATAAAAGTTTTGAAGTTTTACCCACTCACTGAACATCTCAGGTGGACATTTCCTTATCAGAGCCTTATATCGTTCCCATGCCTCAAAAAGTGATTCTCCCTCCTTTTGTATGAAGGTTTGCACCTTTGTTTTCAGCTTGATGATTCTCTGAGGTGGGTAGAACTTGACTAGGAATTTGCTCACTAAATCATCCCAATTGTTGATGCTCTCCTTGGGAAAGGTTTCCAGCCATTGAGCAGCATTGTCCCTCAAAGAAAATGGGAATAGAAGTAACTTGTAGATGTCAGGATGTACCCCATTTGTCTTGACAGTTTCACAAATCCTCAAGAAAATAGACAAATATTGGTTAGGGTCTTCAAGAGGGCCACCTTCATAAGTACAATTGCTCTGCACCAAAGTGATTAGTTGAGGCTTCAACTCAAAATCATTTGTATGAACATTTGGGGTGAGAATGCCGCTCCCATAATGTCTGACATTGGGGATAATGTAAGAGGGCAACACCTTTCTTGCAGGTTGAGCATTGTTGCTCACTCTCTCTTCATGCACCTCAGCCTCTATGACTTGCAAAAATCAAAAACAAACCAAATGAAACCTGGACATTCTAATGCTAGAATGTGGTTAGAGGGTTAGGTGACCCAATGTGTCAAATAGTTAATGTGCTTAGTAAAAATAAAAAGAAAATGGTTAATCTAGATTATCACCCGACTTAATCATTGTCAATCTAAATAAATCCCCGGCAATGGCGCCAAAAACTTGATGAGGGAAAAATGATTCCACACAAACTCACTGGAAAGTGTACCGGGTCGCACAAGTAGTAATTACTCACAAGAGTGAGGTTGATCCCACATAGATTGATGGATTGAGCAATTTTAGTTAGGTGATGAATTTAGTTAAGCAAATAGTTATTAATTTGAGTTAATTTTGATTAACAGAAGCTAAATTTCATGTAAATGAAAGGGAGAGGGGAAATTGACAGAATCTAAAGTGCAGAAAGAGTAAATTGCATGAAATTTAGAGTGCAAGAAAGTAAATAAGCTGAAACTTAAATTGCAAGAAATGTAAATTTGTAGAAACTTAAAATGCAAGAAATATAAATTACTGAATCTAAATTGCTGAGAAATGTAAATTGCTTGAAGAGTAAAAGGATTTGGGTACTGGGATTCATAATTTAACAAGAAATTACAAGTTAAAGAAGATCAGAGAGCTCTGAGATGAAGAAATTCAGCTCAGTAGCCAACAGAATTGTAAAATTTCTTGAAGAATAAAAAAAACAGCAAGAAAAGTTGAATCACTTATGAAATCCTAAGGAGGAATTAAAGATCGAAGAAGAGAAATGAGATTAGACAGTAGATCTAGATCTCAATTGCTCTCTTGATCAAACAAAAAAGTATTTGCATAAGAAAAAAATGAAAACAGAAAACTAAACTCAGATCCAATTCTTAGAACAATTATGAAGAATAATGAAAGATGATTCCTAGATTTAGAATCAATGGAGCTCTTTAATTTCAATTCAAAATCCAAGGACAGACAGTAAAAGTTGCAGAAGAAAAGAAAATGAAAATAGAAAGCTACATCCAATTCTCAAATCCCAAATTCAAAGACAAATGAAAATTAAAAGTGAAAACTAAAAAAATGAGCTAAAGGTCCTTTATAAATCAAAGTAACTCCTTTTTATACACTTTCTATTTTTCGTTTTCAGAACATAGAGTGGGCTTTTCCAAATTGGTGAAGAAGTGGGTCCAAGGGTGCTAGCTCCAGTGGAGCGCTCCCTTTGGTTAGTGAACTGAACACTCAGTAGCCCCTTGTGTGCCTTCCTCGTGCCATGCCTCTTGGTGTAGCGCTCAGTGAGGAGAAGAGAACGTAGCGCTACACTTGGTGTGAGGTTCCCTCTTCGAACCTTAGCTGCTCCCCTTCTTGGCTAGCAATTTTCTCATGATGCAGCTGATGACAAGTCATCATATACCCATTTTTCAAGCTAATTTCACTTGTTTAGCTAGCATTTATGCACTTTCTTGCATTCTAAGTAAGTGATTTGGAGTGAAAATGCATAACTTCTTTAAATCAAGCAACCACCATGAATTTAATGTTAATCATGAGGTTTAAGCTAATTTTAATTGCATTTTAATTGATTTATAAGCCTCTTGAATTCAGTGATACTTTGAGTGGTTGTTTGGTTTATTTTAGGTGAAGAAAAGAAAAGAAAATGAAAAGCGTGGCCTAAGAAGCGTGACACAAGAAAAGGAAAGCGTGGCCAAAGAGGAGAGAAGCGTGCCGCAACTAATGAGGGAAGCAACCTTGCCCTCCACAAGGGCAGACTGCCCTCTAGGAGGGCAGCATTAAGTGACCAAGCATGCTTAGGCAACTCTGCCCTGCCCACTCCAAGGGCAGAGCACAAAATGATGCCTTGGAACCAAGAGAAGCAAACTCTGCCCTGCCCTTGTGGAGAGCAGAATCGGGCTCCATGAGGAAGAAAATCAAGAAGAAAATATCAACTATGCATGCTACAAGGCTCGAGCAAGGGACCATGAGGAAGCCAAAGACTAAGGGTGACTAGCGTGCCAAGAAAACAAGGAAAATTAGTGTGGCGCATGCCTCCGCCCAGTTTCGAACACGGGCCATGAAGGAAGGGTCATTGCCCTGCCCTTGGCGCGGGCAGGGCAGAATCGTGAGTGTGCGCATCAAGAAGCACCAACGCGCGCACCAATTCCTTCCTTGGCACGATCCGTGCGCACCAAACGCCCCCTGGCGCACCAACCCGTTCCTGCCCTGCCCTTGGCGCGGGCAGGGCAGCATTTGAATTGGCACGGTCTTGGCGCACCATTTCTCACTCTGGCGCACCAATTTCCTCGTCCTGGCAGCATCTGGCGCGCGCGTTTCCTCCCTGGCGCACCAAACCGATCCTGCCCTGCCCTTGGCGCGGGCAGGGCAGCCTCTGGCGCACTAACCTCGTGCCAGACTCGCACCAGGACGCGCCAGAATCACAACACGCCGCACCAACTCGCACATGGCCACACCAAATCCATGCACCAAGCTTCATTTTTTTTGCCCTGCCCTCCACAAGGGCAGGGCAGCCTCCTGGGAGTGGTTTTTGGGCCAAAATTCAAATTAAAAATTCATTTGAATTCATTTCTTCACCAATCCAAAAGCCCATCCAAATCCCATTATCCAAGAATAGAAAGTGTATAAATAGGACTTAGTTTGATGTAATTAGGAACACTTGACTTTTGATTCTTACCTTTTGCTACCTTTATGCTCATTTTTGAATTTTCACTTTTATCTTGGCTTTGAAATTTTACTTTCATCTTGCTTTCGAGCTTCCTTGAGAGACTTGACCAAGAACTAAGAGGATCAAAGGAGAGTCTCCTTCCTCACTTCTCTTGGGCAATTCTACTCCTCTGTTTTTTTGAGTATTGGGTGTGTGAAATTGGGGAAATTCTGTCCCAATTCCCATTCAAGCTCTTTGCCTTAAATTTTCTGCATAATTCAATCCAAATTCTGTTATTCAATTGCTTCTTCTTTAATTTTCTGTCAATTGCTTAGTGAATCTAGATCTGGGAAGGAAATTGGGTTTTAGGCTCTGCTACCTAAGCCCTTGGGATCCTGAGATCACTTTTGGTTCTTCTGTGAACCTTTACTGCACTTTAATTTCCTTGCTGTTTAAATTTCTGTTTGCATCCAATTCAATTTCTGCTATCTTCATTACTGCAATTTACTTTTCTTTTGTTAAGATCTTGCAATCCCACTCCTTAATTCCCTTTTATCTTCTAGCAATTTATCTTTCTTGCCATTTAAGTTACTGCAATTTAAGTTTCTTGCACTTTAAGTTTCAGTCATTTACTTTCTTGCTCTTTAAGTTTCTGCACTTTTACTCTTCTGTTCTCTATTTTACTGCAATTTTCCCTCTCCCCTTTACATTTACTGTCATTTACTTTCTGTTAAACACAAATCACTCAACCAAAGCTTGATTCGCTTGACTAAATCACCCACTGAACTAAAATTGCTCAATCCTTCAATCCCTGTGGGATCGACCTCACTCATGTGAGTTATTATTACTTGATGCGACCCGGTACACTTGCCGGTGAGTTTTGTGTTGGATCGCTTTCCACACATCATGTAGAAACTCCACCATTGAAAATACATAAGAACAAGGTCTAGGCATGGCTGAATGGCCAGCCTCCCAAAGAGGGTTCAATCATAAAAACATGATCAAAAGATGAAAATACAATAGTAAATGGTCCTATTTGTAGAGAACTAGTAGCCTAGGGTTTACAAAAATGAGTAAATGACGTAAAAATTCACTTCCGGGCCCTCTTGGTGTGTGCTTGGGCTGAGCATTGAAGCTTCCATATGTAGAGACTTTTCTTGGAGTTAAACGCCAGCTTTTGTGCCAGTTTGGGCGTTTAACTCC
>NC_029776.3:65223824-65224654 GCF_000817695.3 Arachis duranensis | reverse complement strand
GAATTGAAAAGTAAAATATCCAATGTTGCATAAGTATGAATGGAAGTTGGTGGTGGTATATGTGTTTGATTAAATGCATAACTCATGAAATAAGTGTTGCATAATATCATTCTCATTCAATTGTGAGTTAGCTTGCTGTCATAAAAACTCATATCAAGAATGAAACAACCCTTGGTAACAAAAACAGAAAGAAAAAGGAAGAAAAAAGCCAAAGTGGCAAGAAAAACAAAGAGTAAAGGTTGGACACCAATAAAATGCCTGTGGTGTTCTTGTACTGAGATCTGCTTGGATGAGTAAATTCTAAGGGGTATTTTGAAACCTGGTCACTTAGATCAACTGATTTGGGATGGCCAATTGAAAATCCACAATAAAGAGCAACTCAGATACAAAGCACTTAGTGATCCAAAGAGATGCTGTGCATCAATGATCCTAGGAAGAATTAGTGAGCTAAGTGTCTGTGGTGGAAGGATGTTGAGCAAAAGAAAAGAAAATAAAGCCAAAGGCTATGCTGCAGCATTTGACACCCAACCTATAAGAGAATAACAAGCTTGTTAAAGCATTATAAGCCAAGAAGAGTTACCAAGGGAGTAATCAAAAGAAGAGTTTTATAACCGCAAGTTTAGCAAACCTTTGATGCAAAGTGTGTATTATGCAGTAGCAACAATAAATGAGTGTCATTGTCTGCATAAATGCCCCATAGATCAAGTTCTGCTATCTGCATAATAAGGATAAATATCCTTTTCTTATTCATTTCATTTACTCTTAGTTTTGATGCTTGCTTGGGGACAAGCAAGGTTTAAGTTTGGTGTTGTGATGACAAGTCATCATAT
>NC_029776.3:65221451-65223632 GCF_000817695.3 Arachis duranensis | reverse complement strand
CTAATTTTAATTGCATTTTAATTGATTTATAAGCCTCTTGAATTCAGTGATACTTTGAGTGGTTGTTTGGTTTATTTTAGGAGAAGAAAAGAAAAGAAAATGAAAAGCGTGGCCTAAGAAGCGTGACACAAGAAAAGGAAAGCGTGGCCAAAGAGGAGAGAAGCGTGCCGCAACTAATGAGGGAAGCAACCTTGCCTTCCACAAGGGCAGACTGCCCTCTAGGAGGGCAGCATTAAGTGACCAAGCCAAGGAAGGCAACTCTGCCCTGCCCACTCCAATGATGTTTCGAATCTGGAAGCCATTGTATTTCTTGCTAAAGTGTTCATTTAGCTACAAGTGAAATGGTTTGTTAAAAATGATGAGTCTGCATAATGCTTGTATCCATCACTTAGCTTTAAATATTGCTTTGCTTCCCAATTGCTTAAATAAAAGAGTTTGGTTTGAATTGAAAAGTAAAATGTCCAATGTTGCATGAGTATGAATGGAAGTTGGTGGTGGCACATGTGTTTGATTAAATGCATAACTCACTTACCATTTGAACTTATGTGTGATGCAAGTGAAATTGCAATTGGTGCTGTACTTGGACAGAAAAAGGGAAACTTGCATCATGTCATATATTATGCAAGTAAAGTATTAAATGAAGCTCAAAAAAATTACACCACAACAGAGAAGGAATTGTTAGCTATGGTTTATGCATTTGATAAGTTTAGATCGTACTTGATAGGATCTAAAATTGTGGTTTATACTGATCATGCTGCTCTCAAGTATTTGATGTCAAAGCAGGATGCTAAACCAAGGCTTATCAGATGGATTCTACTCTTACAAGAATTTGATATTGAGGTGAGGGACAGGAAAGGCACTGAAAATCTAGTTGCTGATCACTTGTCAAGGCTGCCACCAGAGACAATTCAAAAGGCTGCATTACCTGTGAATGAAAGCTTCCCAGATGAACATCTCATGCAAATCCAACAAACACCATGGTTTGCTGATATAGCAAACTACAAAGTAGGGAGGAAGATACCACAAGAATTCACTAAGCAACAAGTGAGGAAACTAATCAATGAAGCAAAGAAGTTCTTATGGTATGAACCCTATTTGTTCAGAAGATGCTCTGATGGAATAATCAGGAGATGTATTCCTGAAAGTGAAACAAAAGATATATTATGGCATTGCCATGGCTCAGCTTATAATGGACACTTTGGTCCAGAAAGAACAGCAGCAAAGATTCTATAAAGTGGTTTCTATTGGCCAACCATCTTCAAAGATGCCAGGGAATTTTTCCATCAATGTAATGAATGCCAAAGAGCAGGAGGACTAACAAAAAGGAATGAGATGCCACAGAACTTCATTTTGGAAGTAGAATTGTTTGATCTATGGGGCATTGATTTCATGGGACCCTTTCCTCCCTCCTATTCATTTAGATACATCTTGGTAGCAGTAGAATATGTTTCAAAATGGGTGGAAGCCATAGCCACAACTACCTGTGATGCACAAGTGGTTCTTCAATTCTTGAAAAAGCACATCTTTACTAGATATGGAGTGCCCAAGGGTCTCATCAGTGATGGTGGTGGCCATTTTTGTAATAGACAAATGGAGAAGCTTCTCCACAAATATGGAGTTATTCACAAGGTAGCCACACCATATCATCCCCAAACTAATGGGCAAGCAGAATTAGCAAACAGGGAACTAAAGAAGATCCTAGAAAAAACAGTTGGTAGCACAAGAAAGGATTGGGCTAGGAAGTTGGAAGATGCACTTTGGGCATATAGAACAGCTTTTAAAACTCCTATTGGGAAGTCTCCATTTCAACTGTTATATGGCAAAGCCTGTCATCTCCCTGTAGAGCTTGAGCACAAAGCCTTTTGGGCCACTAAACTTCTAAATTTGGATTCTGAAGCAGCAGGAGAGAAAAGATTGTTGCAGCTGAATGAGCTAGATGAGTTTAGGCTAGAAGCCTATGAAAATACCAAGATATACAAGGAGAAAGCTAAGAAATGGCATGACAGGAAGATTTTGAAGAAAGAGTTCAAACCAGGACAACAAGTACTCTTGTATAATTCACGGCTCAAGATATTCCCTGGCAAGCTTAAGTCTAAATGGACTGGTCCATACTTGGTGACTAAGGTTTTTCCTTATGGGAGCATTGAATTACTAGATGAAGCAACAAAGAATCAATTTACA
>NC_029776.3:65202563-65218337 GCF_000817695.3 Arachis duranensis | reverse complement strand
ATTGGGTGTGTGAAATTGGGGAAATTCTGTCCCAATTCCCATTCAAGCTCTTTGCATTTTATTTTCTGCATAATTGAATCTCAATTCTGTTCTTCTACTGCTTTATCTTTAATTTTTTGTCAATTGCTTAGTTAATTCAGATCTGGGAAGGAAATTGGGTTTTAGGCTCTGCTACCTAAGCCCTTGGGATCCTGAGATCATAATTCACTCTTGGTTCTTCTGTGAACCTCTGCTGCATTTTATTTCAATTCTGTTTGAATGCTACTTGTTTCTGATTTAAATTCTGCTCAATCTCTTGCTACAATTTACTTCAGCTTTGTTTAGATCTTGCAATCACATTCCTCAATTCCCTTTTATATTCAAGTCATTTATCTTTCTTGCCCTTTAAGTTACTGCAATTTAAGTTTCTTGCACTTTAAGTTTCAGTCATTTACTTCCTTGCTCTTTAAGATTCTGCACATTTACAATTCTGTTCTTCAATTTACTGCACTTTTCTCTTCCCTCTTTACATTTAATGTCATTTACTTTCTGTTAAACACAAATCACTCAACTAAAACTTGAATCGCTTGACTAAATCAACCACTAAACTAAAATTGCTCAATCCTTCAATCCCTGTGGGATCGACCTCACTCATGTGAGTTATTATTACTTGATGCGACCCGGTACACTTGCCGGTGAGTTTTGTGTTGGATCGTTTTCCACACATCAGCAGCGCTCAGCCAAGTGTGTGAACATAGCGCTCCCTTGCTTGCCTTGGTTTTCCTCTTCGAACCTTGGCTGCTTCCTTTATGAGTGTCACGCCTTGCTTTTCTTTTGTTGGTGGCCCAAAAACATTCAAATGTTTGAACGTAACGCTCTCTTCAATTGAGTGCTGACCTTGTTTGAGTGCTATTGTTGAGTGCTCTGTTGGGACGTTCGAGCGCTATGCTTGGCCTTGTTCCCTCTTTGAACCCTTGTGTGAGCACTATCATAGTTATTTCTAATCATCTCATAAACCAATCAATAATAAAATTCACAGTAATAACAAAAGAAATTTTAGCAATTCAGCAAAATCAGAAATTCAACAATTCAACAATTCATAAACTAATTCAGAATTGATTCAAAACCATCCCAAAATCAATTCAACTAATTTAGCAATTATCAATTCTCCCATATTTATTTCTAATTAGCTCATTAACCAATCAACAATAAAACTCACAGCAATAACACAAGAAATTTCAGGGAAAAAACTAAAAAAATAAGTAAATATTCAAGGCAGAAAAAAGAGATAAGCAGCGAAGCAGTGGAGCACACCATGAAGGGAGCTCATGGCATGGAAGAAGTGAAGCACACCAGGGAAGCACATCTCACCACTGCAGGAAGCACAACTCGAGACAGAGATAGAGACGCGAGCAAGACACAGACG
The DNA here is from genome assembly GCF_000817695.3 of Arachis duranensis. Classification (NCBI taxonomy): domain Eukaryota; kingdom Viridiplantae; phylum Streptophyta; class Magnoliopsida; order Fabales; family Fabaceae; genus Arachis; species Arachis duranensis. The sequence goes on along the minus strand of NC_029776.3, from coordinate 65,216,932 downwards.
GTTGGAAGAGGAGATATAAGATGCGGGCGAGATGAGCGTGCAGTGGCTCCGTGGTGGTGAACCGAGGTGACAGAGACAGAGCTCAGGTGGCTGCCATTTTGGAAGGTGGGTTTAGCAATTCAGTTCTTTAGGAGGCCAGGAAGGATGAAGTCATAAAGGAGAATAAGTGGGAGTAGCAAGGTGAAGCTTAAGGTTGAAGGAGACAATGATGGGGAAGAGTCTTAGTCTCTCTGAACTCTGAAGAGAAGGAGAATGGGGGAAACGGGGAGTAGTGCTAGGGTTTTCGTTTAGGGATGGGGTCTTCTTTTCAAATTTTTTCAACTTGAACCGATCTGAGTTTTAAAATCCAACCGGTTCGACAGTTTTTCACCAAACTGGCCAGTTCAAGCCGGTTTCCACCAATTTTCTTTCTTATCCAGTCATATGCATCACCTAGACTGATCACATGGCCGGTTCACTAGTTTGACTGACCAGTTCGGTCCGATTTTGGCAACTATGGTTTAGACAACAAAGCAAATGGCAATCACAAGATCTATGGTGAACGAGATGAGATGTCTAACCAACTACAAAGATACTTCAATGTGTTGCAAACCTTTATTAAAATTCCAGGTAATAGGCCAACATTTGGCTTTTTTTTGTACTTTTACATGTGAGTCCTACTAAATTATGAGCATGATGAAAACGCAATTGTTAACATTTAGACAAAATTCTAGTATGTCTCAATTTGTTGAACTGTAATTCTGTACAGTTTCACCAAGTGTTTTGGTCCTTTCTGTTTTGATTGCCATCGATGAAAGACACTTGTATGACAATTACTCAAGGACATTGTTAATGTCAATCGCATAAGATGGTATTATATTAATAATATTTTTTCTATTTCATTTTCCATCATAGAGAGGGAGAATAAAAAGTCATAGTTCTTTTTCCTAACAAACATAAAGAACCACATGGCACCACAGTCTAAGGTTATTATCATTTTAGATATGCATAATGTTATCAAAGTTGTGTTAAAACGGAAAAGGACCGGGTGCACCAACTAAAGGCATATAACGCATCTTGTATCTGGCATATCGCCTCAAATTTTTCTATAAAGTTCAAGGGGAAAATAGGCGAAATGACATGTTAGTGTTTCTTACTCGAAGACACAAAAGCAAGTGTAGTATTGCTTTGATTTAATTAGAGATGAGGATTTCATGATATCTGATAAATCTATATATTATTAGAATTTGAGTTGAAAAGAGTGGAATTTATCAATTTAATTTACATTTAGAACTTGAAATGTCATGCTTTTGTGAAATTTCGATCACCTAAATGAGCTTAATTGATCAAAATATGGTTTTTAGACTTTAGAAATTGTCGAATTAATTCTACTTTTATTACATTCGATATCTTGATATGTTTGTTCAAGTTGTTTAAGGTTTAGGAAGCAACGATTACTTAAGAAGATAAGTGAAAAGCATGTGAAAGTGAAGATTTCGTGAAGAAACGGATGAGGAAGAAATCATGTGATGTATGCACGCACCCATCTGTATGCATGCACATTGATGAGGGAAAAATGATTCCACACAAACTCACCGGCAAGTGTACCGGGTCACATCAAGTAGTAATAACTCACAAGAGTGAGGTCGATCCCATAGGGATTGATGGATCAAGCAACTTTAGTGAGTGATTAGTCTAGTCAAGCTAACAGTGTTGAATTGGGTGAAATTGAATAGTAGAAAGTAAATTGCAAGAATTATAGATTGCAAAAAGTAAAATTGACTGAAACTTAAAGAGGAAGAAATGTAAAGTGCAGCAAATGTAAAGGGAATTGGGTGCAGGGTGTAACAACCGCGGTTTTCGAGTCCGCGAGATTTTTTCTGAAAGTACGGAGAACTCCGGAGGATTAGTAAGGGGAGAAGCTCTGATATATCATCAAGTATCTCAATCCACATTGTCATTATGCCATCTTTAAGTTAGAACCTTTTATGAGGCAAGCTCGATAACGTAGTCACGAAGAACCTAGTTTTTGAACCGTATCGGTTAGGAGTTTTGATCCGATTTTTCGTAAATAGTCTCAGTTTGATGAACCAGACTCGATTCATGAGAGAAGAGAGATAATAGGGTAATATTACCATTATATTAGTATTAGAAGCTTCTTGAATAATATTATAAGGTTACCCAGTCAGTTTTAGTTAAAAACAGAAAATCGGTTTAACCGGGTTCACAGTTTACTGGTGCAGCTTAGCACCAGCACTCTTTGATGACTTTAGCAATGCTAAGGCCTCATTATATATGTTTTATTATCACAATAAATATGTTACTAGTGTCATTTATGCTAGTAGCTCAGAAAATAATTTTTAGAGATATTTTTACAAGTGTTCCGATACACATAGTTTTAGTAGTTATAAACCTGAGATATTTTAATATTATTTTAATCTACCTCCAAGCCAACCAATTACAACTCACCCTACACCCCCAAGACACTCCAAGGCTGGTCATTTACTCCCTTTTGGCCGAAAATAACAAGAGAGAAAAGAGAGAAACTTTCATGAACACTTAATCTTCAAAGCTTGATTTCTTCTGAACTAAAACTCAAATCAAAATTCCGATATCACCAAAATGATCCTCTCTTCTTCCTCTACATAACCATGTAACTTATCAAGGCTGGAAATAAGGTGAGATGGCTGTTCCTTTCCCCTTTCAATTCGGTTTTCAAGGAAACATGCTTAAACATGTGTTTTCTTGATGTTCTTCCTTAGGAATCATGCTTAACTTGACTTAAGGGCCAAGAAATGTTAATTTCCAGAAAGTCTAAGGTGAGATATCCCTTCCTAACATGCTGAGAGAGATTTGGTCAGTTGAGGGTTTGTGGATTTAAAGTTGTTCTTGATGTGAATTAGGAGGAAAAAGTGCTTTAAGAACACTACAAAGAGTAACCGGATTTGGAGCAGCAAATCAAGGTAGGGTTTGACGAATTTAATCTTGATTGATTGTGTTTGGGTTGTGTGATTATGATATGTATTGGCTGTGTTTGAAATTGATTGTTTGTAAGAGTAATTATTGTTGAAATTTTGGTGAAAATTTGATGAAATTTGATGAAATTCAAGCTATGAATGTGTGTTCTTGTAGCTGCTGAAAAACGAACCCTAGAGCTTAAATTGAGGTTTAATTTATATTTAAAACATGTAGAAAAGATGGGGTTTTAGTGGCTGGGAATTTATTTTGAATTTTGGTAAAAATTGGATGCTGAAAAGACTGAAAAACGGGTAAAAACAGAGAAAGAATCTGAAGAATATACGAAGAACATGAAGAATAGGTTTTAGATCTTAGAAAGGGCAAGGAAGTAATTATTTTGGTGTTTGAGGGGTTAATTGGTAATTTCTAAAAGTAATATTTTAATAAAAAGAATAAAATAATGCGGAAAAGGCAGTTTTCTGTAAAAGCTTTAGAAAGACAATTTTAAGCGCAGAATCTCATAATTACCTTCATAAAACACTTAGGAAGTGGTAAGAACATATTAGTGAGGCAAATATAAAGGAAAGATAAGAAGTTGAAGAAAAGATAAAAACCAAAGAAAAGTCTGTAAAGTCTTAATGACAGAAAAACAAACAGAAATTAGTGAACGAACTTGGGCAACATAGTTACTCCTTGAGTTGCGACTAGGGTTAGGTATTATATGAAAAGTTAAACTATTTCAGTATAGACTTAATGAACCTATACTTGGGACAGGCTAACTATTCATACCGAAATTTACATAAGTTTTAAATACATAAGTTAAACAGAGAAATCAGAGAAAAGTAAAGAGATACAGAGAAGAGAGTAATCAGAGCAGAGTAAAGAGAAAAAGAGAAAAGAGTAGTATGATAAAAAGCAGAGGACCTGTTGAAGGGTCATTTGTTGCGTAAAGCAACCCAAGAGGTGCTTGTTTGTTTATTTATTGCATTAAAGGAACTCCATAGTTATTTGTTTATTCATCTGCTACATTGAGGCAGTCAGATAGATGGTGGTGCGACCACTGAGAACACTTTCTTGCGGTACAGATCCATATTTTAATTCTGTAAGGCAGAGGGGTTATTTCCTGCTACAGAAGTACCGTGACCACCTGTTTCATTTCTGTAGTGGCAGAGGGGTTATTTCCTGTATACAGAAGGTGTGTCGGCATACATCCCTGCAGTGGCAGATGTGTTATTTCCTGCGTGCAGTGGACCCTGTGGTGGCAGAGGGGTTATTTCCTGTACACAGGGGTATAGCCAACTGGAAAGCCATACCCGTTTCAGCTGCTTCAGGTTACGTCGGGAGCGGGTAGAAACCTGCAAATGAGCTCATTACCTGCACTAGGGCTAGACATGCATCATACTTGGTTATGCATTTCCTCTGTTATGATTTTTGTTTCAATATAAGCTTTCTTTGTTTGTATTCTATTCATTATGTCTGTGTTTTACTTTTTTGTATTCTTTTATTTGTGTTCTATTTTCTGTTTGCTCTATTCTCTATATTTACCTGTTTACTGCTTCTCTCTATTCTACTATTAGTCTGCTAAGCCACATAGAATTAATGAACTTAACTAATAACCCCGACCCTACTAAGAACTCCCCAGTTCTTACCTCTTCTCTCTCCCTTCCCCCTTCAGATGGAAGCTTGGGTACCCTTCCGTAGTTCGCTGATGACCGTTCATAAAGGGGATTCCGCTCTAGGTAGTCTTCTGAGTCTAGGGTGAATCTTGTTTTCTGTTCAAATGTATATACGGTGAGACCAGCCAACGTCTGCACCCCGTTTGTACGCGAACTTTAGCCTAAATCCTGTGTACGAGACTCCTGTTGTGTGGCTACTTGATGGAGTACTAGAGAGACATCATATGGCAATGTTTGATCTTGCAGAGGAGTAGTAGGTGATATTCCACCTTTTGAGACGTTCCACTTGACTTGAGTTTTGAATACTTAGAACGTACTTTCCCTCAGTTTAGTAGTTTAGAAGGACTAGATGAGTTTAGAGTTTAGGCTAGCCTGGGAGCCAGCTTAGGGACTTCTTGAACAGGTCAGGGCCTGGGATGTTGTATGAATATATATGTATATGGTTATTATCTAGCTATATCTAGGGGTGTTTTAACTAAAAGTCTATACTCTAATAAAGGCTGAATCACCGAATGTTGTCAACTACTTGTGATGTATGTATGTGTGGTTGTTTATAACTATTTTATCTGTTATTACTTGTGAATTGATTATGAATGATTCTTTTTATTAATCCAAACATTTTTTAAAAAAAAGGTACCTCGCAAAATAACTACATTTTTAACAAAGAATCAGGTTCATATAATAAATAATAGATAATAATTAGGAAGACAAGTTGGTAACGCTCAGTTTCCGGTATGATCTAGACATACTGAAAATTGGGTCGTTACAATTTGGTATCAGAGCAGTTCATTCCCAATAGAGCCTGGGGAATGGACTAACTATGCTTCATTGCATACTTTGATTGTGTGTCTCATGCTATTAGGGTATCTTCAAGATACATTTGGCATGAATGTCTATGAGTGCTCATTTTGGAAATGTTCATGCCTTACTTGAGATATTAAGACTGATCACCTTAATGTTAATTGTTTGGTGCAGATAGGACCTTAATGACTGCGAATAGGCATAGGTTAATCGAGCTTTGAACGATGAATCAATGTGAGGCACAACTATCCTCATAACTATTATAATCTCCATGGCAATGGCTATGTTAGACTTGGATGCATTAATGAATGAACGCTTGTTTTACTTGTGAGGAATCTGGACATTTGGCGAGGAGTTACGCAAAAGGACTTTCTCGAAATCCAGTACGAACCCAGCAACAAGGCCAAGTGTTTGCTATGACTACTAATGATGCTATGCAATCAGACGCCCTAATCCAAGGTCAGTGTTATGTCAAAAATCGATTTCTAACTGTACTGTATGACTCGGGTGCATCGCATTCCTTTATTTCTTCAACTGTTGCTCGTGAGTTGGGACTAGATTTTTCTGAGTTGAACTTTGATCTAATTGTCCATACACCTGCATCCCAAAATGTTTTGACTAGTTTAGTGTGCCTGCAAGTACGATTCACTATTAGGAACAGGACTTTTATACATGATCTAATCTGTTTGCCTCTATGTGGTTTAGAAATTATTTTAGGATTAAATTGGTTATCTAAGTATCATGTTTTCCTTGATTTCTATCAGAGAACTTCTGTTATTCCATCTGATAGTTTAGATATTAAACCATTTCTGTCTCATACTTCCGTAAGAGTTACCTTAGACGGGAGTGATTGTGAGGGGTACGTTCTGTTAGCGGCTAGCTCGAATGACAGTGAACTCAGTTTAGAATGAATTTGAGTGGCGAAGGAATTTCCTGATGTTTTCTCAGACGACATACCTGAGTTTCCTCCTCAGCGAGAGATAGACTTTTGCATTAAACTAGTACCTGGGACCAGACCGATTTCCATAGCACCATACCGGATCTCACCACTAGAACTTGTGGAATCAAAGAAGCAGTTGGATGAGCTATTTGGAAAGAAATTTATTCGTCCCAGTGCATCACCTTGGAGAGCTCCAGTATTGCTAGTAAAGAAGAAGGATGGTGGAATGAGACTTTGCGTAGATTATCGACAGTTAAATAAAGTCACTATCAAGAACAAGTATCCACTTCCACGGATAGATGATTTGTCAATTGAAAGGTGCAACTGTGTTCTCAAAGATTGATTTGTGATCGGGCTATCACCAGATCCGAGTGAAAGAGTCAGATAAATTGAAGACAGCATTTAGAACTCGATATGGTCACTATGAGTATACGGTAATGTCGTTTGGACTAACTAATGCTCCTGCAATTTTCATGGATTACATGAATCGTATTTTCTGTCCATACCTTGATCAGTTTGTAGTAGTTTTCATAGACGATATTCTCATCTATTCGAAGACAGAAAGAGAGAATGAAGAGCATCTAATGACTGTATTGCAGATACTGAGGACTCGGAAGTTATATGCTAAACTACCAAAGTGTGAATTTTGGACAGAGAAGGTGGCATTTTTGGGACATGTTATATCACAGGGAGGAATTGTAGTGGATCTTTCAAAAATTGAAGCAGTAGTGCAATGGGAACCACCTACGACCGTTACAGAAGTTTGGTGTTTTCTCGGACTTGTTGGCTATTACCGGAGGTTCATCAAAGGATTTTCACAGATAGCCTTACCTTTGACTTACCTTACACGAAAGGAAGTTCCATTTATCTGGATGGCGGAGTGTGATAGAAGTTTCAAGATGCTTAGGGAAAATCTAACAAATGCACCTGTATTAGTACTACCCGATCCACCGAAACCTTTTGAAGTTAATGTGACGCCTCTCATAAAGGATTTGGATGTGTGCTAATGCAAGACAAAAATGTGGTGGCTTATGCTTCCCGACAGCTGAGACCTTATGAACGAAATTATCCGACGCATGACTTGGAATTGGCTGCAGTGGTGTTTGCTCTGAAGAATCTGGAGGCACTATTTGTATGGCGCTCAACTAGAAGTTTTCTCTGACCACAAAAGTTTAAAGTATATCTTTGACCAGAAAGATCTTAATATGCGACAGCGAAGGTGGAGGGAGTTCCTGAAGGACTATGATTTTAAGTTAAGTTATCACCCAGGAAAAGCGAATGTGGTGGCAGACGCCTTGAGCAGGAAGAATTTGAGTATCTCTTGGATGATGATAAAAGAAGAGAAGCTACTTGCGGAATTTAAGGACCTTAAGTTGGCTGTGACTGAGACGTCAAGTGGAGTCCGTTTGGCGCAGTTGCATATAACACCAGATTTTAAGATTAGGATTCAGCAAGCACAAGCACAGGACTCATAAATGATGACGATGCTGAGACAGATGAAAGTAGAGGAACCAGAAGCTGTAAGACTAGATCATAGCAGTCTCTGGAGATACAAGAACAGAATTTGTGCACCTAGCTTTGGAGATTTGCGGCAAAGGATTCTTGCAGAAGCTCATCAAAGTAGATTTTCTATGCATCCTGAAGTAACAAAGATGTATCAAGATTTGAAACAAATGTTCTGGTGGCCGGGCTTAAAAAAAAGAGGTAGCTGATTATGTCTCAAAATGTTTAACCTGCCAGAAGGTGAAGGTGAAACACCATAAACCGTCAGGAACCCTGCAACCCTTAGAAATACCACAATGGAAATAGGAGCAGATCACTATGGATTTTGTCACGGGATTGCCAAGGACCGCAACAGGATACGATGCCATTTGGATAATTGTGGACAGGTTGTCAAAATCAGCGCACTTCCTTCCGATTCGAGTTGACTATACATTAGAAAGGCTGGCACGAATATATATTCAAGAAATCGTACGATTGCACAGAATACCTTCATCAATTGTTTCAGATCGAGATTCGAGGTTTAGGAATAGAATTGCATATGAGTACAGCATACCATCCTCAGACAGACGGACAATCAGAGCGGACAATCCAGACATTAGAAGACATGCTAAGATCTTGTGTGATGGATAACCAAGGTAGTTGGGATAGTTATTTGCCATTGGTCGAGTTCGTCTACAACAACAGTTACCAACAAAGTATTAGGATGGCACCATATGAAGCTTTCTATGGAAGGAGATGTCAGACACCATTATGTTGGAATAATGACGGAGAAGCTAGTGTCTTAGGTCCAGACTTAGTGCAAGAAACTACTGAAAAGATAAAGGGGATTCGCCAGAAGATCCAGACAGCACAGAGCCGTCAAAAGAGCTATGCCGATAATAGACGTAGACCCTTAAAGTTTAGTGCGGGAGACCATGTCTTTCTTAAAGTAACCCCAACAACTAGAATAGGTAAAGCCCTTAAGACTAAAATGCTTAACCCTGGATACATAGGACCTTTTCAAATACTTAAAAGAGTCGGTCTAGTAGCGAATCAAATAGCCCTTCCTCCATACCTGTCAAACCTTCATGATGTTTTTCATGTCTCGCAACTTAAGAAATATATTCCTGACGAGAGTCACGTTTTACAACCAGAGACAGTACCGTTATGAAACGATTTGACATATCAAGCATCACCAGTTCAGATCGTAGAAAGAAGTGATAAGCAGCAAAGAGGCAAAACTGTTCGCTTAGTCAAAGTAGCTTGGGGTCAAAGAGGAGAAGAAGAGCACACTTGGGAATTGGAAGATAAGATGAAAGCTGATTACCCGGATCTATTCTCAGGTAACTGAAATTTTGAGGGCAAAATTTTCTTTCAGGAGGGTGAATTTAACAACCCCGGTTTTCGAGTGTGCGAGATCTTTTCGAAAAGTACGGAGAACTCCAGAGGATCAGTAAGAGGAGAACCTCTGATATATCATCAAGTATCTCAATTATCATTTTCATTATGCCCTCTTTAAGTTAGAACCTTTTATGAGGCAATCTTGATAACATAGTCACGAAGAATCTAGTTTTTGAACCGTATCGGTTAGGAGTTTTGATCCGGTTTTTCGTAAATAGTCTCACTTTGACGAACTTGACACGATTCATGAGAGAAGAGAGATAATAGGATAATATTATCATTATATTAGTATTAGAAGCTTCTTGAATAATATTATAAGGTTACTTGGTTAGATTTAGTTAAAAACAAAAAATCGGTTTAACCGGATTCACAGTTTACTGGTGCAGTTTAGCACCAGCACTCTCTGATGACTTTAGCAATGCTAAGGCCTCATTATACATGTTTTATTCTCAAAATAAATATGTTACTAGTGTCATTTATGCTAGTAGCTCAGAAAATAATTTTTAGAGATGTTTTTACAAGTGTTCCGATACATCTAGTTTTAGTAGTTATACACCTGAGATATTTTAATATTATTTTAATCCACCTCCATGCCAACCAATCACAACTCACCCTACACCCCCAAGACACTCCAAGGTAGGGTTTGACGAATTTAATCTTGATTGATTGTGTTTGAGTTGTGTGATTATGATATGGTTTGGCTGTGTTTGAAATTGATTGTTTGCATGAGTAATTCTTGTTGAAATTTTGGTGAAAATTTGATGAAATTCAAGCTATGAATGTGTGTTCTTGTGGCTGCTGGAAAAACGAACCCTAGAGCTTAAATTGAGGTTCAATTTATGTTTAAAACATGTAGAAAAGATAGGGTTTTAGTGGCTGGGAATTTATTTTAAATTTTGGTAAAAATCGGATGCTAAAAAGACTGAAAAACGGGTAAAAACAGAGAAAGAATCTGAAGAATATACGAAGAACATGAAGAACACTTTGAGTGTGATGAAGAACAATAAAGAACAGGTTTTAGATCTTAGAAAGGACAAGGAAGTAATTATCTTGGTGTTTGAGGGGTTAATTGGTAATTTCTAAAAGTTAGGGTGGTTAAAGTAGAAATATTAAAAGTTACGGGTGGTAAAAAGTAAATTTTAAAGGTTAAAAGTAAATGGCAAGGTAATTTTTGAAAATATAATACTAAAATAATAAATAATAATAAAATATTAAATAATAATATTTAATTAAAAATAATATTTTAATAAAAATAATAAAATAGTGCGGAAAAGGCAGTTTTCTGTAAAAGCTTTAGAAAGACAATTTTAAATGCACAATCTCATAATTACCTTTATAAAACACTTAGGAAGTGGTAAGAACATATTAGTGAGGCAAATATAAAGGAAATATAAGAAGTTGAAGAAAAGATAAAAACCAAAGAAAAGTCTGTAAAGTCTTAATGATAGAAAAACATACAGAAATTAGTGAACGAACTAGGGCAACATAGTTAGTCCTTGAGTTGCGACTAGGGTTAGGTATTATATCAAAAGTTAAACTGTTTCAGTATAGACTTAATGAACCTATACTTGGGACAGGCTAACTATTCATACCGAAATTTACATAAGCTTTAAATACATAAGTTAAACAGAGAAATCAGAGAAAAGTAAAGAGATATAGAGAAGAGAGTAATCAAAGCAGAGTAAAGAGATACAGAGAGAAGAGTAGTATGATAAAAAGCAGAGGACCTGTTGAAGGGTGATTTGTTGCATAAAGCAACCCAAGAGGTGCTTGTTTGTTTATTTGTTGCATTAAGGCAACTCCAGAGTTATTTGTTTGTTCATCTGTTGCATTGAGGCAGTCAGATAGATGGTGGTGCGACCACTGAGAACGCTTTCCTGCGGAACAGATCCATATTTTAATTCTATAAGGCAGAGGGGTTATTTCCTGCTATAGAAGTACCGTGAACACTTGTTCCATTTCTATAGTGGCAGATGGGTTATTTCCTGTATACAGAAGGTGTGTCGGCATACATCCCTGCAGTGGCATATGTGTTATTTTCTGCGTGCAGTGGACCCTGTGGTGGCAGAGGGGTTATTTCCTATACACAGTGGTATAGCCAACTGGAAAGCCATACCCGTTTCAACTGCTTCGGGTTACGTCGGGAGCGGGTAGAAATCGACAGATGAGCTCATTACTTGCACTAGGGCTAGACATGCATCATACTTGGTTGTGCATTTTCTTTGTTATGATTGTTGTTTGAATATAAGCTTTCTTTGTTTGTATTCTGTTCACTGTGTCTGTGTTTTACTTTCTTGTATTCTTTTGTTTGTGATCTGTTTTTTGTTTTCTCTATTTTCTCTATTTATGTGTCTTCTGTTTACTACTTCTCTATATTCTGCTATTAGTCTGCTAAGCAACATAGAATTAATGAACTTAACTAATAACGTCGACCCTACTAAGAACTCCCCAGTTCTTACCCCTTCTCTCTCCCTTCCCCCTTTAGATGGAAGCTTGGGTACCCTTCCGTAGTTCGTTGATGACCGTTCATAGAGAGAATTCCGCTCTAGGTAGTCTTCTGAGTCTAGGGTGAATCCCGTTTTCTGTTCAAATGTATATACGGTGAGACAAGCCAATGTCTACACCCCGTTTGTACGCGAACTTTAGCCTAAATTATGTGTACGAGACTCGTGTTGTGTGGCTACTTGATGAAGTACCAGAGAGACATCATATGGCAATGTTTGATCGTGCAGAAGAGTAGTAGGTGATATTCCATCTTTTGAGACGTTCCACCTGACTTGAGTTTTGAAGACTTAGATTGTACTTTCCCTCAGTTTAGTAGTTTAGAAGGACTAGGTGAGTATATAGTCTAGGCTAGCCTGGGAGCTAGCTTAGGGACTTCTTGAACAGGTTAGGGCCTGGGATGTTGTATGTATATATATGTATATGGTTATTATCTAGCTATATCTAGGGGTGTTTTAACTAAAAGTCTATACTCTAATAAAGGCTGAATCATCAAATGTTGTCAACTACTTGTGATGTATGTATGTGTGGTTGTTTATAACTATTTTATCTGTTATTACTTGTGAATTGATTATGAATGATTCTGTTTGTTAATCCAAACATTTTCAAAAAAAAAGCACCTCACAAAATAACTACGTTTTTAACAACGAATCAGGCTCATACAATAAATAATAGATAATAATTAGGAAGACAAGGTGGTAATGCTCAGTTTCTGGTATGATCTAGACATACTGAAATTGGGTCGTTACAATTCCGACATGAACGAGAACCGACAGATGATTAGCCGTGCTGTGACAGAGCATTTGGACCATTTTCACTGAGAGGATGGGAAGTAGCCATTGACAACGGTGATGCCCTACATACAGCTTGCCATGAAAAGGAGCAAGAAGGATTGAAGGAAGGCAGTAGGAAAGCATAGATTCAGAAGGGACAAAGCATCTCCATACACTTATCTGAAATTCTCACCAATGAATTATATAAGTATCTCTATCTTTACTTTATGTTTTATTTATCTTTTAATTATGAAAACTATTATAACCATTTGAATCCGCCTAACTGAGATTCACAAGATGACCATAGCTTGCTTCATATTAACAATCTCCGTGGGATCGACCCTTACTCACGTAAGGTTTATTACTTGGACGACCGAGTGCACTTGCTAGTTAGTTGTGCAAAGTTGTGAAGAATGTGAGTGAACCATAGTAGTGTGCACCATGTTTTTGGAGCCATTACTAAGAATTGTTCAAATTATAAAAAGTGTAAATCACAATTTTGCCTATCCAGTTTTTGGCGCCGTTGCCGGGGATTGTTTGAGTTTGGACAACTGACGGTTCATCTTGTTGCTCAGATTAGGTAATTTTCTTTTCAAAATGTTTTCAAAAATCTTTTAAAATTTTTTCTTTTTTCATTTTTCCAAAAAGTAACTTTCGAAAAAAATTTAAAAAAATCATAAAACAAAAAAAATTTTGTGTTTCTTGTTTGAGTCTAGTGTCAATTTTTAAGTTTGGTGTCAATTGCATGTTTTTAAAATTTATGCATTTTTTCGAAAAATTCATGCATGTGTTCTTCATGATCTTCAAGTTGTTCTTGGTAAGTCTTCTTGTTTGATCTTCATATTTTCTTGTTTTGTGTCTTTTCTTATTTTTCATATGCATTTTTGCATTCATAGTGTCTAAACATGAAAACTTTCTAAGTTTGGTGTCTTGCATGTTTTTCTTTTCTTGAAAATTTTTCAAAAATAAGTCTTGATGTTCATCTTGATCTTTAAAGTGTTCTTGGTGTTCATCTTGACATTCAAAGTATTCTTGCATGCATCATTGGTTTTGATCCAAAATTTTTATGTTTTGGGTCAAATCTGTGTTTTTCTCTCTCATCATTAAAAATTCAAAAAAAAATAAATTTTCCTTGTTTCACTCATAATTTTCGAAATCTTTGGGTTGATGGTGCATGAAATTGTGATCATCAATGGCGCCATCAACATGGTACGCTCAATTGCAATCTCAACTCTTTATCACAACTTCGCACAACTAACCAGCAAGTGCACTGGGTCGTCCAAGTAATAAACCTTACGCGAGTAAGGGTCGATCCCACAGAGATTGTTGGTATAAAGCATGCTATGGTCATCTTGTAAATCTCAGTCAGGCTTACTCGAATGGTTATGGAGGATTAATGATTAAAAGATAAATAAAACATAAAGTAAAGATAGAGATACTTATACAATTCATTGGTGAGAATTTCAGATAAGCGTACGGAGATGCTTTGTCCCTTCCGTCTCTCTGCTTTCCTACTGTCTTCATCCAATTCTTCTTACTCCTTTCCATGGCAAGCTATATGTTGGGCATCACCGTTGTCAATGGCTACAGTCCCGTCCTCTCAGTGAAAATGTTCGACGCGCTCTGTCACAGCACGGCTATTCATCTGTCGGTTCTCGATCATGTCGGAATAGAATCTAGTGATTCTTTTGTGTCTGTCACTAACGCCCCACAGTCGCGAGTTTGAAGCTCGTCACAGTCATTCAATCCTTGAATCCTACTCAGAATACCACAGACAAGGTTTAGACCTTCCGGATTCTCTTGAATGCCGCCATCAATTCTAGCTTATACCACGAAGATTCTGATTAAGGAATCCAA
>NC_029776.3:65169045-65202523 GCF_000817695.3 Arachis duranensis | reverse complement strand
TGTAGAAACTCCACCATTGAAAATACATAAGAACAAGGTCTAGGCATGGCCGAATGGCCAGCCTCCCATAATCTAAGAACTTGACGTCCAAAGATGATCCTACGATCTAAAGTGATCAAAAGATTCCAGGATGTCAAATACAATAGTAAAAGGTCCTATTTGTATATAACTAGTAGCTTAGGGTTTACAAAGATGAATAAATGACATAAAAATCTACTTCCGGGCCCACTTGGTGTGTGCTTGGGCTGAGCATTGAAGCTTTCATGTGTAGAGACTTTTCTTGGAGTTAAACGCCAGCTTTTGTGCCAGTTTGGGCGTTTAACTCCCATTCTTGTGCCAGTTCCGGCGTTTTACGCCAGAATTCTTGAGCTGACTTGGAACGCCTGTTTGGGCCATCAAATCTCGGAGAAAGTATGGACTATTAGACATTGCTGGAAAGCCCAGGATATCTACTTTCCAACGCAATTGAGAGCGCGCAAATTGGGTTTCTGTAGCTCCAGAAAATTCACTTCGACTACAGGGAGGTCAGAATCCAACAACATCTGCAGTCCTTTTCAGCCTCTAAATCAGATTTTTGCTCAGGTCCCTCAATTTCAGCCAGAAAATACCTGAAATCACAGAAAAACACACAAACTCATAGTAAAGTCCAGAAAAGTGAATTTTAACTAAAAACTAATAAAAATATAATAAAAACTAACCAAAACATACTAAAAACATACTAAAAACAATGCCAAAAAGCGTATAAATTATCCGCTCATCAGTTGACTTAGTAAAAAATTTTTAAAATTAGTTGTTTCTTGTTAGTCAAGTGAAGATTTCAATTTTAAAAATCTTATCTTTTCAAAACCTTTTCAAAAATCAAATCTTTTTCATTTTTCTTTTATATTTTTTTTGAAAATATTTTTAAATTGATTTTCAAAATCTTTTTCTTATCTTTATTTCAAAATTTCAAAAACTTTACTAACAATTAATGTGATTGATTCAAAAATTTGAAGTTTGTTACTTTCTTGTTAAGAAAGGTTCAATCTTTAAATTCTAGAATCATATATTTTAGTTTCTTGTTAGTCAAGTAATCAATTCTAATTTTAAAAATAAAATCTTTTTCAAAATATCTTTTTTTTTTCAAATAATATCATTTTCAAAAATTGATTTCAAAATCTTTTCTAACTTCTTATCTTTTCAAAATTGATTTTCAAATCTTTTTCAAACTAACTAATTAACTTCTTGTTTATTTCTTATCTTTTTCAAAACCACCTAACTACTTTCCTCCCTCTTAATTTTCGAAAATCACTAACCCTTTTACAAAATTAATTTTCAAAATTCTCTCTCTCATCTCTTTCTATTTATTTATTTAATTACTAACACTTCTCATCATCTTAAAAATTCGAACCCCCTCTTCCTCTCTGAGTTCGAATTTTCCTCTTTCACTTCTTGTATTCTTTTCTTCTTTTACAAATATAAAAGAATCTCTCTACTGTGACATAGAGGATTCCTCTTCTTTTTCTATTCTCTTCTTTTTCGTCACAGTCATTCAATTCCAGAATCCTACTGGAATACCACAGACAAGGCTTAGACTTTCCGAATTCTCATGAATGCCGCCATCAATTCTAGCTTATACCACGAAGAATCTGATCTCACGGAATGGAAAGCTAGGTTGTCAGGCGAGGGCAACCATGCATCGTGCATCAGGAATCCAAGAGATACACACTCCAACTCTCGCTTGTAGAACGGAGGAAGTTGACAAGCACGCGTTCATAACGATGGATTATGATGAGTGTCACGGATCATCACATCCATCAGGTTGAAGTACAAATGGTATCTTAGAACAGGAATAAATTGAATTGAATAGAAAATAATAGTAATTGTATTAAAACTTGAGGTACAGCAGAGCTCCACACCCTTAATCTATGGTGTGTAGAAACTCCACCGATGAAAGTACATAAGTGATCAAGGTTCAGGCATGGCCGAATGGCCAACCCCCAAAACAAAAACCAAGATGTAAAAAATCCAGATATGGAACCAAGATGTAAAATACGATAGTAAAATGTCCTATTTAAACTAGACTAGCTACTAGGGTTTACAGAAGTAAGTAATTGATGCAGAAATCCACTTCCGGGGCCCATTTGGTGTGTACTTGGGCTGAGCTTGAGCTTTACACGTGCAGAGGCTTCTTGTAGAGTTGAACGCCAAGTTGTAACGTGTTTTTGGCGTTCAACTCTGGTTCGTGACGTGTTTCTGGTGTTTGACTCTAGAATACAGCATGGAACTGGCGTTGAGTGCCAGTTTACGTCGTCTAATGTCAAATAAAGTATGAACAATTATATATTTCTGGAAAGCTCTAGATGTCTACTTTCCAAAGCCGTTAAGAGCGCGCCATTTGGAGTTCTATAGCTCCAGAAAATCCATTTCGAGTGCAGGGAGGTCAGAATCCAATAGCATCAGCAGTCCTTTGTCAGCCTCCTTATCAGAGTTTTGCTCTGGTCCCTCAATTCCAGCCAGAAAATACCTGAAATTACAGAAAAATACACAAACTCATAGTAAATTTCAGAAATGTGAATTTAGCATAAAAACTATTGAAAACATCCCTAAAAGTAACTAGATCTTACTAAAAACTACCTAAAAATAATGCCAAAAAGCGTATACATTATCCGCTCATCACAACACCAAACTTAAATTATTGCTTGTCCCCAAGCAACCGAAAATCAAATAGGATAAAAAGAAGAGAATATACTATAAATATCAAAATATCAATGAATATCAGTTCTAATTAGATGCGCGGGACTTGTAGCTTTTTGCTTCTGAACAGTTTTGGCATCTCACTTTTTTCCTTGAAGTTTAGAATGATTGGCATCTTATGGGAACTTAGAATTTCATATAGTGTTATTGATTCTCCTAGTTAAGTATGTTGATTCTTGAACATCGCTACTTTTATGAGTCTTGGCCGTGGCCCTAAGCACTTTGTTTTCCAGTATTACCGCCGGATACATAAATGCCACAGACACATGACTGGGTGAACCTTTTCAGATTGTGACTCAGCTTTGCTAGAGTCCTCAGTTAGAGGTGTCCATAGCTCTTAAGCACACTCTTTTTGTTTTGGATCACGACTTTAACCATTCAGTCTCAAGCTTTTCACTTGGACCTTCATGCCATAAGCACATGGTTAGGGACAGCTTGATTTAGCCGCTTAGGCCTGAATTTTATTTCCTTGGGCCTTCCTATCTATTGATGCTCAAAGCCTTGGATCCTTTTTACCCTTGCCTTTTGGTTTTAAGGGCTATTGGCTTTTTCTGCTTGCTTTTTCTTTTTCTTTCAAATTTTTTTTCGCCACTTTTTTTTTTCGCAAGCCTTTGCTTTTTCACTGCTTTTTCTTACTTCAAGAATTAATTTCATGATTTTTCAGATTATCAATAACATTTCTATTTGTTCATCATTCTTTCAAGAGCCAACAATTTTAACATTTATAAACAACAAGATCAAAAAATATGCATTGTTCAAGCATTCATTCAGAAAACAAAAAGTATTGTCACCACATCAATATAATTAAACTAAATTCAAGGATAAATTCGAAACTCATGTACTTCTTATTCTTTTGTATTAAAACATTTTTTTATTTAGGAAAGGTGAATGATTCATGAAATTATTCATAGCCTTAAGACATAGTTACTACATAATAATGATCATGAAGTAGAGACACAAAACATAGATAAACATGAAGCATAAAAATCGAAAAACAGAGAAATAAGAACAAGTAGTGAGTCCACCTTAGTGGCATCTTCTTCTTGAAGGACCAATGATGTCCTTAAGCTCTTCTATGTCTCTTCCTTGCCTTTGTTGCTCCTCGCTCATTGCTCTTTGATCTTCTCTAATTTCATGGAGAATGATGGAGTGATCTTGATGTTCCACCCTTAATTGATCCATATTGTAACTCAAATCTTCTAGAGAAGTGTTGAGTTGTTCCCAATAGTTGTTGGGAGGAAAGTGCATCCCTTGAGGCATCTCCGGAATTTCTTGATGATGAGCTTCCTCATGCATCTCTTGAGATCCGTGGATGGCCTCTCTTGTTTGCTCCATCCTTTTCTTAGTGGTGGGCTTATCCTCCTCAATGGGGATGTCTCCTTCTATGATAACTCCCGCTGAGTAACATAGATGGCAAATAAGATGAGGAAAAGCTGGCCTTGCCATGGTGGAGGGCTTTTCGGCTATTTTGTAGAATTCAAGAGAGATGACTTCATGAACTTCCACTTCCTCTCCAATCATGATGCTATGGATCATGATGGCCCGATCCACAGTAACTTCGGATCAGTTGCTAGTAGGGATGATGGAGCGTTGGATGAACTCCAACCATCCTCTAGCCACAGGCTTAAGGTCCAGTCTTCTCAATTGAACCGGCTTGCCTCTTGAGTCTCTTTTCCATTGAGCTCCTTCCACACATATGTCCATGAGGACTTGGTCCAACCTTTGATCAAAGTTACCCCTTCTAGTGTAGGGGCGTTCATCTCCTTGCATCATGGGCAAGTTGAATGCCAACCTCACATTTTTCGGACAAAAATCTAAGTATTTTCCCCGAACCATTATAAGATAATTCTTTGGGTTCGGGTTCATACTTTGATCATGGTTCCTAGTGATCCATGTATTGGCATAAAACTCTTAAACCATTAGGATTCTGACTTGTTGAATGGGGTTGGTCAGAACATCCCAACCTCTTCTTTGGATCTCATGTCGGATCTCCAGATACTCATTTTTCTTGAGCTTGAAAGGGACCTCAGGGATCACCTTCTTCTTGGCCACAACATCATAAAAGTAGTCTTGATGGGCTTTGGAGATTAATCTCTCCATCTCCCATGCCTCGGAGGTGGAAGCTTTTGTCTTCCCTTTCCATTTTCTAAAGGTTTCTCTGGCCTTAGGTGCTATCAGTGGTTATGGAAAAACAAAAAAGCTATGCTTTTACCACACCAAACTTAGAATTGTTGCTCGTCCTCGAGCAAATGAAGAAAGAAGAGAAGAAGAAGAAGAAGAAAATATGGATGAAAGGTGGAGGTGTGTGGGTTCGGCGAAGGTGAAGAAGAGAGGATTATGGTGTGTAAAAATGAGGAAGGATAGAGGGGTTTATATAGTGAGAGGAGAGGAGGTAGGTTCGGCCATTTAGGATGGGCTTGGGTGGGAAAGAGATTTTGAATTTTGAAGGTAGGTGGGGTTTATGGGGAAGGGTAGATGGATGTGAGTGGTGAAGAGGTGATGAGAAAGAGAGATGAGGTGATTGGTGAAGGGTTTTTGGGGAAGAGTGTTATTGGATTGTTTGAAGAGGAGAGAAGGTGAGTTGAGGTAGGTGGGGATCCAGTGGGATCTACAGATCCTGAGATGATCCTGTGGGGTCCACAGATCCTGAGGTGCCAAGGATTTACATCCTTGCACCAATGACGCGTGTAAAACGCCCTCTGCAAGCAATCCTGGCATTTAACGCCAGATTGATGCTTGTTTCTAGTGTTGAACGCCAGCTTCATACTTGTTTTGGGCGTTCAACGCCCATTTGCAGCATGTTTCTGGCGTTGAACGCCAGTTCCATGCTTGTTTCTGGAGTTCAGCGCTAGCTTTCAGGGTGTATTCCTGGCGTTTAAATGCTAGGATGTTGCTTATTTCTAGTGTTCAACGCCAGATCCATGCTCTGTTCTGGCGTTGAACACCAGCCAGATGCTCCTTACTGGCGTTTAAACGCCAGTAAGCCCTTCCTCCAGCGTATGCTGTTTCTTCTACTATTTTTGATTCTATTTTTAATTTTAGTAATTTTTTGTGACTCCACATGATCATAAACCTAATAAAACATAAAAGAACAATGAAATAAAAATAAAATTAGATAAATAAAAATTGGGTTGCCTCCCAATAAGCGCTCCTTTAATGTCACTAGCTTGACAGTGGGCTCTCATGGAGCCTCACAGGTGATCAGGTCAATGTTGTAGACTCCCAACACCAAGCTTAGAGTTTGGATGTGGGGATTCAACACCAAACATAGAGTTTGGCTGTGACCTCCCAACACCAAACTTAGAGTTTGGCTGTGGGGGCTTTGTTTGACTCTGTACTGAAAGAAGCTTTTCATGCTTCCTCTCCATGTATACAGACGAACACCCTTGGGTCTTAAACACAAGGTAGTCTCCATTCAATTGAAGGATTAATTCTCCTCTGTTAACATCTATCACAACTCCTGTTGTAGCTAGAAAAGGTCTTCCAAGGATGATGCATTCATCCTCCTCCTTCCTAGTGTCTAAGATTATGAAATTAGCAGGGATGCAAAGGACTTCAACCTTCACTAACACGTCCTCTACCAATCCATAAGCTTGTCTTACTGACTTGTCTACCATTTGTAATGAGAATATGGCAGGCTGTACCTCAATGATCCCTAGCTTCTCCATTACAGAGAGTGGCATAAGATTTATGCCTGACCCTAGGTCACACAGAGCCTTGTCAAAGGTCATGGTGCCTATGGTATAGGGTATTAAAAATTTACCATGATCTTGTCTCTTTTGAGGTAAAGTTTGCTGAACCCATGTATCTAGTTCACTAATGAGCAAGGGAGGTTCACCTTCCCAAGTTTTATTCCCAGAAAACTTGGCATTCAGCTTCATGATAGCTCCTAGATATTGAGCAACTTGCTCTCCAGTTACATCTTCTTCCTCTTCAGAGGAAGAATAGTCTTCAGAGCTCATGAATGGCAGAAGTAGATTTAATGGGATCTCTATGGTCTCTATATGACCTTCAAATTCCTTTAGGTCCTCAATAGGGAACTCCTTCTTGCTTGAGAGACATCCCATGAGGTCTTCCTCATTGGGATTCACATCCTCTCCTTCCTCTCTAGGTTCGGCCATGTTGATTATGTCAATAGCCTTGCACTCTCCTTTTGGATTCTCTTCAGTATTGCTTGGGAGAGTACTAGGAGGAGTTTCAGTGACTTTCTTACTCAGCTGGCCCACTTGTGCCTCCAAATTTCTGATGGAGGACCTTGTTTCACTCATGAAACATAAAGTGGCCTTAGACAGATCAGAGACTATGTTTGCTAAATTAGAGGAGCTCTGCTCAGAATTCTCTGTCTGTTGCTGAGAAGATGATGGAAAAGGCTTGCTATTGCTGAGCCTATTTCTTCCACCATTATTAAAGCCTTATTGTGGCTTTTGTTGACCCTTCCATGAGAAATTTGGATGATTTCTCCATGATGAATTATTCGTGTTTCCATAAGGTTCACCCATGTAATTTACCTCTGCCATTGCAGGGTTCTCAGGATCATAAGCTTCTTCTTCAGAAGATGCCTCTTTAGTACTGTTGGATGCATTTTGCCATCCATTCAGACTTTGATAAATCATGTTGACTTGCTGAGTCAACATTTTGTTCTGAGCCAATATGGCATTCAGAGCATCAATTTCAAGAACTCCTTTCCTCTGAGACGTCCCATTATTCATGGAATTCCTCTCAGAAGTGTACATGAATTGGTTATTTGCAACCATTTCAATAAGTTGCTGAGCTTCTACAGGCGTTTTCTTTAGGTGAATGGATCCACCTGCAGAATGGTCCAGTGACATCTTAGAGAACTCATATAGACCATAATAGAATATATCTATCATGGTCCACTCTGAAAACATGTCAGAAGGACACTTTTTGGTCATCTGCTTATATCTTTCCCAAGCTTCATAGAGGGATTCACCATCTTTTTGCTTGAAGGTCTGAACATCCACTCTAAGCTTGCTAAGCTTTTGAGGAGGAAAGAACTTAACCAAGAAGGCCATGACCAGCTTATCCCAAGAGTCCAAGCTATCTTTAGGTTGTGAGTCCAACCATGTTCTAGCTCTGTCTCTTACCGCAAAAGGGAAAGCATGAGCCTGTAGACTTTAGGATCTACTCCATTAGTCTTAACAGTCTCATAGATCTACAAGAACTCAGTTAAAAAAATGGTAGGGATCTTCTGATAGAAGTCCATGAAACTTGCAGTTTTGTTGCATTAGATCAACTAGTTGAGGTTTCAGCTCAAAAATTGTTTGCTCCAATGGCAGGAATTGAGATGCTTCTTCCATCAAACTTGGAAGTAGGTGTAGTATAATCACCAAGCATCCTCCTTGCATTATTATTGTTAGGTTCGGCTTCCATATCCTTTTCTTGTTCAAAAATTTCAGTAAGGTTGTCTCTGGATTGTTGTAATTTAGCTTCTCTTAGTTTCCTCTTCAGAGTTCTTTCAGGTTCAGGGTCAGCTTCAACAAGAATGCCTTTCTCCTTGTTCATGCTCATATGAAAGAGAAGAGAACAGAAGAAGAAGAGGAATCCTCTATGTCAAAATATATAGATTCCTTTATGTTAGTAGAAGAAGAATGGAATAGAGGAAGGAAAAGGTAAGAATCCAAACACAAGGGTGAGGATAGGTTCAGATTCTTGAGATGAAGAGAAACGTTAGTAAATAAATAAATAAATAGAAGAAAATGAGGGGGAGAGAGTTCGAAAATTAATTTTGAAAAAGGGTTAGTGATTTTCAAAAATTAAAGGAAGAATTAAAATTGAAATAAAAAATTTAAAACAATTAGTTAATTAAAAAGAATTTTGAAAAAGGGGTGAGATATTTTCGAAAAATTGAGAGGGAAAATTAGTTAGGTGATTTTGAAAAAGATAAAAAATAACAAAAGTTAATTAGTTAGTTGAAAAAGATTTGAAAATCAATTTTGAAAAGATAAGAAGATAAGAAAAGATATTTTGAAATCAAATTTTTGAAAAAGATAAATTTAAAAAAAAAAGATAATTTTAAAAGATATGATTGAAAAAGATATTTTGAAAAAGATTTAATTTTTGAAATTAAAATTAATTACTTGACTAACAAGAAAGTAAAAGATAAGATTCTAGAATTTAAAGATTGAACCTTTCTTAACAAGAAATTGACAAACTTCAAATTTTTTAATCAATCACATTAATTGTTAGTAAAGCCTTTGAAAATTATGAATTAAAGATAAGAAAAATATTTTAAAATTCAAATTAAAAATTTTCGAAAAATAGTAAGAAAAATGAAAAAGAATTGATTTTTGAAAAAGTTTTGAAAAGATAAGATTTTTAAAATTGAAAATTTGACTTGACTTATAAGAAATAGCTAAGTTTTAAAAATTTTTGACTATGTCAACTCAAATTTTCGAAATTTTGAGAGAAATAAGGAAAAGATATTTCTTTGATTTTTGAATTTTAATGATGAGAGAGAAAAACAACAAAAAGACTCAATGCATGGAAATTTTAGATCAAAACACATGATGCATGCAAGAACACTATGAATGTCAAGATGAACACCAAGAACAATTTGAAGATCATGATGAACATCAAGCATGCATGCAATTTTCGAAAATTATTTTTTAAAAAAATTAAAACACGCAATTGGCACCAAACTTGTGACTTGACTCTAGACTTAAACAAGAAACACAAAATATTTTTGATTTTTATGATTTTATTAATTTTTTGTATTTTATTTTATTTTTTTCGAAAACATATAGGAAAAAGAAAATAAGAAATTCAAAATTTTTAATAAGAATTCCAGGAATCTTTCAATGTTGGCCTAAAGCTCCAATCCAAGGGTTGGACATGGCTTAATAGCCAGCCAGCTTTAGGATATAAATCAGGCATACAACAGCTGATATTTCAATTAACTTGCCTCTATGCTGATGGTTTGGAAGCCTCAGTCCAAAAGAATTAGACATGGCTTTACAGCCAGCCAGATTTCAACATGCTTCATGAAATTCTAGAATTCATTCTTAAAAATTTTGAAAAATTTTCGAAAATAGGTGAGAACATTTTGAAAAATATTTTGAGAAAATATGTAACTTTTTTTTTAAAACATTTTGAAAAGAAAATAAAAATAAAATTACCTAATCTGAGCAACAAGATGAACCGTTAGTTGTCCAAACTTGAACAATCCCCGGCAACGGCGCCAAAAACTTGGTGGACGAAATTGTGATCTCTAACAATGGCACTCAACTTGGCATGCGCATTTATAACTCACCACTTTCTTCACAACTTCGCATCACTAACCAGCAAGTGTACTGGGTCGTCCAAGTAATAAACATTACGTGAGTAAGGGTCGATCCCACAGAGATTGTTGGTATGAAGCAAGCTATGGTCATCTTGTAAATCTCAGTCAGGCAGATAATAAATGGTGATAGAGCTTTCGAATAATAATAATAAATAAACAGAAAATAAAGATATAAAAACTTATGTAAATCATTGGTGAGAATTTCAGATAAGTGTATGGAGATGCTTTGTCCCTGTTGGATCTTTGCTTTCTTACTGCCTTCCTTCAATCCTTCTTATTCCTTTCCATGGCAAGCTGTATGTAGGGCATCACCGTTGTCAATAGCTACATCCCATCCTCTAAGTGAAAAAGGGCCAAATGCTCTGTCACGGCACGGCTAATCATCTGTCGGTTCTCAATCATGTCGGAATAGAATCCATTGATTCTTTTGCGTTTGTCATCACGCCCAACAATCGCGAGATAGAAGCTCGTCACAGTCATTCAATCCCAGAATCCTACTCGGAATACCACAGACAAGGTTTAGACTTTCCAAATCCTCATGAATGCCGCCATCAATTCTAGCTTATACCACGAAGACTCTGATCTCACGAAATGGAAGGCTCGGTTGTCAGGCGAGGGCAACCATGCGTCGTGCATTAGGAATCCAAGAGATACACACTCTAGCTCTCGCTTGTAGAATGGAGGTGGTTGTCAGGCATGCGTTCATAAGGATGGATTATGATGAGTGTCACGGATCATCACATCCATCAGGTTGAAGTACAAATGGTATCTTAGAACAGGAATAAATTGAATTGAATAGAAAATAGAAGTAATTGCATTAAAACTTGAGGTACAGCAGAGCTCCACACCCTTAATCTATGGTGTGTAGAAACTCCACCGTTGAAAGTACATAAGTGATCAAGGTTCATGCATGGCCGAATGGCCAGCCCCCAAAACAAAAACCAAGATGTAAAAAATCCAGATATGGAACCATGATGTAAAATACAATAGCAAAATGTCCTATTTATACTTGACTAGCTACTAGGGTTTACAGAAGTAAGTAATTGATGCAGAAATCCACTTCTGGGGCCCACTTGGTGCGTGCTTGGGCTGAGCTTGAGCTTTACACGTGCAGAGGCTTCTTTTGGAATTGAACGCCAAGTTGTAACGTGTTTTTGGCGTTCAACTCTGGTTCGTGAGGTGTTTCTGGCGTTTGACTCCAGAATGCAGCATGGAACTGGCGTTGAGCGCCAGTTTACATCATCTAATCTCAAACAAAGTATAGACTATTATATATAGCTGAAAAGCTCCAGATGTCTACTTTCCAAAGCCGTTAAGAGCGCGCCATTTGGAGTTCTGTAGCTCCAGAAAATGCATTTCGAGTGCAGGGAGGTCAGAATCCAACAGCATCAGCAGTCCTTTGTCAGCCTCCTTATCAGAGATTTGCTCAGGTCCCTCAATTTCAGCCAGAAAATACCTAAAATTACAAAAAAATACACAAACTCATAGTAAAGTCTAGAAATGTGAATTTAGCATAAAAACTAATGAAAACATCCTTAAAAGTAACTAGATCCTACTAAAAACTACCTAAAAACAATGCCAAAAAGCGTATACATTATCCGCTCATCAGGATCATTCTGCAGGTGGATCCATTCACCTAATGAAAATGCCTACAGAAGCTCAAGAACTCATTGACATGGTTGCAAATAACCAATTCATGTAGATAAATTTTGTATGTTACTAAGGCCCGAGAGAAATGAAAACTTAATTGGAATAAGACTAAGGTGGGTTTGATGTTGTTGGTGATTTATTTGTCACTATCCCTTTTTATTATAGGCTGCTACCAAACCAACTTCTTAAGTTTGAATTTATAGATATTAACCATTGAGACAAGGTGGTGGCTACCTTTGATTTGTGCATTTACTTTATTTCCCTAAAACATACATGCATACAAAGAAGATCTAAGAAGCATACCTGTAAAAGTTATTATAAAAAATTAATAGATTCATACTTATTATCATTGTTGATATTTAGTAGATGAATAACAAAAATTATTTTTATCTATATCCAACTACTACCGCTTCAATATTTTCTTTTGAACTATACTATATCATCTTTTTTCTTCCTCTTCAAAATGTATACCTTTCATGCATGATAAGAATTTTCAATCTCATTCCACGTTTTCAAAACTTTTTAAGTTTCTTCTCACACTCCAGTTTTGGCTAATATTTTGTAACTTTTGATTCAATAGTCAAGATTATGTACCAATATATATAATATTAATATCAAGTTTATGTAAATAAATTATATATAAGTTAACAGAGCAACCATTACCTTTGCTAAGTGAGTAAAGTGAACAGAGTTTGAGAAAGAGCAGTTGAATGCAATGGATGATGGGAACATAGCGATGACCACCACAACGGCAACCTTGCGATGACCACCCCGACGGACCACGGGCAAACAGTGGCAGAATAAGACCCGCAGAAAGCTTGTGATTGGCAAATCTAGGGTTTGCTTTGAGGCTTCAAGAACGGTAGGCTGGCAACTGATAAGCAGAGGAGGGGGCTGCGACAGACGACACTTCGACGACCACGAGGAAGAAGCTGGTGACTTGTGATGATGAGAGGGGCTCAAGAACGACGAGAGGTAGCACCGTGCATCATGGGGACGAGGGTGCCTGGTGTTGGAATAGAGGAGGGTGCGTGGCTGCTAAGAGCTAAGTGCTAAGTGAAAAAGCCAAGATACGGGGAATTGGGATTTCGAGGGGAGGGGGGAGGAAACGACACCCTTTGGGGAGGGTAAAAAAATTTTGTTTTTTGGTGACTAGGTTAAAAAAAAATTGAAAAACGAACCATTTTAGGCCACTCTCCAAAACCATGACCATAGGTACTCTATAGTCACACTTTTTCGAAAAACCGTGAGCATAGACTTTTTTAGGTCACCCTCCAAAACCATGACTTAG
The DNA here is from genome assembly GCF_000817695.3 of Arachis duranensis. Classification (NCBI taxonomy): domain Eukaryota; kingdom Viridiplantae; phylum Streptophyta; class Magnoliopsida; order Fabales; family Fabaceae; genus Arachis; species Arachis duranensis. The sequence goes on along the minus strand of NC_029776.3, from coordinate 65,189,546 downwards.
ATACCTTTATGTCACTCTCCAAAACCGTGACCATAGACCCTTTTAGGTCACTGTTTCGTAAAACTATGACCATAGACCTTTTTAAGTCACCCCTCAAAACTGTGACCATAGATGACTTTTGGTCACGATGTTTCCATTTTAGGTCACCTCCAAAACCGTGACCATTGACCCCTTTAGGTCACCCTACAAAATCGTGACCATAGAACCCTTTAGGTCACCCTTTTTTAGAAAACTATGACCATAGACCCTTTTTTGTCACCCCAAAAAATCGTGACCATAGACCCCTTTAGTTCACCCCTATAAACCGTGACTATAGACACTTTTAGGCCACCATTTTTTTAAAAAAAACCATGACCAAAGGTACTCTATGGTCACTCTTTTTTAAGAGACCGTGACCATAGCTTTTTTCTTTTGGCCACAGTAAAAAACCATGACCATAGGGGATCTATGGTCAAAAAACCCGTGGTCATAGATCCAAAATATTGTAATGCGTGCATATAACCAGCTAAAACATCAAAGCACCAAAGCTTACAAATAAAAAGCAAGAAGATAAAAAATACCCAAAAAATAGAGCTATTGTTTGAAGTCTATTTTTCCATTTGCAAACCTCTAATTAAAATCTCCACCGTCCAGAATGAAGAAAACGATGAAAAGTATCTGCAGTGCAAATTTAACGTTGATCCAACGATGAACAAATGAGAAACTATTGTTCAACAATTGCTGCTCTGCATAAAAAAGGGAAATCTATTTTCTCTCTTGTAAAGCCAATTTCTCCCACTACAACTCTCCAATCAACATCTCTACCACCCGAAATGAAGATCAAGATGAGAGGAATATGCAGTTCAAATTTCAAGCCGATCCAACGGTGAACTAATAAAAAAACTACTATTTGAAATTTATTGTTTTGCATAAAAATAGAAATTCTATTTTCCCTCTTGTCTCTCAATTTGATGGCTAATTCTTTCACTCTCAGTAACCCCAAAACTCTGATTAGGGTGGAGACACAAGGGTGCAAGAATATACTCCCAAAAAATTGGACTTGGGCCTCACAAAGAAGAGAAAAAGGCCTAACAAATCTCCCCCTTTTCGACTAGGTGGAGGCCCTCGCCATTCCAACGATCAAACATATTTCAAGCTTATCTTTTGACAATGATTTTGTTATTATATCAGCATCATTATCATCAGTGTAAACTTTCTCAAGTTCCAATGACTTGGAATCTAACACATCCCTTATCCAGTAATACCTAACATCAGTATGTTTAGATCTTGAATGAAAAATAGAATTCTTAGCAAGATGAATAGCACTTTGACTATCACACAACAATACATAACGGTCTTGCCTGAAACCAAGTGGTACAAGAAACTTCTTCATCCACAAAAACTCTTTAGATGCTTCAGTTACTACAGTAAACTATGCCTCTGTGGTAGAAAGTACAACACACTTTTGTAACCTTGACTGCCATGAAATAACTCCCCCTACAAACTTGACCAAATAACCTCAAGTAGACTTTCAAGAATCAATATCTCCTAACATGTCTGCATCAGTAAAGCCAACTAGCAAAGGTTTCTCACCACCAAAACTCAAACTCAAGTTAGCTATACCTTTGAGATATATCATAATCCATTTAACAGCATTCTAATGTTCTTTACCTAGATTAGAGAGAAAACGACTCACAATACCAACCGCATGAGCAATGTCTGGTCTAGTACACACCATAGCATACATCAAGATTCTAACAGCTGAAGCATAAGGAATTTCATCTATTGCTTGTTTCTCTTCATCAGTAGTTGGACACTGCTTGGTGATCAACTTAAAATGAGGAGCAAAAGAACTAGCAACACATTTGGCATCATTCATGCCAAAACTTTGAAGCACCTTCTTTATTTACTTCTCCTGTGATAAATAAAGCTTCTTGAAATTTCTATAATGAGTAATAGTCATGCCCAAAATCTGTTTGGCAGGACCCAAGTCCTTCAAAGCAAAGAACTTGCTCAACTATTTCTTCAACTCATTAATCCTCAAAGCATTCTTGTTCACAATCAAAATATCATCCACATAAAGCAAAAAATGATAAAATCACCATCAAAAAATTTTTGCATAAATACACAATGATCTGAAGTTGTCTTATAGTAACCATGCTCTCCCATAACGTATTCAAACTTCTTGTACCATTGTCTTGGAGCTTGTTTCAACCCATAAAGACTCTTCTTAAGGTTGAACACAAAATCTTCCTTTCCTTTAACAACAAAACCCTCCGGTTGCTCCATGTAGATTTCCTTGTCTAAATCACCATGAAGAAAAGTTGCCTTCACATCCATTTGCTCAATCTCCAGATCAAGAGAAGTTGCTAATCCAAGAACAGCACGAATGGATGACATCATCGCAACAGGAGAAAAACTCTCCACATAATCAACACCTTTTTCTCTGACTAAAGCCTCTAAGAATCAATCTAGCTTTATAACGAGGTTTAGAATTGTGTTCTTCATTCTTGATTCTGAATACCCATTTGTTCTTCAAAACGCGCATACCCTTCGGTAGCTTCACTAACTCATAGGTATCATTCTCAAGTAGGGACTTCATTTCTTCTTGTATAGCTTCAAGCTATTGAGCTTTGCTTTCATCCTCAACAGCCTCTCCAAAGCATTCAGGTTCTCCTCCATCAGCAATAAAATAAACTCATGTGGAGAATTCCTTGACAAAAGCTTCCTCTCTCTTGTAGACCTTCTGAGTGCATTTACAGGAATTTTTAAAATTGGTTTGTTCTTCATGATCATCATCATCAACTTCATCAAGTATCATATCAACTGTTCTATCTTCACCTGCACCTGTATCTGCTCATTATTTTCAACTTCAACTCTATCATCTTCCACCATAGGCTTAGATGGACTGATATCCAAGTCAAAAAAATCATCACTAGGATGAAGTACAATTGGCTTCTCCGTATTATCAATATCCTTCAATGTTTTGTCTTCAACAAAGACAACATCTCTACTCTGAATCACCTTTTCGCTAACAGGATCATAAAACCTGTAACCAAACTCATCCATGCCATAGCCAATAAAAATACACTGCCTAGTCTTTACATCAAGTTTGGATCTCTTATCTTTGGAAATATGAACAAAAGTTTTACATCCAAAGACTCTTAAATTATCATAAGAAACATCTTTACCTGGCCCAACGTTCTCTCGCACTTCAAATTGAAAGAGAACACATGGTGTCCGGAACAACAGTGCTCAAAGCTTCACCCCAAAGGATTTTGCTAATCCAGATTGTGACAATAAGCACCTAACTCTTTTAACCAATGTTCTGTTGATCCTTTCAGCCAAGCCATTCAACTGAGGAGTCTTCGGAGGAGTCTTCTGATGTCTTATACCATGTTCTTTACACTAAGCATCAAATGGACCTGAGTACTCACCACCATTGTCAGTACAAATACATGTCAACTCCTTTCCAGTTTCTCTTTCAACAGAAGCTTAAAATTGCTTGAACACATTTAAAACTTGATATTTGGTCTTCAAAGTGTAAACCTATAATTTTCTAGAATGTTCATTAATAAAGGTTACAAAATAGATAGACCCTCCAAGTATTTTTGTCTTCATCGGCCCACATACATCAGAATGCACCAAGTCAAGTATCTCTGCCTTCCTTGAAGGTGGATGGCTTTTGAAAGAAATCCTGTTTTGTTTTCCAACAAAGCAATGGTTGCACTTTTACAAAGCAGCCTTACAACTAGATAAAACATTCCTCTTGGATAACATATTCATGCCTTTCTCACTCATATGCCATAATCTCCTATGCCATAAATCAGTTCCATCAACAAACTCAGTAGCATTAACAACATCTTTCATAATCTTTGCTTGAGTTAAATAAAGAGTAGAGTGTCGTGTACCTCTAGCAACAACCATGAAACTTTTAGTGAGCTTCCAACTACCACGAGAGAATGAGCTATCCAAGTCTTCATCTAACAACTTACCATCAGAAAGTAAGTTCAACCGAATATTTGGAACATGCTTCACACGCTTCAAAGTCAACTTGGTACCATTGGAGGTTTCTAAGAAAACTTGTCCAACACTGAAACATTTTGCAACACTTTGATAAGCCATTTTCACATCACCAAAATCACCAGGAGTATAAGATGTAAACAAATTTCTCCTAGATGTAACATGAATAGAAGCACTACTATCATTCACCTAACTAGTGCTACTATCAACAAGGTTAACAAATTCAAACTCCTCAACAAGAAGAAAACCATCATGAGTTAAATTAACATTGTCTTCATTGCTACCATCATCTTTATTTTTAGTCTTGTCTTCACTTGCCTTAGATTTCTCATTCTTTAACTGCCAACAAAATTTCTTCACATCTCTCTTTTGATCACAATGATGACACTCAATATTTTTATGCTTTTTTTTGAGATTTACTTCTGCTTTGATCTCTACTTTTAGGACTTCGACTTTTCTTTTTCCCCCTATACTCAGAAACAAGAACATCTGAATATGTAGTTGACTTTTGTCTCAAGCCAATCCAATGGTAAACTAACAAAAAATTGCTATTTGAAATTTACTACTTTGCATAAAAACAAAAATTCTGTTTTTTTTTTCTTCTCTCTTACTTTGATGACTAAACTCTCTCACTCTCAATAACCTCAAAAATCTAATTAGGATAGAAATATAAGAGTGCAAGAATATACTCTCAAAAAATTAGGCTTGAACTTCACAAAAAAAATAAAAAAGAAACCCAACAGAATTCGTCCCAGCAGGTGGAGATGCGCAATGCAGATTTAAAGTTTATCTTGAATGTCGTGGTGGATGTGACTATGGCTTTTTTCAATCCTTGCACTATCCATGCCTTGGGCCCTTGGTTGTGTGTGCCTATGGCAGACTTGACTGAACTTATTACATTGCCAGAATATACTTTATAGATAGTGTACTTTTAAATTCTTGGATATTCGTCCGTCACGTTTTCTTATTTTTTATGTCATAAACCAAATTCAAACTATAGAAACGTATTTAAAAAAATGAGCTCCTTTAACTCAACTGCACCTCCAGATTAATATATTTAACACTAATGGTTCATTAGCTAAGGCAGCTTAGTTATTCTCTCAAAAGAAAAAGAGAAAAAGATCACTTTAATAAAAACCCACAAGGATTGTTAACGTACACTTAACACACTACATTTCCCGGCCCTAGTATAACTAATACATTCTTCTAGTGGGCACTTAAATTAACCTTTTTTATCTATACTGTAAAAAATAAAGATAAAGTAAAATTAAAAGAGAAATTTTTATTTAGTAATTATTTCTGCGTTTAATAATGTGATAATTTTATTTATTTGTTGTTTATATTAAATTGATTTAGTATTTTTTTGGGTGTACTGATTTAGTATCCGTTAGTTTTTACATATTATTTTTTCTTGATATTCAAATAATAATACACTTTAAACCTTGTGAAATTCTAGTTTCAAATGTAATCACCCGGATTTTTTTATACAAATAAATATTTTAAAATAATTATTTTTCTAAAAAAATGGTCCCTAAAATTAGGGTTGGCAGTGGGGCGGGTAGGGGCGGGTTTTTGTCCTACCCGACCCTATCCCCCCATCCTGTTACTCATATACTACCCGTCCCGTCACTACCCGCGAGTAGTAAACTGTAGTACCCTAACCCGCTCCTGCGAGTACCCGCTCCGCCCCTATCCGTCCATGTAAAAATTAAATAACATTTTAATTTTTAAATATTCCAATATAAATTAAGACAAAAACTTAAAATTCATTCATAAATTAAAATACAAACATAAGATTCACACAATATCAATAACTTGAAATTAAAAAATAGCTAATGTTTGATCACTATAAATTTAATACCATAACAAAAAAATTACAACATTAATATAAAAGAGTATTCAGTCTTTATATTTTATCGTTTTCCACCGTTCTTGTCCTCGAAAGACAATGACAGCCAAGGCATACTTTCCAATCCTTTCTTAAAGGATTCTTCTTACTCATCAAGAGGTATCATTACAATCTCAAAGCTCTCCTCATCTGACCTTAACTTGTCATAAAACTCCACCAGAACGAAAGTAAAGTCAGTGCATCTTTCATATGAACTCGACGAGAAATAAAGCCCAACCATCTTGCTCTTGAATTCAAGGATTGGTTCCTCTTAGCTTCCTCTACAAGATCCTTCAATTCTTGAATCTTTGCTAATGTAAAAGTCGGAAGCACTTTGAAAACTTTACAAAGCATTATAGCATAGGTAAGTATTAGATTGTAAATACTAGTATAAACTATAGAAGTACTAAATTTTTATTGTTCCGTTGATCTAAAGCATAAAGCATGAATATGATAGCGTCATTCGCAATCAACCTATATAACCAACTACAATTGCAACATGCCAACATCAGAGACTAGAGCCGATAACAATTTAAAATGAAAAATAAAGAACTGCAATCAAACACATATAAACAAAATTGTAATTACAATGTCTCTTATTCTCATTCAAAATAAAAAAATTAAAAAAATGCAATTAGAGACATTAAAGCAAAATTACAATAAAAAAGTCTCTAATGCTCAATCAAAATGAAAAATGAAAAACTATCATCAGAGATACAAACAAATTGCAATCAAAAAAGTAATTCTCAATCAACAAATTTACAACAAAATTCTCAATCAAACACATATTAACCTACTTTAGCACATACATTTACAAAATTGAATAAAAAATTGTAAAACTTATGGTCACAGACTCGAAAGACAAGGAGAAGGGGCTCTGGTGACAGGCTCACATGCAATGGCAATGGCCAAGTTCATAGCGACGGCAACCAACAGATGAATCTGTAGAAGAACAAAAAAGAAATTAGATCTCACAATATGATGGAGAGAGAGAGAGAGAGAGAGAGAGAGAGAGAGAGAGAGTGAGAATGAGAGAACAAGAGCGAGAGGAACTTACGGTCTTACAGAGCTAAAAACTGAGCAGCGACGACAGGCTGGAGCTGCGGGCTGAGCGGCGATGGCGAGGAGCTGCGGGTTGAGAGGTGACGGCGAGGAGCTGCATTGACGGCAAGGAGTGAGCAACGACGGCTAGGGAATGAGAGGCTGAGCAGCGAGAGCAAAGGGGTGAGGAATTGAGCAACGGAAAATAAAATGTTGGGGACGATTTTAAATCCAAAATAACATTGGAAACAAAATAATAGAGCCATTTTACTATTGGCGTATACCAAATGGTAATGCACACCAATTATTTTACTGCATCCGTAAAATGGGTAATGGACATCTGACATTCTAACGCACACGAAAGAGAGCACATGCGAAATAGACAATAATAATAATGCACACCAATTCTTTCACGACGTTCGTAAAATGAATAATAGACATCTAACATTGTGACGCACGCCAAATAATAATAATAATAATAATAATAATAATAATAATAATAATAATAATAATGAATAAGTACTATTTTGGTCCCTACGATTTATGGTTAAAATCAAATTTGTCCCCAACGTTATTTTGGATTTAAAATCGTTTCTAACATTTTATTTGATATTAAAATCGTCTTTTTTATTAAAATTTTTTATTTTATTATTAAATTACCCCTACCATAATAAAAAAATTATAAAATTAATAAAAAGGAAAGGACACGAGGAGGGGTGAAGGAAATGGGGAAAGGAAGAGGGGGAAGGGGTGAAGGGAAGGGGAGGAGGGGGGGATGAAGGGAAAGAAGAAGAAGGGAACAGGGGACGGCGCCGGCGAAGATTGGAGCCACCATCATCATCGCTGGAATCACAATTAGAGGGAGACTGAGCTCGCGAGGGAGAAGGGAGACACGAGCGAAGGAGAGAGCTCATTGTCGCGCTCCGCCATTGCCCCCACTGCTACCGACCTTATCGTCATTTTGCATCCTCGCCGCTGCACCTCGCTGATTTTGCTTCTGCTTCTGCTTTGGCTTTGGCTTCTGCTTTTGGGTTTGTGTTCGCTTTTGCTTCTGGTTCTGCTTCTGATTTTGATTTGTTATTTTTTTATTTTATTGTTGTGTGTTAATTTTGTTGTTGAATTTGATGTTGTTGTTTCTGAATTTGAATAATACGTTATTATTGTTGTTCTTGAATCTGATTATTGGTATTTAGTAGGAGTAAGGGTGGTGGTAAAGGTGGTAGTGGTGGAGAGTATTTTTTTTCTGTAAAAAGTCAAAAGGACGATTTTAATACTAAATAAAATGTTGGGGACGATTTTAAATCCAAAATAACATTGGAAACAAAATAATAGAGCCATTTTACTATTGGCGTATACCAAATGGTAATGCACACCAATTATTTTACTGCATCCGTAAAATGGGTAATGGACATCTGACATTCTAACGCACACGAAAGAGAGCACATGCGAAATAGACAATAATAATAATGCACACCAATTCTTTCACGACGTTCGTAAAATGAATAATAGACATCTAACATTGTGACGCACGCCAAATAATAATAATAATAATAATAATAATAATAATAATAATAATAATAATAATGAATAAGTACTATTTTGGTCCCTACGATTTATGGTTAAAATCAAATTTGTCCCCAACGTTATTTTGGATTTAAAATCGTTTCTAACATTTTATTTGATATTAAAATCGTCTTTTTTATTAAAATTTTTTATTTTATTATTAAATTACCCCTACCATAATAAAAAAATTATAAAATTAATAAAAAGGAAAGGACACGAGGAGGGGTGAAGGAAATGGGGAAAGGAAGAGGGGGAAGGGGTGAAGGGAAGGGGAGGAGGGGGGGATGAAGGGAAAGAAGAAGAAGGGAACAGGGGACGGCGCCGGCGAAGATTGGAGCCACCATCATCATCGCTGGAATCACAATTAGAGGGAGACTGAGCTCGCGAGGGAGAAGGGAGACACGAGCAAAGGAGAGAGCTCATTGTCGCGCTCCGCCATTGCCCCCACTGCTACCGACCTTATCGTCATTTTGCATCCTCGCCGCTGCACCTCGCTGATTTTGCTTCTGCTTCTGCTTTGGCTTTGGCTTCTGCTTTTGGGTTTGTGTTTGCTTTTGCTTCTGGTTCTGCTTCTGATTTTGATTTGTTATTTTTTTATTTTATTGTTGTGTGTTAATTTTGTTGTTGAATTTGATGTTGTTGTTTCTGAATTTGAATAATACGTTATTATTGTTGTTCTTGAATCTGATTATTGGTATTTAGTAGGAGTAAGGGTGGTGGTAAAGGTGGTAGTGGTGGAGGGTATTTTTTTCTGTAAAAAGTCAAAAGGACGATTTTAATACTAAATAAAATGTTGGGGACGATTTTAAATCCAAAATAACATTGGGAACAAAATAATACTTATCTCTCATAATAATAATAATAAATAATTATTACTACAATAGCAATAATAATAACAAGGGTGAATAATAAAATAATAATATTTAAATTAATGATAATAATATTTAAATTACAATAAAATAAAATATCACTATAAAATATATTGACATTTTCAATTAAATGTGTAAAAATATGATGTTCATCTACCCGACTAAGATTTTTCTCTAATGATGGCTGACATTATCAAAAGGAGTGACATTATTTGATGAGTCCATATTTGCCGGGATATTTAGCGTTGATTTTGATGGATTTCATCACATAAACCTACACTTGAGCACCAAAATAGTATACTTTTTGTGATTTCTCCCTAATTTTAATCCCACTTTTATGCCATTCGATGCCGTGATATATTTTGTGAGTGATTTCAGGTCATTTAGGCAAGATTGGCTAGGTAGAAGTGGAAGGAAGCATGTATAAGGGAGAAAACATGAAGAAAACAAGGAAAAGCACACACAGCAAAGTGTGCGTGCGCACAAGCAAGCATGCGTGCGCACAAGCAAGCATGCGTGCGCACAAGAAGAAATTAGCATGTGTGCGTGCGCACAAGCACCTGTGCGTATGCACAGGAGCCAAGTCAGCAAAGTGTGCGTACGCACAGGACACTGCACGTGATTTCATTAGTGAAACATGTGCTGCGCGATTTCTGAAGGCTTTTGGCCCATTTAGGAAGGCTTGAAGGCTGAATTTGGATGCTATATGAAGGGGAATTGAAGACATATAAAGGGAGCACACTTTAGTATTAGGTTTTATTAGGTAGTATTAGTTATTAGGAAGCTTCCATATGAAGGGAGCACACTTTCTTAGGATTTTTCAATTTCAATTATAGCATTTTATAGCAAGCTTTGATTTTGGATTTTGCTTCTTTAATTGTAAGTACTCTCAATTTCTTCTTTAATTACATTGTCTTTAAGTAGAATGCTCTGTTATGGTTTTTCAATTTCAATTGTAGTATTTTATAGCAAGCTTTGATTTTAGATTTTGCTTCTTTAATTGTAAGTACTCTCAATTTCTTCCTTAATTACATTGTCTTTACTTTTATTTTCCAATGGTTCAAGTTACTTTGTTCATATTTATAATTTTGAGTTTCTTGAAGTTTTGATTAATGAATTTCATATCTTATGCTTTCTTTATGCTTGATTGCTTGTCTCTTGTTGATATTGTTGATAGTTGGTTATAGTTTTCTATTTTTCCTTGTAATTTTCTATGTTTTACTTTTATACACACAAGGTGTTTGTGAAAATACCAATTATGATTTTTGAGTAGATTTTCACACCTTGGCTTGAGGTTTGAGTTCCTAGGATACAAGAGTCATAATGTCCGACATTTAGTGGTAATTCTTGGGGAGTTAGTTGACTCTTGTTTCCATTAAAGCTAGCCTTTTATCAACTAGTTTGGTAAGTTGGCTAGGACTTATGGATTAAGGTCAATTATGCTTGCTTGACCTACTACTCGATGTTAGGGGTTAACTAAGCGAGATTGACTCATCATAGTTGCCATAGTGCTGGTCATGATGATGATAGGATTTCTTGGATCCTCTTTCCCAAGTCAAGGTTCTTTTATGCATTTTAGCATTTTCACTAAGTTTTGTTCTTGTTTCCCTTTTAACTTGCCTTAAATATCAATTTCGATCATTCCTTAGTTCTTTTAATCTTTCATTCTTCGATTTGGAAACCACCCCTTTTTGTCCACAACAACCAAAAGAGTAACACCTCAATTGCATCTAAGGGAATACGATCCGAGGTTGAATTACACTTAATCTCGATTATTTTGGTTTGAATTTAACATTTGTTTAGAGAGTTCATTGTTGGTTTAGACTATGCTACCAACGAATTGATTCTTGTCTTGATTGATTCTAAATCGGCAACAACTCTTCTTGTCATTATTATAATACAAATTCTACCCGAAATAGAGTGGAAAAAATCATGTAATTTTAAATGAATGAAAGTAGATCGTGGACATGCCAACTGTAATTATTAGTTAAGAATGATATATGGTGAACTATACTATTTAATTGATCATTATAGTTAGCATTTTCACTTTTTTATATTTAAAAAGAAATAAAAAATATAAATATAAATTAAATATTAAAAAAATAAGATGCTTTTTTTATATTTACTTCTTAATTTTTATTAAATTATAAATTTAGAAAACTAAAAATAAAAATAATAAAAATCCAAACAACACCTTCATGATATACCATATATATATGTGGAAAGGACTAACACTACAAGAAAAACGCTGATTACCATCGAATTTACCTAAGAAATCTGCCTCTAATAAAATTACCGTTAGATTTAACATCCTCTTGTAGTTGACAGTTTAAACAATGTCGGAAAACTCTTTTCAGTGGATTTTTTCCACCCGACGTTAATTACGGGTGGATATACCCTCGGTGTTATCAATGGATTGTCGAGCCTTGGTTTGATATTACCGTCAAATTAACCCGACGAGAAATCCGCCGATAGCATTATTAATTTTTTTATTTTTTTTGGATTAATCTTGGGTTAATACTCTTGTTAACAAAATTATTATCAGAAATCTAAAAGCAGTAGAAATCAAAAAATTATTTTATTAAAAATAAATTGTATGGATACAAACAAATGTCACAGAAGAGTAATGCACCCTAAAATAAATGGTATGAATAGAATAAAATGCCACAGAAGAGTAATGTACCCTAAACGAACAAAAATGCATAAAACCCTAACAACTAGAGATCTTGATAATAATTTTCGTCGTCAGCGGCGGCGGCATCGTGGTCCCCTTACTGAGGCAGCGGAGTAGGTGTTGCCGGCTCTGCCCCACCAGCAGCCTCGCCACCAGAACCAGCAGCGCCGCTGCCTCCAGTGTGCATCTGCTGGCTGTACTCCTCCATCTGTTCTCGTAGTCGATCGAGTTGCTCCAGCTTCTCCGTAAGGTTCGAGCTGGCGACAACACGTGCAAGAATCTCTCGATACCTCTGCTCAAACTGCTCCTACTACTGGTGAAGCTCCTATATTAGCTTCTGGACCTCCTCCCTCAGGTTAATAACTTTCTAGAGATCAGCAGGGCTGATGGCAGAAGCAGAGGTAGAGAAAGCCGCCAACGTAGAGGAGCGAAGGGAGCTAGTGAAGAATGAGCCCAACCCGAAGTAGCAATTCTTATGGGGCTCAGAGGCGGACTCATGCCAAATCTTGTTGGTATCCACGACTGAGGTCTCCAAGCTGGCTTCATCGGCTCCACTGTAGCTGAGATTGCTGGGTCGTTGATGAGCGGATAATTTATACTCTTTTTGGAATTGTTTTTTGGTAATTTTTAGTATGATCTAGTTACTTTTAGGGATGTTTTCATTAGTTTTTATGCTAAATTCACATTTCTAGACTTTACTATGAGTTTGTGTGTTTTTCTGTGATTTTAGGTATTTTCTGGCTGAAATTGAGGGACCTGAGCAAAACTCTGATAGGAGGCTGACAAAGGACTGTTGATGCTGTTGGAATCTGACCTCCCTGCACTCGAAATGGATTTTCTGGAGCTACAAAATTCCAAATGGAGAGCTCTCAACGGCGTTGGAAAGTAGACATCTAGAACTTTCCACCAATATATAATAGTCCATACTTTATTCGTGATTATATGACGTAAACTGGCGCTCAACGCCAATTTCATGCTGCATTCTGGAGTCAAACTCCAGAAACACGTCACGAACCGGAGTTGAACGCCCAAAACACGTTACAACTTGGCGTTCAACTCCAAAAGAAGCCTCAGCTCGTGGATAGATCAAGCTCAGCCCAAACATACACCAAGTGGGCCCTGGAAGTGGATTTATGCATCAATTACTTACTCCTGTAAACCCTAGTAGCTAGTCTAGTATAAATAGGATAGTTTACTACTATTGTATTAGACATCTCTGGATACCTAGTCCTTAGACCTTCATGGGGGCTGGCCATTCGGCCATGCCTGGACCTTTCACATATGTATTTTCAACGGTGGAGTTTCTACACACCATAGATTAAGGGTGTGGAGCTCTGCTGTACCTCAAGTTTCAATGCAATTATTATTATTTTCTATCCAATTCGATTTATTCCTGTTTTAAGATATTCGTTACACTTCAACTTGATGAATGTGATGATCCGTGACACTCATCATCATTCTCACCTATGAACGCGCGTGACTGACAACCACTTCCGTTCTACCTTAGACCGGGCGCATATCTCTTGGATTCCTTAATCAGAATCTTCGTGGTATAAGCTAGAATTGATGGCGGCATTCATGGGAATCCGAAAAGTCTAACCTTGTCTGTGGTATTCCGAGTAGGATTTCGGGATTGAATGATTGTGACGAGCTTCAAACTCCTGAAGGCTGGGCGTTAGTGAAAGATGCAAAAGAATCACGGGATTCTATTCCAACCTGATTGAGAACTGATGAGCGGATAATTTATACGCTTTTTGGCATTGTTTTTAGTATGTTTTTAGTAGGTTTTAGTTAGTTTTTATTATATTTTTATTATTTTTTATTTAAAATTCACTTTTCTGGACTTTACTATGAGTTTGTGTGTTTTTCTGTGATTTCAGGTATTTTCTGGCTGAAATTGAGGGACCTGAGAAAAAATCTGATTCAGAGGCTGAAAAAGGACTGCAAATGCTGTTAGATTCTAACCTCTTTGCATTCGAAGTAGATTTTCTGGAGCTACTGAAGCCCAGTTGGCGCGCTCTCAATTGCGTTGGAACGTAGACATCCAGGCTTTCCTCAGCAATATATGATAGTTCATACTTTGCCCGAGATTTGATGGCCCAAACCGGCGTTCCAAATCAGCTTCAGAATTCCCGGCGTTTAACGCCGGAACTGGCACAAAAGTTGGAGTTAAACACCCAAACTGGCACAAAAGCTGGCGTTTAACTCCAGAAAAAGTATCTACACATGAAAGCTTCAATGCTCAGCCCAAGCACACACCAAGTGGACCCCGGAAGTGGATTTTTACATCATTTACTCATTCTTGTAAACCCTAGGTCACTAGTTCACTATAAATAGGACTTTTTGCTATTATATCTGTACCTCATGACACTTTACACATTTCATATTGTATCTTCTATGGCATGAGTCCCTAAACCCCATGGTTGGGGGTGAGGAGCTCTGCTGTGTCTTGATGAATTAATGCAATTACTACTGTTTTTCATTCAATCACGCTTGCTTCTATTCTAAGATACCACTTGTTCTTCAACCTGATGAATGTGATGATCCGTGACACTCATCACAATTCTCACATATGAACGTGTGCCTGACAACCACCTCCTTCTACCTTCGATTAGGTGTGTATCTCTTGGATTCCTTAATCAGAATCTTCGTGGTATAAGCTAGAATCCATTGGCGGCCATTCTTGAGAATCCGGAAAGTCTAAACCTTGTCTGTGGTATTTCGAGTAGGATTCAGGGATCGAATGGCTGTGACAAGCTTCAAACTCGCAAGTGTTGGGCATAGTGACAGACGCAAAAGGATTAATGGATCCTATTCCAGCATGATCGAGAACCGACAGATGATTAGTCGTGCTATGACAGAGCGCGTTGAACATTTTCACTGAGAGGACAGGAGGTAGCCATTAACAATGGTGAAACCCAACATACAGCTTGCCATGGAAGGAGCCTTGCGTGCTTGAAGAAGAAGACAGTAGGAAAGCAGAGATTCAGAAGATAGAGCATCTCCAAAACCTCAACCTGTTTTCCATTACTGCAAAACAAGTATTTATCCCATGTTCTTTTACTTTTTACAATTAAATCTGAGAATTATTGATATCCTGACTAAGAGACACAAGATAATCATAGCTTGCTTTAAACCGACAATCTCCGTCGGATCAACCCTTACTCACGTAAGGTATTACTTGGACGACCCAGTGCACTTGCTGGTTAGTTGTGCGGAATTACAAAAGTGTGATTGTGATTTCGTGCACCAAGTTTTTGAAAGAATGTTGAAATTGTTGGCCCTTGAAAGAATGATGAAATAGGAGAAATGTTATTGAGGATCTGAAAAATCATAAAAATGATTCTTGAAACAAAAAAAAGAGAGAGAAAGAAAAAGCAAGCAGAAAAAGCCAATAGCCCTTTAAACCAAAAGGCAAGGGTAATAAAAAGGATCCAAGGCTTTGAGCATCAGTGGATAGGAGGGCCTACAGGAATAATATCCTGGCCTAAGCGGCTGAACCAAGCTGTCCCTAACTATGTGCTTGTGGCATGAAGGTGTCAAGTGAAAACTTGAGACTGAGCGGTTAAAGTCGTGATCCAATGCAAAAAGAGTGTGCTTAAGAACCCTGGACACCTCTAATTGGCGACTCTAGCAAAGCTGAGTCACAATCTGAAAAGGTTCACCCAGTTATGTGTATGTGGCATGTATGTATCCGGTGGTAATACTGAAAGACAGAGTGCTTTGGGCCACGGCCAAGACTCATGAAGTAGCTGTGTTCAAGAATCAACATACTTAACTAGGAGAATCAAGAACCGACAGATGATTAGCCGTGTTGTGACAGCGCATTTGGACCATTTTAACTGAGAGGATGGGATGTAGCCATTGACAACGGTGATGCCCTACATACAGCTTGCCATGGAAAGGCGTAAGAAGGATTGGATGAAAGCAGTAGGAAAGCAGAGATTCAACAGGGACAAGCATCTATATACGCTTATCTGAAATTCCCACCATTAATTTACATAAGTAGTTCTATCCTTTATTATTTAAGCAAGTATCTCTTTATATTTCCCATAACCAATTATTATCCGCCTGACTGAGATTTACAAGATGACCATAGCTTACTTCATACCAACAATCTCCGTGGGATCAACCCTTAATCACGTAAGGTATTACTTGGACAACCCAGTGCACTTGCTGGTTAGTTGTGCGGAGTTGTGACTAAGTGTAATTCACGTGTGAGAGCTACCAAGTCATTGGAGCCATTGTTGATGATCACAAATCCACCCACCAAGTTTTTGGCGCCGTTGCCGGGGATTGTATGAGTATGGACAACTAACGGTTCGTCTTGTTGCTCAAATTAGGTAATTTTCTTTTCAAAAAGTTTTCAAAAAAAATTTTCAAAAAAATTTTTCTTTATTTTCGTTTTTCTAAAGAATATTTTCGAAAAAAATAATAAAAATACAAAAAAATCATAAAATCATAAAAATAAAAAATTTTTGTGTTTCTTGTTTGAGTCTTGAGTCAACTTTTAAGTTTGGTGTCAATTGCATGCTTTAAAAATTTTTTCTTGCATTTTTCGAAAATTCATGCATTCATGGTGTTCTTCATGATCTTCAAGTTGTTCTTGACAAGTCTTCTTGTTTGATCTTGATATTTTCTTGTTTTGTGTTGTATGTTGTTTTTCATATGCATTTTTCGTTTGTTAGAGTCCATGCATTAAAAATTTCTAAGTTTGGTGTCTTGCATGTTTTCTTTGCATAAAAATTTTTTCAAAATTTTGTTCTTAATGTTTATCATGATCTTCAAAGTGTTCTTGGTGTTCATCTTGACATTCATAGTGTTCTTGCATGCATCATGAGTTTTGATTCATAATTTTCGTGTTGTGAGTGATTTTTTATGTTTTTCTCTCTCATAATTAAAAATTCAAAAATATCTGTTCCTTAATTTTCTCATAATTTTCGAAAATTTGAGTTGACTTAGTCAAAAAATTTTAAAATTAGTTGTTTCTTAGAAGTCAAGTCAAATTTTCAATTTTAAAAATCCTATATTTTCAAAACTTTTTCAAAAATCAAATCTTTTTCATTATTATCTTATTAATTTCGAAAATTTTAAAATTATTTTCAAAATATTTTTCTTAATTTTATTTCAAATTTTTGAAATTACGCTAACAATTAATGTGATTGATTCAAAAATTTGAAGTTTGTTACTTTCTTGTTAAGAAAGGTTCAATCTTTAAATTCTAGAATCATATCTTTTAGTTTCTTGTTAGTTAAGTAATTAATTTTAATTTTAAAAATTAAATCTTTTTCAATCCTATCTTTTTATCATATCTTCTTATCTTATCTTGTTATCATATCTTTTTCAAAATTTTATCTTTTTCAAAAATTTGATTTCAAAATATCTTATCTAACTCCTTATCTTCCTATCCTTTCAAATTTGATTTTAATATCTTTTTCAACTAACTATTTGACTTTTTGATTATTTTTTATCTTTTTCAAAACCACCTAACTAATTTTTATCTTTTTGATTCTCATCCTTTTTCAAAAATTCTTTTTAATTAATTAATTATTTTAAATTTTAATTTTAATTATATCTTATCTTAAATTTTCGAAAATCACTAACTACTTTTTCAAAATTATTTTCGAAATTCTCTATCTCTCCTTCTCTTCTATTTATTTATTTATTTACTAACACTTCTCTTCACCTCTCTTCATCTCCAATCATTGCCTCTATCCTCACCCTTGTGATTGAATTCTCCACTTTTATTCCTTTCTTCTTCTACTAATAATAAAGGATCCTCTTTGTCCAAATATAGAGGATTCTTCTTCCTTTTCTTTTTCTCTTCTCTTTCATATGAGCAGGAACAAGGAAAAAGGCACTCTTGTTGAAGCTGATCCAGAACCTGAAAGGACTCTAAAGAGGAAACTAAGAGAAGTTAAATTACAACAATCCAGAGACAACCTTTCTGAAATTTTCAAACAAGAGAAGGAGATGGCAGCCGAACCCAACAACAATAATGCAAGGAGGATGCTTGGTGATTTCACTAAACCAACGTCCAAGTTTGATGGAATAAGCATCTCCATTCCGGCCATTGGAGCAAACAATTTTGAGCTGAAACCTCAATTAGTTGCTCTAATGCAACAGAACTGCAAGTTTCATGGACTTCCATCTGAAGATCCTTATCAGTTTTTAACTGAGCTATTACAGATTTGTGAGACTGTTAAGACAAATGGAGTAGATCCTGAAGTCTACAGGCTCATGCTTTTCTCTTTTGCTGTAAGAGACAGAGCTAGAACATGGTTGGACTCACAACCTAAAGATAGCCTGGACTCCTGGGATAAGCTGGTCACGGCCTTCTTGGATAAATTCTTTCCTCCTCAAAAGCTGAGCAAGCTTAGAGTGAATGTTCAGACCTTCAAACAAAAAGATGGTGAATCCCTCTATGAAGTTTGGGAAAGATACAAGCAGATGACCAAAAAGTGTCCTTCTGACATGTTTTCAGAATGGACATATTAGATATATTCTATTATGGTCTATCTGAGTTTTCCAAAATGTCATTTGACCATTCTACAGGTGGATCCATCCACTTAAAGAAAACGCCTGCAGAAGCTCAAGAACCTATTGACATAGTTGCAAATAACCAATTCATGTACACTTCTAAGAGGAATTCCGTGAATAATGGGACGCCTCAGAAGAAGGGAGTTCTTGAAATTGATGCTCTGAATGCCATATTGGCTCAGAACAAAGTATTGACTCAGCAAGTCAACATGATTTCTCAAAGTCTGAATGGATGGCAAAATGCATCCAACAGTACTAAAGAGGCAGCTTCTGAAGAAGCTTATGATCCTGAGAACCCTGCAATAGCAGAGGTAAATTACATGGGTGAACCTTATGGGAACACCTATAATTTATCATGGAGAAATCATCCAAATTTCTCATGGAAGGATCAACAAAAGCCTCAACAAGGCTTTAATAATGGTGGAAGAAACAGGCTAAGCAATAACGAGCCTTTTCCATCATCTTCTCAGCAACAGACAGAGAATTTTGAGCAGAGCCCCTCTAATTTAACAAATTTAGTCTCTGATCTGTCTAAGGCCACTTTAAGTTTCATGAGTGACACAAGGTCCTCCATTAGAAATTTGGAGGCACAAGTGGGCTAGTTGAGTAAGGAAGTCATTGAAACTCCTCCAGTATTCTCCCAAGCAATACAGAAGAAAATCCAAAAGGAGAGTGCAAGGCCATTGATGTAATCAATATGGCTGAATGCACAAGGGAGGAGAAGGACGAAAATCCTTGTGAGGAAGACCTCTTGGGACGTCTCTCAAGCAAGAAGGAGTTCCCTATTGAAGACCTAAAGGAATCTAAGGCTCATATAGAGACCATAGAAATTCCACTAAATCTCCTTCTGCCATTCATGAGCTATGAAGACTATTCTTTCTCATAAGAGGATGAAGATGTGACTGGAGAGCAAGTTGCTCAATATCTAGGAGCCATCATGAAGCTGAATGCCAAGTTGTTTGGTAATGAGACTTAGGAAGGTGAGCCTCCCTTGCTCATTAGTGAACTAGATACATGGGTTTAGAAAACTTTACCTCAAAAGAGACAAGATCCTTGTAAATTCTTAATACCCTGTACCATAGGCACCATGACCTTTAACAAGGCCCTGTGTGACCTGGGGTCAGGCATAAATCTTATGCCACTATCTATAATGGAGAAACTGGGGATCATTGAGGTAAAACCTGCCTTATTCTTATTACAATTGGCAGGCAAGTCAGTAAGACAAGCTTATGGAATAGTAGAGGACGTGTTGGTGAAGGTTGAAGGCCTTTACATCCCTGCTGATTTCATAATCTTAGACACTATGAAGGAAGAAGATGAATGCATCATCTTTGGAAGACCTTTCCTAGCCACAGCAGAAGCTGTGATAGATATTAACAGAGGAGAATTAGTCCTTCATTTGAATGGGGACTACCTTGTGTCTAAGGCACACGGCTGTCCTTCTGTAACAAGGGAGAGTAAGCATGAAGTGCTTCTCTTAATACAGAGTCAAACAAAGCCCCCACAATCAAACTCTAAGTTTAGTGTTGGGAGGCCACAACCAAACTCTAAGTTTGGTGTTGAACCCCCATATCCAAACTCTAAGTTTGGTGTTGGGAGTCCACAACATTGACCTGACCACCTTTGTGGCTCCATGAGAGCCCACTGTCAAGCTATTGACATTAAAAAAGTGCTTGTTGGAAGGCAACCCAATTTTTATTTATCTAATTTTATTTTTATTTAATTGTTATTTTATGTTTTAGTAGGTGATGAGCAGATAATTTGTACGCTTTTTGGCATTGTTTTTAGTATGTTTTTAGTATGATCTAGTTAGTTTTTAGTATATTTTTATTAATTTTTAGTTAAAATTCACTTTTCTGGACTTTACTATGAGTTTATGTGTTTTTTTGTGATTTCAGGTATTTTCTGGCTGAAATTGAGGGAC
>NC_029776.3:65167338-65168980 GCF_000817695.3 Arachis duranensis | reverse complement strand
GCAGATGCTGTTGGATTCTGACCTCCCTGCACTCGAAGTGGATTTTCTGGAGCTACAGAAGCCCAATTGGCGCGCTCTCAACGGCGTTGGAAAGTAGACATCCTGGGCTTTCCAGCAATATATGATAGTTCATACTTTTCCCAAGATTTGATGGCCCAAACCGGCGTTCAAAGTCACCTTCAGAATTCCTAGCGTTAAACGCCGGAACTGGCACCAAAGTGGGAGTTAAACGCCCAAACTGGCATGAAAGCTGGCGTTTAACTCCAAGAAGAGTCTCTACACGAAAATGCTTCAATGCTCAGCCCAAGCACACACCAAGTGGGCCCGGAAGTAGATTTTTATGTCATTTACTCATATCTGTAAACCCTAGGCTACTAGTTTTCTATAAGTAGGACCTTTTACTATTGTATTTAGAGCTTTTGATCATGTTTTTATGATTGAATCCTCTTTGGGAGGCTGGCCATTCAGCCATGCCTAGACCTTGTTCTTATATATTTTCAACGGTGGAGTTTCTACACACCATAGATTAAGGTGTGGAGCTCTGCTGTACCTCGAGTATTAATGCAATTACTATTGTTCTTCTATTCAATTCCGCTTGTTCTTGTTCTAAGATATCACTTGTTCTTCAACTTGATGAATGTGATGATCCATGACACTCATCAAAACTAAGCACGCCCCAAGTTTACTAGGGATCAAACAAGGAGATCGGGAAAGTCTTCGCAACTACATGAAAAGATTTAACAAAGCATGTATGGATATACAAAGTCTACCAACTGAAGTAGCCATTATGGGTCTCATCAATGGCGTATGAGAAGGACCTTTTAGTCACTCCATATCAAAGAAACATCCCACATCTCTAAATGAAGTGCAAGAACGAGCAGAGAAGTATATAAACATGGAGGAAAACTCTCGACTAGGGGAAACCTCAAAATTCGGATCTTTTTACTCCTCCCGAGATAAGGATAAAGAGTCCAAGAAAAAAGAATATCAGCATGGAGAGAAGATTAAAAATACCACAACTACACCCCACCCCTCTCCGGGTGTCTCTTGTGGAAGTATAGCGAGAAGTAGGCCACACTGAAAAGATCCCACCACCTCGCTGGTGCACGAATTTGTGATTCGCACAACTAACCAGCAAGTGCACTGGGTCGTCCAAGTAATACCTTACGTGAGTAAGGGTCGATCCCACGGAGATTATTGGTTTGAAGCAATCAATACTTATTTTATTAATCTTAGTCAGGATGCCACAAAGTTATTTGGATTTTACTTGTAAGAAGCCAAACTATTTAAAATTGTAAGTTGGAATAATAAAGAATACTAGCGTTACTTGTTGTGCAGTAATGAGAAATATGTTGGAGTTTTGGAGATGCTTTGTCCTTTGACTTCAACTCTTCCTTGAGATCCTCTTCTCACACGCAAGTTCCTTATTGGCCATGTCTAGTGTTTTGGACCGAAGCTTTCTTTGAAAGCTTGGCTGGCTGTGAAGCCATGTCTAATTCCTGGACCGGAGTCTTAGACTAACACTGCATGATTCCTGGAATTCTCATTAAGAATTTTGATTTCTTTTTCCACTTAATTTTCGAAAAATCCAAAAAAAATTACAAAATCATAAAATCCAAAAATTTCTTGTTTGAGTCTAGTG
>NC_029776.3:65166661-65167173 GCF_000817695.3 Arachis duranensis | reverse complement strand
TTGTTAGTGTCAGTAGTATACAAACTGCTAAGTTTGGTGTCTTGCATGCATTGTTATTTGATTTTGGTTGCATTTTGATTATTCCTCACTTTTAAAAATCCAAAAATATTTTTAATTTGTGTCTTTTCAAGTCAATAATACAGAGAATTGAAGATTCAGAATATACAGTAGAGGAATTATACAGAAAAAGCTGGGCGTTCAAAACACCCAGTGAAGAAGGACAGACTGGCGTTTAAACGCCAGCCAGGGTACCTGG
This sequence comes from Arachis duranensis, assembly GCF_000817695.3. Classification (NCBI taxonomy): domain Eukaryota; kingdom Viridiplantae; phylum Streptophyta; class Magnoliopsida; order Fabales; family Fabaceae; genus Arachis; species Arachis duranensis. Next base: position 65,166,917 of record NC_029776.3, on the reverse strand, counting down.
TTGGGCGTTTAATGCCCAAAAGTAAAGGTTTAATGTTTGAATTATATCTTTTCTTGATAGCCAAGTCATTAATTTTCAAAATCAAATCTTTTTAAAATGTTTTTCAAATCATATCTTCTCAATTACATCTTTTTAAAATCAATCATATCTTCTTAACCACATCTTTTTCAAAATAGCTCTCAATCAAATCTTTTTTATTTCTAATTTCAAATTCTTTTTCAAAAATCACTTGATTTCTTTTCCACTTTTTGTTTTT
>NC_029776.3:65165798-65166518 GCF_000817695.3 Arachis duranensis | reverse complement strand
TCCTTAATGTACAATTCGAACTCCATCTTCTTTGATAAGTTCGAATTTTCTACTTCTGCCTTCTATTTTTCTTTTCCTCTGACACCTCAAGGAATCTCTATACCGTGACATAGAGAATTCCACATTTTCTTGTTCTCTTCTCTTTCTTATGAGCAGGAGCAAGGACAAAAGCATTCTTGTTGAGGCTGATCCTGAACCTGAAAGGACCTTGAAGTGAAAACTAAGAAAAGCTAAGGCACAATTCTCCGTAGAGGACCTAACAGAAATCTTCAAAGAAGAAGAATCCATGGCAGCCGAAAACAACAACAATGCCAACAATGCAAGGAAGGTGCTGGGTGACTTTACTGCACCTACTCCCGACTTCTATGGGAGAAGCATCTCTATCCCTGCCATTGGAGCAAACAACTTTGAGCTTAAGCCTAAATTAGTTTCTCTAATGCAACAGAATTGCAAGTTCTATGGACTTCCATTGGAAGATCCTCATGAGTTTTTAGCTGAGTTCTTGCAAATCTGTGACACTGTCAAGACTAATGGGGTTGACCCTAAGGTCTACAGACTTATGCTATTCCCTTTTGCTGTAAGAGACAGAGCTAGAACATGGTTGGACTCACAACCTAAAAGAAAGCCTGAACTCTTGGGAAAAGCTAGTCAATGCCTTATTGGCAAAGTTCTTTCCACCTCAAAAATTAAGTAAGCTTAGAGTGGAAGTCCAAACCTTCA
>NC_029776.3:65162962-65165577 GCF_000817695.3 Arachis duranensis | reverse complement strand
CCTACAGAAGCTCAAGAGCTGATTGAAATGGTTGCAAATAACCAATTCATGTACACTTCTGAAAGGAATCCTGTGAGCAATGGGACCAATCAGAAGAAAGGAGTTCTTGAGATTGACACTCTGAATGCCATACTGGCTCAGAATAAAATATTGACTCAACAAGTCAATATGATTTCTCAAAGTCTATCTGGAATGCAAAATGCACCAAGCAGTATTAAGAAAGCTTCATCTGAGGAAGAAGCTTATGATCCTGAGAACCCTTCAATGGAAGAGGTGAATTACATGGGAGAACCCTATGGAAACACCTATAATCCTTCATGGAGAAATCATCCAAATCTCTCATGGAAGGATCAATAGAGACCTCAACAAGGTTTCAACAATAATAATGGTGGGAGAAACAGGTTTAGCAATGGCAAGCCTTTTCCATCATCTTCTCAGCAACAGGCAGAGAGTTCTAAGCAGAACACCTCTGACTTAGCAACCATGTTCTCTGATCTAATCAAAACCACTCAAAGTTTCATGACTGAAACAAGGTCCTCCATTAGGAATTTGGAGGCACAAGTGGGTCAACTGAGCAAGAAAATTACTGAACTCCCTCCTAGTACTCTTCCAAGCAATACAGAAGAAAATCCAAAAGGAGAGTGCAAAGCCATCAACATGGCCGAATTTGGAGAGGAGGAAGAGGCAGTGAACGCCACTGAGGAAGACCTCAATGGACGTCCACTGGCCTCCAATGAGTTCCGCAATGAGGAACCATGGGAATCAGAAGCTCAAAATGAGACCATAGAGATTCCATTGGACTTACTTCTACCATTCATGAGCTCTGATGAGCATTCTTCCTCTGAAGAGGATGAGTATGTCACTGAAGAGCAAGTTGCTAAATACCTTGGAGCAATCATGAAGCTAAATGACAAGTTATTTGGAAATGAGACTTGGGAAGATGAACCCCCTTTGCTCACCAAGGAACTGGATGACTTGTCTAGGCAGAAACTGCCTCAAAAGAGACAGGATCCTGGGAAGTTTTCAATACCTTGTACCATAGGCACCATGACCTTCAAGAAGGCCTTGTGTGACTTAGGGTCAAGTGTAAACCTCATGCCTCTCTCTGTAATGGAGAAGCTAGGGATCTTTGAGGTGCAAGCTGCAAAAATCTCACTAGAGATGGCAGACAATTCAGGAAAACAAGCCTATGGACTTGTAGAGGATGTTCTGGTTAAAGTTGAAGACCATTACATCCTTGCTGATTTCATAGTCCTAGAGACTGGGAAGTGCATGGATGAATCCATCATCCTTGGCAGACCCTTCCTAGCCACAGCAAAGGCTATGATTGATGTTGATATAGGAGAATTGATCATTCAAATGAATGAAGAATCCTTTGTGTTTAAAGCTCAAGGATATCCCTCTGTCATCATGGAGAGGAAGCATGAAGAGCTTTTCTCAAAACAGAGTCAAACAGAGCCCCCACAGTCAAACTCTAAGTTTGGTGTTGGGAGGCCACAACCAAACTCAAAATTTAGTGTTGAACCCCCACATTCAAACTCTAAGTTTGGTGTTGGGAGGTTCCAACATTGCTCTGAGTATCTGTGAGGCTCCATGAGAGCCCTCTGTCAAGCTACTGACATTAAAGAAGCGCTTGTTGGGAGGTAACCCAATGCTATATTTCATATATATTTTTCTTTGTTATTTTTTTTTTGTAGGTTGATGATTATGAGAAGTCACAAAATCAATGAAAAAAGCAAAAACAGAATGAAAAGCAGAAAGAAAAACAGCACACCCTGGAGGAGAGCGTGCTGGCGTTTAAACGCCAGTCAGGCCAGCAGATGGGCGTTTAACGCCCAGTCTGGCACCATTCTGGGCGTTTAACGCCAGAAAGAGGCACCAGACTGGCGTTAAACGCCAGAAAAGGGCAAGAAGTTGGCGTTAAACGCCAGAAATGGGCACCAGCCCGGCATTTAACGCCAGAATTGGCTAAAAATGCATTTTTGCATGCCATTTGGTGCAGGGATGACTTTTCCTTGACACCTCAGGATCTGTGGACCCCACAGGATCCCTACCTACCCCCCACTCTTTCTTCTTCACCCATTCACCAATCACCTCAACACCTCTTCCCCAAAAACCCTTTACCTATCAAATCCCATCTTTCTCTTCACCACTCACATCCATCCTTCATAAAACCTCACCTACCTCACCATTCAAATTCAAACCACTTTCCCACCCAAACCCTCCCATACATGACCGAACCATCATCCCCCCACTCCTATATAAACCCATCTTCACTCCTTCATTTTCACACAACCTAAACACCACTTCTTCCCCTTTTGGCCGAAAACAAAGCCATTCCCTTCTCCTCTATTTCTTCTTCTTCTACTATCTTCTTTCTTCTTTTGCTCGAGGACGAGCAAACCTTTTAAGTTTGGTGTGGTAAAAGCATTGCTTTTTGTTTTTCCATAACCATTTATGGCATCCAAAGCCGGAGAAACCTCTAGAAAGAGCAAAGGGAAGGCAAAAGCTTCCACCTCCGAGTCATGGGAGATGGAAAGATTCATCTCAAGGGTGCAACAAGACCACTTCTATGAAGTTGTGGCCTTGAAGAAGGTGATCCCCGAGGTCCCTTT
>NC_029776.3:65161579-65162325 GCF_000817695.3 Arachis duranensis | reverse complement strand
GAATCATGAGAGAGGAGCAACAAAGACAAGGAAGAGACATTGAGGAGCTCAAGCACACCATAGGATCTTCAAGAGGAAGAACAAGCCGCCATCACTAAGGTGGATCCGTTCTTTAATTTCCTTGTTCTTTATTTTTCTGTTTTTTTCGAAATTTAGTGCTTATGTTTATCTATGTTTGTGTCTTGTGATCATTAGTGTCTTAGTGTCTATGCCTTAAAGTTATGAATGTCCTATGAATCCATCACCTTTCTTGAATAAAAAAACGTTCTTAATTGAAAAAAGAGTAGAATTGCATGAATTCTGAATTTTATAATAGTTTAATTATTTTGATGTGGTGGCAATACTTTTGTTTTCTGAATGTATGCTTAAACAGTGCATATGTCTTTTGAATTTGTGGTTCATGAATGGTGGCTCTTGAAAGAATGATGAAAAAGGAGACATGTTACTGAGGATCTGAAAAAAATCATAAAAATGATTCTTGAAGCAAGAAAAAGCAGTGAATACAAAAAAAAATCGAAAAAAAAGGAAGAAAGAAAAAGAAAGAGAAAAATAAAGAAAAAGAAAGGAATAAAGTTGTGATCCAAGGCAAAAAGAGTGTGCTTAAGAACCCTGGACACCTCTAATTGGGGACTCTAGCAAAGCTGAGTCACAATCTGAAAAGGTTCACCCAATTATGTGTCTGTGGCATGTATGTATCCGGTGGTAATACGGGAAGACAGAGTGCTTTGGGCCACGGCCAAGACTCA
>NC_029776.3:65117889-65161071 GCF_000817695.3 Arachis duranensis | reverse complement strand
ATCCTGGGCTTTCCAGCAATATATGATAGTCTATACTTTGCCCAAGATTTGATGGCCCAAACCGGCGTTCAAAGTCACCTTCAGAATTCCCAGCGTTAAACGCCGGAACTGGCACCAAAGTGGGAGTTAAACGCCCAAACTGGCATGAAAGCTGGCGTTTAACTCCAAGAAGAGTCTCTACACGAAAATGCTTCAATACTCAGCCCAAGCACACACCAAGTGGGCCCGGAAGTGGATTTTTATGTCATTTACTCATATCTATAAACCCTAGGCTACTAGTTTTCTATTAGTAGGACCTTTTACTATTGTATTTAGAGCTTTTGATCATGTTTTTATGATTGAACCCTCTTTGGGAGGCTGGCCATTCGGCCATGCCTAGACCTTGTTCTTATGTATTTTCAACGGTGGAGTTTCTACACACCATAGATTAAGGTGTGGAGCTCTGCTGTACCTCGAGTATTAATGCAATTACTATTGTTCTTCTATTCAATTCAGCTTATTCTTATTCTAAGACATTCATTCGCACCCAAGAACATGATAAATGTGATGATTATGTGACGCTCATCATCATTCTCACCCTAGAATTGATGGCGGCATTCAAGAGAATCCGAAAGGTCTAAACCTTGTCTGTGGTATTCTGAGTAGGATTCAAGGATTGAATGACTGTGACGATCTTTAAACTCGCGAAGGCGGGGCGTTAATGACAGACGCAAAAGAATCACTGGATTCTATTCCGGCCTGATTGAGAACCGACAGATGGATAGCCGTACCGTGACAGGGTGCGTTGAACATTTCCACTGAGAGGATGGGAGGTAGCCACTGACAACGGTGAAACCCTTGCATAAGCTTGCCATGGAAAGGAGTAAGAAGGATTGGATGAAGACAGTAGGAAAGCAGAGAGACGGAAGGGACAAGCATCTTCATACGCTTATTTGAAATTTCTACCAATGAATTACATAAGTATCTCTATCTTTATCTTTATGTTTTATTCGTATATCACCCATATCCATTTGAGTTTGCCTGACTAAGATTTACAAGGTGACCATAGCTTGCTTCATACCAACAATCTCTGTGGGATCGACCCTTACTCGCGTAAGGTTTATTACTTGGACGACCCACTTGCTGGTTAGTTGTGCGAAGTTGTAGTGATCACAATTTCGTCCACCAGTAGGTTCATGATCATGTGGAGTCACGAAAAAATTATTAAAATTAAAAACAGAATCAAAAATAGCAGAAGAAAAATCACACCCTGGAGGAAGGACTTTCTGGCGTTTAAATGCCAGTAAGGTGCATCTGGCTGGCGTTCAACGCCAGAACAGAGCATGGATATCGCGCTTAACGCCAGAAACAAGCAACATCCTGGCGTTTGGACGCTAGGAATATGCCCTGAGGAAAGCTGGCACTGAACGCCAGTAACAAGCATGGAACTGGCGTTCAACGCCAGAAACATGCTGCACATGGGCGTTGAACGCCCAGAACGTGCATCACTTCGGCGTTTAAATGCCAGAATGGTATGCTAAGGCATTTTACATGCCTAATTGGTGCAGGGATGTAAATCCTTGACACCTCAGGATCTGTGGACCCCACAGGATCCCCACCTAACATATTCCCACCTTACCTCCTAATTAATCCTATAACACACTTTTCCAAAAACGCTTCACCAATCACCTCAACTTCTCTTCCCAATTACCCCCTTCACCACTCACATCTGTCCACTCTTCCCCATAAACCCCACCTACCTTCAAAATTCATAAATCTTTCCCACCCAAACCCACCCTAAATGGCCGAACCTACCCTCTCCCCCCTCCTTATATATACCCCTCAATTCTACTTCTTTTTCACACAACACAACCCCCTCTTCTATACCTTGGCCGAAACCTACACCTCCCCTTCTCCTCCATATTTTCTTCTTCTTCTTCTTCTCTTCTTTCTTCTCTTACTCGAGGGCGAGCAATATTTTAAGTTTGGTGTGGTAAAAGCATAAGCTTTTTGTTTTTCCATAACCATTGATGGCACCCAAGGCCAGAGAATCCTCTAGAAAAGGAAAAGGGAAGACAAAAGCTTCCACCTCCGAGTCATGGAAGAAAGGAAAGATTCATCTCCAAAGCCCATCAAGACCACTTCTATGATGTTGTGGCCAAGAAGAAGGTGATCCCTAAGGTCCCTTTCAAGCTCAAGAAAAATGAGTATCCGGAGATCCGAAATCCGAAGAAGAGGTTGGAAAGTCCTAACCAGTCCCATGTAACAAGTCAGAATCTTAATGGTTCAAGAGTTCTATGCCAATGCATGGATCACTAGGAACCATGATCAAAGTGTGAACCCGAATCCAAAGAATTATCTTACAATGGTTCGGGGGAAATACTTAGATTTTAGTCCAGAAAATGTGAGGTTGGCGTTCAATTTACCCATGATGCAAGGAGATGTGATAAACCCATATTTCATGAATTATTTTGTGCTTAGTTTGAGTGATTTATTCAATCCTTCACCCACTTATTCATATTAATTGCATGGTTTTACTTTCCCTTCCTTATTATGTGATGTATGTGAAAAACATGTTTTCTAATCTTTAAAATTAATTATTTTAATTACCTTTATTTCCATTCGATGCCGTGATTAGTGTGTTGAGTAGTTTCAGATTTTCTAAGGCAGAATGACTTAAAGGATGGAAAAGGAAACATACAAAAATGGAAGAAAAGTGCGAAATAGAGCTTTTAAGAAACTGGCACCCACGCAATCGCATGGACGACGCGATCGCGTGCCAGAAGCGAAGAAGCAGCGACGCGGCCGCATGACTGACGCGACCGCGCGCCTTAAGCAGAACGCATACGACGCAGACGCGTGACTGACGCGACCGCGTGGCAAGGAAAAGCTCCGAATGACGCGACCTCGTGACCCACGCGGATGCGTGACAGAGGCCACGAATTAGAATTTACAGAATACGCCCCCAGCGATTTCTGAAGCCCTTTTTGGCCCAGATCCAAGTACAGACAGCATAGACTAGAGGTTATAAATTGGAGGAATGCATCCATTCAAAAGGGGGGCTCGCATTTTTGTTACTTCCGATGATTTAGATTTAGTTTTGAGAGAGGTTCTCTCCTCTCTCTCTTAGGATTAGGATTTAGGACTTCTCTTAGCTTGTAAGAGTGACTCTCGATCCAGGTTTTTATGTTTCTTTGTTTTTACGCTTCCCTTTGACTTTATTTATTTATTCCAGCATTTGAGTTAATTATTTACTTTTATAATTTAATTTATGAATTATTCCATGTCACAGATTATTGTTTGAATTAATGATAATTGAGGTATTTTCAGTTTTTATGATTGCTTGCTTTTATTTATGTTACCATTGCTTCCGATCTAAAGATATTTTATTCCAGCAATTTACTTTTTTCCCCTTTTGGTCTTGGTTAAGAAATCAGTAACTCAACAGTTATCGAACTCAGCGTAAGTGATAATTGTTATCTTGCTAATTGAACTAAACTTCAATAATCCCAACTTTTTCTTAGGAAATAAATAGGATTCGAAGGTGAAACTAATTAGTCCCTTGACTTACCTTTGCTTCAAAGGTTAACTAAGTGAAATTAAGATACAACTTTCATTATTGTTGAGAAGGATAACTAAGTTGGACTTCTAATTTCTCTCACCTTGTCAAAAGTTGCTTTACAGTATTTATTTATTTTGATTGCCATTTATTTTACTTGCCATTTATATTATTTATTCCTCATTCTTGAACCCCCAAATTCACAATCTCCATAGCCAATAATAAGAACACACCTCCTTGCAGTTCCTTGAGAAGACGACCCGAGGTTTGAATACTCGGTTAACAATTTTTAAAGGGGTTTGTTACTTGTGACACCCAAAACGTTTGTATGAAAGAACTTTTGAAGGTTTAGAAACCATACATGCAACGAGGATTTATCCGCAAATTTCTAGATCACGCAAAAGTTCTCTCATCAAAATGGCGCCGTTGCCGGGGAACTGCTAACGTGTTCCTTATTATTGGTTATTGTAAATATTTTTCTTTTGTTTGTTTATTTATTTTTAATTTTTCTTTTTAATTTTATTTGCTACCATGAACTCTCACCCCTCTCGCTTTGAGTTTGGTTCTAACTTTGTTGAAGGAAATAGAAGTTACAATAGGAATATGCATCAAGGTTGGACCAATCAAGGATGGATGGAGCCAAGAGGATCTAATCAACCCTTTAGGCAACAACACCCTCCGAGATATCCTGGACAAAGACCATTCTACAATGCATACCCAGCTGAAAGATACGGTGGACAACCTTGTAACTACCAACAAGCCCCACCCCGTGCATATAGGCCACCCTTTCAACATAACCTCGAACCACCACACTCACAACCTTCTTTTCACCATTCGCCACCATATGATCCTTCCTTACCCCACTACCAATCCAATCACTCCCAATCACCACCACTTTATTATGTATCATGTCCAAGTCCGGCAACCTGATAAACCCCATTTTGAGGGTTTATCTTGTGTCGATTTCAGGGGTTTTATCAATGATTCCACACACTCTTCACATGAAAATACAAGACTTTGTGTTCCTTTCCTAATTTTTGCCTCATGAATGAAAACATGCTTATTTTGCACTAAATTAGATACATTTCTAATCTTCTCTTGGTACCATTTGATGCCGTGACCTGTGTGTTAAGTGGTTTCAGGATATAGGGTAGGGATGAACCGCAAGAGAGAAGGAGAATGGGCGCAAAGGAAAGGAGCATGAGAAATTGAGTTTTGGGAACTTCAGCAAGGGTGCGTGTGCACACTTGGCGCGCCCGCGTGGATTGCGCCGCTAGAAGTCAATGCCAGAAGCCAAGCCACGAGCTGGCATGTGTAGCGGCTGGGCTCTAATTTCCATGGGCGCGCACGCGTACGTTGCACCTCCGCTCGCATTGCAAGATATCCCAGTGGCGCGCACGCGTGCTTTGCGCGTGCGCGCCGATGCTCGAATATGATTTTTTTTAGATGTCACGTGATCTGGGTGTGGAGACAGTTGGAGATCTCATCTTGGGGAAGTGCCTTGGCGGGAAGAGCTTAAGAAGACCAAGGGTTGAAAGGTTAAGGGACTTTTAGCTCATTTTACATGATTTTAGATTTTTCTCCTTGTGGCAGTTACACTCTTGGGTAGGGAGAGAGATTCCAAGCTTCCATTAGGGTTCATCTTCTTCCATTTCTGAATTCTCAATCACTCTTTGGTGAGATCTATTGCAATTCTCAATTTACTTTGTTCATGTTATAGACCTTCTTCTCTAATCTCAATTAGTGCTTGTACTTGCTCAAGTCTCATAGATCCTAGATTCAACTTTGTAGTTTTGGATTCTATCAATTTCTTGAGATGTTTATTTCCATTGTTGTTCTTGGTTAATTGTTGTTAGTTCCTTGTGTTGAAGCACTTTCAATTCTACTTTCTTCTCATTTCTACTATGCCTTTCATTCTTGCTCATCAATTGTTTGATAAAATGCCAACCCTAGGCCAAGCTTTCTAAAGATTGATTGTTTGTCATCTATTTTGCTAAACCTTCAAAGAATTATAACAAGACTTCCTAATCAATAAGATGCATTCTCTAGCAATTCCAAGGGAGGACGACTCGGGAGACTAGTACACTCGGTTATAGATTGTAGGATTGTTTGATGCGAAGTTTAAGTGTCGGTTAGACTATACTCACGATCATATTCATCATTGAATTCTAAATCGACATGCTAAAATTTCGTTTATCAAAATGGCGCCGTTGCCGGGGAATTACTTAGTGTGCCATGTTATTGTTTAGAGTAAATGTACATAGTTCAATTTCATTGTAATTCCTTGTTCAAGTGACTAACCCCTCATCGTTACCATGAGTTTTACTTCTCCTTCATTGCATGACGCGTTCACAACCGAACCCGAGCTTAGTCCCCTTTGATCCGGAAATAGAACGAACTTTGCTTCATATTAGACAAGCTCAGAAGCGGTTAAGGTTTGGGAAAGGTGAAAAAGTTTTCACCACCCCAACCACCTTACTAAAAGTGAATCTTGAACCGTCACTCAAGGAAGGCAATAATCGTTCTCCCATCAATATCACTAACAACTCTTCTTTTGTTTTTGGTACTAACGCCATGGATGCTCCGAGGAGAGTTACTATCAAGGAAGCGGGTGCACCGGATTATGTCCTTCAACCACTTCATGTAACTCACCCCAAATTGAATGCAAACTTTGAACTTAAGACCGCTTTGATCAACTTCGACATCTCAAAGACTTTCATCGTATATGCTCAACAACTAGACGGGAAGGATCCGATGAAGTTGCTATATGGTTGTTTGCTTTCCCTTTCTCTCTTGAGGACAAGGCTAAAGAATGGTTCTACACTCTATCTAGTTAAGTCACCTCCGATTGGGACTTGCTTAGAAGAAGATTCTTGGATAAATTCTTACCCCCGGAGAAGATGGATAGGCTAAGGAAGGAAATGTCTTGTATTGTACAAGGTGAAATGGAACCATTATACGAGTATTGGGAACGGTTTCGTAAGCTACTAGATGCATGTCCTAATCACATGCTTGACACTCAAGTGTTGCTTGGATACATATGTCAAGGGATGCGAGAACAAGATAGAACTCTTTTGGACACCTCTAGCAATGGTTCTTTGTCTAAATATAAAACAGTGGAGGAGGCATGGCAACTTATCATTGACCTAGCCGAATCCAATCAACATATGAGACGAAGAGTCAACCGCCCAAAAACCGTGAATGAGGTATCAACTAGTAGTGAAACCACCGCTCTAACCAAATCCTTGAGTGAAATGACATCCATCTTGAGGCAACTCCAATTGAGCCAACAACAACCACAACAACCTCAACCATATCAACAACACTCTCCACCCCCTCAACAATACAACCAACAATTGGTCCCTCAGAAAGTGTGTGGCATTTGTTCTTGCTATTCCCACTACACGGATGAGTGCCCAAGCCTTCAAGAAGATAACACTTTGGCGGCTACCCATAATTTCTATGACCGCCCAAATCAAGGGTACTACCAAGGCAATCCTAACCAAGGGCACCCTTATCAAGGAAGAAGCTACAATCAAGGGAGTGGAAATCACAATCAAAATTGGAGAGATAATCATCATCAACAAGGGAATAGGGACAACAACAACAATGGAGGAGGTCAAAGATGGAATAACAACTCACAAAACCGGCCACTATTCAACCAACAAAATCCACCATTCACCCAACAACATCAACCATATAACCAACAAAACCCACAAAGAAACTACCAAACATATCAACCACCACATCAAAGACCACCACCCAACCAATCACAAGCTCCTCAACTCATATATCCATCCACGCCTCTAACCAAGATGATACACTCCGGACCATCATCCAAGGCCAAAAGGAACTACAAAACACACTTGCTTCCGGTCTCACCGGTCTCACCTCTACACTACAAGCTCTTCTTGCACGCATGGATACACCATCAAATCCCACTCCTCAACCCCCAATCCAAAGCGTCATCCCCTCTCAACCTCAACCCAATCCTAAGGGAGGCATCAATGCCATCACCCTAAGATCCGGAACACAATTAAAAGAGAATGGAGCAAAGGATTCAGATCCCGTCACAATTGCTCAAGAGGAGGAGAGAATAGATGTAGAAGAGGTAGTGGAAGAAGAGACACCACAAGTCACAGTTGAGGATGAAGAAGCTCAACCAACAAAAGAGACCCCCAAGACCAAGAGAACCTTGGAAGAAGAAATTGCTCAACCACTCCCATTTCCAACACTTACAAAGAAAGCTAGGAAGCGCGTAGAACTCGACCCCAAAATGATAGAAACATTCAAGAAAGTCGAGGTAACCATCCCCCTCTTTGATGCTATCCATCAAGTTCCTAAGTATGCAAAATTCCTTAAAGATCTATGCATGAACAAGGATAGAATTCTTGAATTGGAAACCATCCCATTGGGGAGTTCTATTTCTGCTTTAATGGGAGCATTGCCCGAGAAATGTGATGATCCAGGCCCTTGTATGGTCACTTGCACCGTTAATGGATTTCAATTCATAGATTGTATGTGTGACCTCGGAGCATGTGTTAGCATCATGCCTCTCTCCGTCTACCGGGTATTGAAGTTGCCACCACTAAAAAGGTCGACGGCAAGATTTGTCCTAGCGAATAAAAGCATAATAACCATGACGGGTGTTGCGGAAGATGTACTGGTGAATATCAAAGGGTTGGTGTTTCCGATTGACTTCTATGTCCTTGAAATGCCATCAAGCGAAACCGAGAGAGCATCATCCATCCTACTTGGAAGACCATTTTTTAGAACTTCTAGATTTAAGCTAGATGCCTACTCGGGAACCTACTCATTTGAGATACATGGAAGAGTCGTAAGTTTTAGCCTAGAAGAAGCAATGAAGCATCCACCGGAGAATCACTCTCTATTTCGGTGTGACCCAATTGACAACATTGTTGCCGAAGTGCACCTTGCAAAGTTAGATGAGAAGTACATGATTGAGGAAGCAAATGAAGATCCAAGCAAATTAAACACCACGCACCATACAAACCATCCAGAAACTCAAACCTCAAATAATGACAAAAAGATGGAATTGAAGCCACTACCACCCCACCTAAAGTACTTATATCTTGATGAATCCCAAAAGCTCCCAGTGATAATCACAAAAAAGCTAACCCCTCAACAAGAAGAAAAGTTGCTAGATGTCTTGAGAAAAAGTAAAAGGGCAATCGGGTGGAGTTTGGCGGATCTAGTGGGAATAAGCCACCAAGTATGCGAGCACCGCATATTTCTTGAAGAAGGAGCAAGACCGGTTCGACAACCTCAAAGGAGACTTAATCCAACCATTCTTGAGGTTGTGAAAAAAGAGGTCACTCGGCTACTTGAAGTGGACATCATCTATCCTATCTCGGATAGCGAGTGGGTAAGCCCGGTCCAAGTGGTGCCAAAGAAATCCGGGGTGACAACAATTAAAAATGAAAGTGGTGAACTTATAGCAACAAGAGTGCAAAATTCTTGGAGAGTATGCATAGACTACCGAAGATTGAATGCGGCCACAAGAAAAGATCACTTTCCACTACCATTTATTGATCAAATGCTTGATCGACTAGCCGGTAAATCTTATTATTGCTTTCTTTATGGTTACTCCGGATACTTCCAAATACACATTGCTCTAGAGGACCAAGAAAAAACCACATTTACTTGCCCCTTTGGAACGTATGCTTACAAGCGTATGCCATTTGGTCTATGCAACGCACCGGCAACATTTCAAAGATGCATGATGAGCGTATTTGCGGATTTTCTAGAACAATGTATGGAAGTTTTCATGGACGACTTTAGTGTGTACAGTGATTCATTTGATCATTGCCTAGGTAACCTTGAAAAAGTCTTAGAGAGATGCACCAAACCAAACCTTGTCTTAAATTTCGAAAAATGTCATTTCATGGTCAAACAAGGCATTGTTTTGGGAGACATAGTTTCAAAAGAAGGCATCTCCGTAGATCCGGCAAAAATAAATGTCATATCTAGTATACCTTACCCCTCCTCCGAGAGGGAAGTCTGCTCTTTTCTTGGACATGCAGGATTCTACCGGAGATTCATCAAAGACTTTAGCAAGGTGGCCTTACCTCTCTCTCGACTACTACAAAAGGACACTAAATTTGAACTGAGTAAGGAATGTATGGAAGCATATGACAAACTTAAAGTGGCATTGACACAAGCTCCTATTGTGCGAGGACCGAATTGGACTCAACCATTTGAAATCATGTGCGATGCCTCGAATTATGCGATAGGAGCTGCGTTAGCACAACACGAAGGTAAGATTCCCTATGTCATAGCCTATGCTTCCAAAACACTAGATGGAGCCCAATCCAACTACACTACTACCGAAAAAGAACTCTTAGCTATCGTTTTTGCTTTGGACAAGTTCCGAGCCTATCTTCTTGGTTCCAAGGTAGTAGTGTACTCGGATCACGCGGCATTAAAGTACTTGTTGGCCAAAAAGGATTCAAAACCAAGATTAAATCGATGGGTGCTTTTGTTACAAGAATTTGATTTGGAGATCAAGGATAGGAGCGGTTCCCAAAACTTAGTGGCGAACCATCTAAGTCGCCTCGAACACACAAAAAGCGACACCACTCCTATCAATGACTCCTTTCCTCTAGATGGTTTGCACGCAATCTCGGAAGTAATTCCTTGGTATGCCCCAATAGCAAACTACTTGGTTTCATGCACCTTCCCTCCCAATCTCAACAAACATCAAAAGGATAAGCTGAAAAGCGAATCCAAATACTATGTTTGGGACGATCCCTATTTGTGGAGGTGTGGAGCGGACCAAATAGTGCGACGATGCATACCTCAAACCGAATTCCAAGCAATCTTGGATGCTTGCCATTCTTTCAAAGGAGGTGGCCACTACGGCCCCCAAAGAACGGCAAGAAAGGTCCTTGATTGCGGATTTTGGTGGCCAACCCTTCTCAAAGATTCTTCCCTCTATTGCAAATCTTGCCCCCAATGTATTCGGTTTGGAAATATTTCTAAGAAGGACGAAATCCCCCAACAAAATATGCTTTTTTGTGAAATATTTGATGTGTGGGGAATTAGCTTCATGGGACCATTTCCAAATTCCAATGGCTTTCTCTACATTCTGTTAGCCATCGATTATGTGTCAAAATGGGTGGAGGCAATCCCCACCCGAACGGATGATGCTCATGTTGTCTATTCTTTTGTGAGGAACAATATCATTTGTCATTTTGGCTCCCCAAGAGCAATCATAAGTGACCAAGGATGCCACTTTTGCAACAAAAAAATGGACGGCCTCATGAAGAAGTACGGCATCACACACAAAGTTGCTATGGCCTACCACCCTCAGACAAATGGCCAAGCTGAAGTTTCTAACCGAGAAATTAAACATGTGTTGGAAAGAATTGTGAAGCCGAATAGGAAGGATTGGAGCACTAAGCTCTCCGATGCACTTTGGGCATATCGAACGGCTTACAAAACACCCATTGGCATGAGCCCTTTTAGACATGTATATGGTAAAGCTTGCCACTTACCGGTAGAAATTGAACATAAAGCTTATTGGGCCATAAAGGAATGCAATCTAAGTTTGGGTGGAGCCGGCGTAGAGAGAAAGCTTCAATTGGCGGAATTGGAATGCTTGAGATTAGAAGCCTATGACAATTCTAGTCTCTACAAGGAAAAGATGAAAGCCATTCATGACAAGAATATTAGGAGAAGAGAATTTAGACCCGGTGAACTAGTCCTCCTTTACAACTCAAGGTTGAGATTACTACCCGGAAAGCTTAGATCAAGATGGGATGGACCCTACCAAGTAGAAAAGGTAGAACCTTATGGGGTCTACCACTTGCGCCACCCATCAAGTCCGAACATTTTCAAGGTAAATGGACACCGTCTCAAATTGTACCATGGTGAGCAAAGAAAGAACTCCAAGGAATTTGAGGTGTTCCTCTTGAGGGATGCATCTCTTGAACAAGAACTTTGAGCTAGTGGAAGTCCAACTTAAGGACGGTAAACAAAAGTGCTAGGTGCGAGACACCCCACCATGGTAAGATCTACCATTTGTACATAGCCATTGAATTCTTCTTTGATTGATACTTGCTTAACACTTGACTTCATGTTTGGTAGCTAGGTGATTGATGAAGTTGTAGCTATATTTGATTTCAAATTTTGTTTCATTCGTTAAGTTCATTTGGTATTTTATCATGTTAAAACATCATTCTATAGTGCTTAAGTGGCTGTTTGGAGGGTTGGAATGCTATAAGAAGTGCAAAAACATGCAAACTTCGAAAAAGGCACCCTCCCGCGCGTGCGCGCACCTGGCGCGTACGCGCCTATGAAGCATTTTCGACCGTCCACGTGGACGCGTGACGTGCGCGGATGCATGGATTGCAAAATTACCCCTACATACATCTTCCAGAGAGTTGCGCCTACACTACGCCAGCACCATGCCTGAGGCACAGGCCAATCACGCGTGTGCGCACCTGGCGCGTACGCACCCTTAGACAAGTCCGCAGATCGACGCGCTAGCGCACCTTGCGCGCGCGCGCCGTTCGCCCCTGTGCACTCCTGGTACATATTCCAGAGAGTTGGGCGACTCTCGAGCCTGCACTAAGCTACCAGCCCACCGCCTCTGCCGCGTGTGCGCACAAGGCGCCAACGCGTCGATCTGCTCACAGCGCACTTGGCGCGCCCGCACCCATGCCGCGCACGTGCCCCTGGTCAGGCAGCAACCTCTAGGCCACTCTCCAGAGAGTTGAGCCAACCCCAGGCCCAACCCATGCCTGGGGCATACCGCACTGCCGCGCGCGCACCTACCGCACACGCGCCAACACCCTGCAGCCAACTTCTGGTACCTTTTCCAGAAAGTTGTGCCACCTCTGAGCCAACCTTGTGCTACGAGCACAAGCACATAGGCGCCCACGCGCAACGTACGGGCGCGCGCCATCACCCGATTCCGCTCTCCTGCGCGGGCGCGCACCGTGCACGCACGCGTGGGCGACCGACGTAAAAATAATAGGGAGCACACTTGCTCCCTTCATTCTTCTCCTCCCTTCTTCCTCTTACCTTCTCTACCACCCATTACCATCTCACCTCCTACCATCACATCCGGCGACCACCCACCTCTAGTAGTCCCTACATTGCTCCCTTCATTCTCCATCATCCCACTCTACAAACTTCCTCTTCCATACCATTTTCCCTCTCTCTCAAGGTACTATACTAGGCTTCCCTCCTACTCTACTTCTCTCTTTTGCTCCTTAGTTAGTTAATTTCATTCTCTTTTAGGTAATCTCTTTTTTTTCCCTCCTTTTTTTGAGCCCCTCACTTTTTGGGGTATTTTTTCTCCTTTTTCAAATTAACCCTTCATAAGCACTTGGGTCATAACTTCTCTTGCATTGATAGATGAGATGTGTTGCATAATTTTCTTACAACCACTGTGCATTGTAATGCTTAATATTGGTTTGTGGAATGTTACATTGCTTTCCCCTCATACATTTGCATACTACAACAAGGATGCATGCCAAGTGTTTGAGGAAATGCAAACATGATTTTTCTGCTCATTATGACTCATTATTTCTTAACTAGTCACTTTTGGGTGCACCCCCACATTCTACAATCCACCCAATCAACTTTGCATAAATTGCTTTCTACTTTTGGGGTATTTGAGGGTGTGTGCTTCTCATGCCCTTCCCTTGCATGCTCACACTACCCCTATACCACATGCCAATGAATTGCCGTGCTTATCACATGTTATCTTAGTTACATGTTACAGCTATCATGTAATAAGGATACCCATCTTCTTACGGCACAAGCTCTCACTTACATAATCACATTCAATTACGCTTCTTTGGGTTTAATGTTATCTCCTTTCTTTACTATCACAGGATGGTCATCAAAAAGAGCAAAGGGAAAGCCCTGAAGAAGCCGACCGTCAACAGAGCGTGCCAAGAACCAACAGTCAAGCCCCTCCTCAAGAAGGCTACGGGCCCCATTGATGCTATAGAGAAGGACAACCCTCCAAAGGACCCAAACAAGTTCCCTAACCGCTACTGCAAACTTGTTTACTCAAGGATGATTGAGCGGAATTATCACCTGGAACCCCTTCTAGTCCTGCCGGCCCACCTCACTCCGATAGTGATGCCACACATTGACCGGAGGCAGTGGAGGTTCCTCATGAGGCAACCAATGGAGGTCAATTTATCATGGGTGGTGGAGTTCTACTCCAACTACCACTCACCCCTTCTCACATCAGTCTTTGTGCGCCGAAAGCAAGTGTCAGTCACAGTGGAAGCCATCCAAGGAGCACTTAAGATTGAACCATTAGCGGACGGATATGACACCTATCAAGAAGTCTTGTTAGCATGCAACAAACGTGAGTTCGATTAGAGCGCGGTCCTCCGCGTAATCGCTTTACCTGAAGCATTTTGGATTCGGGGAACCATAAAACAAAGACCAAAGGGTTTAGATGCACATTTTCTCACTCAAGGAGCCGCGGCATGGGCCCAAATCTTAGCTCACTACGTACTTCCGAGCACACATGGGTCATCCATTACC
Organism: Arachis duranensis; assembly: GCF_000817695.3. Lineage (NCBI taxonomy): Eukaryota > Viridiplantae > Streptophyta > Magnoliopsida > Fabales > Fabaceae > Arachis > Arachis duranensis. The sequence goes on along the minus strand of NC_029776.3, from coordinate 65,146,997 downwards.
ACCAAGCTTGCCTTATTAGTATGGTGCATCCTAACCGAGAAACCGGTCGACATTTCGCATGCCATTCGCCAATCCATGGGGCGTATTCATGTTAAGGGAAACTTACCCTTTCCCGCTATGGTGACTGAATTAGTAGCGGCAGCCGGTGTCCACTGCGAGGCTAAGGATCGGAGAACCTCGATCCCAGTCGAGGGAGATGTTATTCCGACCAAGAGATGCCTCAGGCCTCCGGAAGTCGCCAAGGACCTTGGACTGACCAACTCAACTCGCAACACCACTACCTCATCCGCGCCACATAAATTCGCCACCCAACACCTTGAAGACCTTCACAGGAAGCTGGATCGCTATGAGAGGCGTAATCAGCGCCGATATGCTTACATGAAGAAGCTTCTAAGCATTGTCACCCCACCTATGGAGGAACCTGACATCTCCACATCTACCGCAACTTCAAGCGAAAACAGCGATGACAACGGAGATGAAGGACACTCGAAACTCGGCCACCCATTGCGCATCACCTATAGCACGGAGGACCGTGCCAAGTTTTAAGTGTGGGGAGGTCGGCCGACCAATCTCCGTAGGTAAACACCCAAATAATTTTTTTTTCTTTTGAACTCCTTTGTAGTTAGGATAGGTTGCATGACTAAGTTTTCTTTGATACCATTTGCATGATAAGTTTACTTGGTTGGAACAATGAAACTCTCTCTTAGGAAACTAATACTTTGGGGCAACCGTGACATTGCCAATTTTGAATATTTTGATGTCAAACTTGCTTGAAGAATTGTATTTGGGAACATGTTTTTGAGCTAAGAACACAAGCTAGTGAGCTTTGAGCCTTGTTTTGTGGCTACATCTTATAGTCACCTATTCTCCTTCTTGGTGCAATTGTTTTCTCTCTACGAGTGTGATCCTTGCTTTGTTTGAGTCTATATGTCCATTATTCCTTGTATTCATGCATTTATATGATTGAGGCCATCATTTTATTAAGCTCACTTACCCAAAAAGCCTTACCTTTTATCTTCCATTGTTAGCCAAATTTGAGCCTACGCTTAACCCACTTGTTCTTATTTTAGCACATTACAAGCCTTAAAGCGGAAAATAATGAATGTCCTTTATTTGGATCTTTGATTGGCTTAGGCTAGTGAGTGTGAGTGTCATCCAAGAGTGGGAAAACTTTAGGACATTGGTTGGGATAAAAGGGTGTTTGTGTTTTGTATTTTTATATTGGGGAATTGGTACATACTCATGTATTGATTAAATGTATAGACCTTATGCATCGATGTCCTTGTGTATAGTTTGAAAGAAAAAAGAAAAAAATGAAAAGAAAAAGAAATAAAAGTGAAAAAGAAAAAAAAGGAAAAGAAAAGAAAAAAAATATAAATAGAAAAAAAGAAAGAAAAAAAAGAAGAGCAATAAAGGGGACAAAATGCCCCAAAGAAAAGGGAAGCTCAATAAAGATCAATGCATAAGTGTTGTGAAATGAAAAGGAAATGCATGAGTATGTGGAAAAGTGAAGAATGGGTAGTTAGGATAGCTTTGAAATTGTATAGAATGTCATAGGTTAGGTGGGAAAGTTTAAGCTAATCAAAGATTCAAATCCAAAGTCCACTAGCCAAATATGCATCCTACCCTGACCCTAACCCCATTACAACCTAAAGACAAGACCTCATGATACTTGTATACATGCATGGAATAAATGTTGATTGTTAGATGGAGAACAAATCTTTGAGAGCATGATTAAGAGAAAATTGAGAGAATCAACCCTAGACACTTGAGCGAATAGAGTGTAAACACTTCCGGTGAGGGTTCGAAGGCTCTAACTCATGATTCCCGGCTCTCACGAACATTCTTCATGCAAAGTTGCGTATATTGCACTTGATGCCTGAAAAATTGGCAAGTTCCATATGTTGGCCACTATCGTACCCTATATACTTGCATGTATCTTAGGAAGGTTGATTTGTTCCTAACCAAGTAGATAGTAGCACTAGTCGTAGTAGCATTCATGTAAGTAGGTTGCACTTCATGAGTCTTATACCTTTATGATCCTTCGGTCTTTTGTGTTTCTTTTGCATTTCTCTAAGCATGAGAACATGCTAGAATCTAAGTTTGGGGAGGTTGATAAACCCCATTTTGAGGGTTTATCTTGTGTCGATTTCAGAGGTTTTATCAATGATTCCACACACTCTTCACATGAAAATACAAGACTTTGTGTTCCTTTCCTAATTTTTGCCTCATGAATGAAAATATGCTTATTTTGCACTAAATTAGATACATTTCTAATCTTCTCTTGGTACCATTCGATGTCGTGACCTGTGTGTTAAGTGGTTTCAGGATATAGGGCAGGGATGAACCGGAAGAGAGAAGGAGAATGGGCGCAAAGGAAAGGAGCATGAGAAATTGAGTTTTGGGAACTTCAGCAAGGGTGAGTGCGCGCACTTGGCGCGCCCGCGTGGATTGCGCCGCTAGAAGTCAAAGCCAGAAGCCAAGCCACGAGCCGGCATGTGTAGTGGCTGGGCCCTAATCTACATGGGCGCGCACGCATACGTTGCGCCTCCGCTCGCATTGCAAGATATCCCAGTGGCGTGCACGCACACTCGGATATGATTTTTTTTAGAAGTCACGTGATCTGGGTGTGGAGACAGTTGGAGATCTCATCTTGGGGAAGTGCCTTGGCGGGAAGAGCTTAAGAAGACCAAGGGTTGAAGGGTTAAGGGACTTTTAGCTCATTTTACATGATTCTAGATTTTTCTCCTTGTGGTAGTTACACTCTTGGGTAGGGAGAGAGATTCCAAGCTTCCATTAGGGTTCATCTTCTTCCATTTCTGAATTCTCAATCACTCTTTGGTGAAATCTATTGCAATTCTCAATTTACTTTGTTCATGTTATAGACCTTCTTCTCTAATCTCAATTAGTGCTTGTACTTGCTCAAGTCTCATAGATCCTAGATTCAACTTTGTAGTTTTGGATTCTATCAATTTCTTGAGAAGTTTATTTCCATTGTTGTTCTTGGTTAATTGTTGTTAGTTCCTTGTGTTGAAGCACTTTCAATTCTACTTTCTTCTCATTTCTACTATGCCTTTCATTCTTGCTCATCAATTGTTTGATAAAATGCCAACCCTAGGCCAAGCTTTCTAAAGATTGATTGTTTGTCATCTATTTTGCTAAACCTTCAAAGAATTATAACAAGACTTCCTAATCAATAAGATGCATTCTCTAGCAATTCCACGGGAGGATGACTCGGGAGACTAGTACTCTCAGTTATAGATTGTAGGATTGTTTGATGCGAAGTTTAAGTGTTGGTTAGACTATACTCACGATCATATTCATCATTGAATTCTAAATCGACATGCTAAAATTTCGTTTATCACAACCCAAGAAGCAGAGGTTCGCCTAAAGGAAACAGTAGATAATCTTCAAACCACCATTCGACAACTGGAGCAAGCAGTAATTCAATGGGTTTCTAGGTGCTCAAATATACAAGGATCAGCCACAACTCCATGTGGACAGTCTAATGAAGAGCGGAGCATGAAAGATATACCAGAAACTCCAGTGGACAAGACAGGAAATGAATTTGTACTAGAACAAGTAGAAGAAGCTGTCATTGTTCAAGAAGAAGAGTTGGTTAAAGATCTAGGAGATGCTGAACCTCCATGAGAATTCAGAGCTGAGGATAACTCTGTTAGGGATGTTACAGTTGATGCTAAGGAGGATAGTACACAACCCCCAAGGCAAGTCGCTTATGGAGAATCAAACGGAATAATCTAAGAAGCGAATTCCCTTGATGATGATAGTCACAAGTCTAGCTCTCTTAGTAATGAACTTGCATCCACAAGTGAATTCTCTGAGATCGAAGAATCTTCCCCAAGTGAATGCGAAGATGATGCGGAGGTAGATTTCTCTCAACCTCCAATCTATGACTCAAGTGATGAGGAAGACATAGGAGACTTTGACCAGGACACAGACACATTTGAAGACTCTTGCAATGAAGTGGAGGACTTCATAGAAGAGCACAAGGGAGTAGAACTTACAGAACCACCGGAAACACCTATCCCAAGGCCATTACCACCTAATACAAGCTTCAAGTGGGTACAATCCTTAACCTATAACTTTACTTATTCACTTGAATATGGTTTGCTTGAAATAGATGGCCAGCTTAGAGCTCTTTGCGGCTTTAAGAGTAAGAGGGAAATGGCTCGTACTCAGAGTTGGTGCACAAGGTTCAATAAAGTTCCACGCTTCACCTTGAAGTACACGGATTTGTATCGTGCTCAATTGCATGGATCACGGAGAACGTTTGGTCACCATGGTGAGATTCTACTCTTTAAACCGCCCGGATGGAAACATGTAGATCAAGACGAAGGCGGATTTCAAAGCAAGACTTGGAATCCTGGAGTTTATTCTGACATTTGGCATAGAGCAGACTGCACACCAGGAGGTCCCACATCAGATTGAGGCTGCAGATCCGGAGATCCTGATCCAGTCCGCACCTCCTCTACAGCAGCCAGACCCTCCGCCCACCACCACCGCAGAGCCTCCAGCTACCATCCCTACCAGTGATGACGCCCCTTCACACCCGGCTTGACTGAGCATCAGGGACGATGCTTCACTTTAAGTGTGGGGAAGTCACCATCTCTGGCATTTTAATTTGGTGAACCACTACATCTCTTTTTCTTTTATTTTGGTTATTTTTTTGTATTTTTCTTTTTATTGTTATTTTCTGAGTACTTATACATTGCTACTTTTATGTATTTCTACTCTATTTTCGCATTTTAGCTATTTAGTTTATTTTAGCTATTTAGTTTCGTTTGCAATTCTGACTTATTAGTGGATTAATTAGTATAGTTTACCCTTTTTAGCATAAGATAGCATAGTCCAAATTGAAAAATATAAAAACGAAGTAAGCTAGGAAATTGAACATAACAGATTTAAATCCATAAACCTTGTATATAGAGCATTACATCATATAGTTAAGTTGACAACATTTCATCAAGGAGAAACATTAAAACTTTAAAGGCTACCCTAAATAATTTTTTTATGAGAATAATGGGAATTTTTAACTAAACATGCATAACATATATAAATGATATATGATGCTTGAGTTAGCGAACACACAGCCTACGAGTCTTAAGCTTAATTGTATGGTTACATTCAAACCATAATTTCATTCCTGTGTGTTTCGCTTCTTTTTTTATTCTGATGTTCTTTACTTTGTTTTAATCTATATGTCCAATTATAGAATATAGAGTATAGAATATAGGTACATACCAAAAAGAATGATTGAGGCCATTATTTGATTTTAACCCACTGGCCCCAAAAATAGCCTACCTTTTACATCACCTTTGTTAGCCCCCTTGAGCCTTTAAAATCCCTTTTATTATATTTAGCCACACCACTAGCCTTAAGCAGGAAAACAAAATAAAATCCCAAGTTGAATCCTTGGTTAGCTTAAGATAGAAAATTATGAATAGATTAAAGTGTGGGAAACCTATTGGGAACATGGATGATAGAAACAAAAGGGTAGAAAAAGTTGAAAGAATAAAATAACTCAGAAACTTTGGGAAGCATGCTCATGAAAAATCAAAGTTAAATTACCATGTGCATTAAAAAAAAGAGTTGTTTTTCAGTATTTAATAAAGGGGATACAAAAGAATTCCCCAATGCAAAATAAAAGCAATGCACATGGGATAAAAATAAAAATTGAAGCATGAGCATGTAACAACAAGTGAGAAAATATGGGAAAATAGGTAAACAAGTTTTGTTTTACTAAATATGTATGTTAGGTGAGATCTTAGTCTAATTAAGGATTTACTTATTAGCTCACTTAGCCTTATACATATATCCTTACCTTTACTTAGCCCCATTACAACCTTAATTAAAGACCTCATGATTTTTGGTGTGACTATATTCTATAATTGTTGATTGGTTAGATAAAGAACAAAGTTATAGAAAGTAAGAATAAAAAGAAAAGTAGAGTGAATAAACCCAATAAATACTGAGTGACTAGAGAGTAAACACAAATCCAGTGAGGGTTCAATAACTCATCAACATATATCTGTGCTTAAATTACTAATTGTTTTGCAAGTTTGTACAATATTTTTCTTTCCCATCTCATTTGCTAAAATGCTTTATTATTTGAGTGTTGGCTATATATATATATGACTCCTTGAGAATGTGAATTAATTTGGCTACATGTAAGCTTTATATATGAGTGGATAAATAGGAATTGCATGACTCATTTAGGTAGATGCATTTAGAATAGGTTGCATTGCATGACATTCCACCACTTTAACCTAACCTTAATCTTCATCTTGGATTTAGCATGAGGACATGCTATTGTTTAAGTGTGGGGAGGTTGATAAACCCATATTTCATGAATTATTTTGTGCTTAGTTTGAGTGATTTATTCAATCCTTCACCCACTTATTCAAATTAATTGCATGGTTTTACTTTCCCTTCCTTATTATGTGATGTATGTGAAAAACATGTTTTCTAAGCTTTAAAATTAATTATTTTAATTACCTTTATTTCCATTCAATGCCGTGATTAGTGTGTTGAGTAGTTTCAGATTTTCTAAGGCAGAATGACTTAAAGGATGGAAAAGGAAACATACAAAAATGGAAGGAAAGTGCGAAACAGAGCTTTTAAGAAACTGGCACCCACGCGATCGCATGGACGACGCGATCGCGTACCAGAAGCGAAGAAGCAGCGACGCGGCCGTATGACTGACACGACCGCGCGCCTTAAGCTGAACGCATACGACGCGGACGCGTGACTGACGCGACCGCGTGGCAAGGAAAAGCTCCGAATGACGTGACCTCGTGACCCACGCGGACGCGTGACAGAGGCCATGAATCAGAATTTACAGAATACGCCGCCAGCGATTTCTGAAGCCCTTTTTGGCCCAGATCCAAGTACAGACAGCATAGACTAGAGGTTATAAATTGGAGGAATGCATCAATTCAAAAGGGAGGCTCGCATTTTTGTTACTTCCGATGATTTAGATTTAGTTTTGAGAGAGGTTCTCTTTGTTTTTAAGCTTCCCTTTCACTTTATTTATTTATTCCAGCATTTGAGTTAATTATTTACTTTTATAATTTAATTTTTGAATTATTCCATGTCACAGATTATTGTTTGAATAAATTATAATTGAGGTATTTTCAGTTTATGATTGCTTGCTTTTATTTACGTTATCATTGCTTCTGATCTGAAGATATTTTATTCCAGCAATTTACGTTTTTTCCCTTTTGGTCTTGGTTAAGAAATCAGTAACTCAACAGTTATCGAACTCAGCGTAAGTGATAATCATTATCTTGCTAATTGAACTGAACTTCAATAATCCCAAATTTTTCTTAGGAAATAAATAGGATTCGAAGGTCAAACTAATTAGTCCCTTGACTTACCTTTGCTTCAAAGGTTAACTAAGTGAAATTAAGATACAACTTTCATTATTGTTGAGAGGGATAACTAAGTTGGACTTCTAATTTCTCTCACCTTGTTAAAAGTTGTTTTACAGTATTTATTTATTTTGATTGCCATTTATTTTACTTGGCATTTATAGTACTTATTCCTCATTCTTGAATCCCCGAATTCACAATCTCCATAGCCAATAATAAGAACACACCTCCTTGCAGTTCCTTGAGAAGACGACCCGAGGTTTGAATACTCGGTTAACAATTTTTAAAGGGGTTTGTTACTTGTGACACCCAAAACGTTTGTATAAAAGAACTTTTGAAGGTTTAGAAACTATACTTGCAACGAGGATTTATCCGCAAATTTCTAGATCACGCAAAAGTTCTCTCATCAAGATGCACGCCCCTACACTAGAAGGGTCAACTTTAATCAAAGGTTGGACCAAGTTCTTATGGACATAAGTGTGGAAGGAGCTCAATGGAAAAGAGACTCCAAAGGTAAGCCGGTTCAACTAAGAAGACTGGACCTCAAGCATGTGGCTAGAGGATGGTTGGACTTCATTCAACGCTCCATCATCCCCACTAGCAACCGATCTGAAGTTACTTTGGATCGGGCCATCATGATTCATAGCATCATGATTGGAGAGGAAGTAGAAGTTCATGAAGTCATCTCCCATGAATTTTACAAAATAGCCGATAAGTCCTCTACTTTGGCAAGGTTAGCTTTTCCTCATCTTATTTGACATCTATGTTACTCAGCTGGAGTTATCATAGAAGGAGACATCCTCATTGAGGAGGACAAGCCCATCACTAAGAAAAGTATGGAGCAAACAAGAGAGCCCACTCATGGAACCCAAGAGACGCACGAGGAAGCTCATCACCAAGAAATCTTGGAGATGCCTCAAGGGATGCACTTTCCTCCCAACAACTATTGGGAACAACTCAACACTTCCTTAGAAGATTTGAGTTACAATGTGGAACAATTAAGGGTGGAACATCAAGAGCACTCCATCATTATCCATGAAATAAGAGAAGATCAAAGAGCAATGAGGGAGGAGCAACAAAGGCAAGGAAGGGACATAGAAGAGCTTAAGGACATCATTGGTCCTTCAAGAAGAAGATGCCACTAAGGTGGACTCATTCCTTGTTCTTATTTCTCTGTTTTTCGATTTTTATGCTTCATGTCTATTTATGTTTTGTGGCTCTACTTCATGATCATTAGTATGTAGTAACTATGTCTTAAACCTATGAATAAATTTCATAAATCCTTCACCTCTCTTAAATAAAAAAATATATTTAATTCAAAACAAGAAGTACATAAATTTCGAAAATTGTCTTTGAATTTAATTTAATTATATTGATGTGGCGACAATACTTTTTGTTTTCTGAATGAATGCTTAAACAGTGCATATTTTTGATCTTGTTGTTTATGAATGTTAAAATTGTTGGCTCTTGAAAGAATGATGAACAAAGAGAAATGTTATTGATGATCTGAACAATCATAAATTTGATTCTTGAAGCAAGAAAAAGCAGTGAAAAAGCAAAGGCTTGCGAAAAAAATTAGAAAGAAAAAGAAAAAGCAAGCAAAAAAAGCGAATAGCTCTTAAAACCAAAAGGCAAGGGTAAAAAGGATCCAAGGCTTTGAGCATCAATGAATAGGAGGGCCCAAGGAAATAAAATCTAGGCCTAAGCGGCTAAATTAAGCTGTCCCTAACCATGTGCTTATGTCATGAAGGCACAAGTGAAAAGCTTGAGACTAAGTGGTTAAAGTCGTGATCCAAAGCAAAAAGAGTGTGCTTAAGAGCTCTGGACACCTCTAACTGGGGACCCTAGCAAAGCTGAGTCACAATCTGAAAAGGTTCACCCAGTCATGTGTCTGTGGCATTTATGTATCCGGTGGTAATACGGGAAAACAAAATGCTTAGGGCCACGGCCAAGACTCATAAAAGTAGTTGTGTTCAAGAATCAACATACTTAACTAGAAAAATCAATAACACTATCCGAAATTCTAAGTTCCTAAAGAATTCATTGATATTTTGGGATTTATAGTATATTCTCTTCTTTTTATCCTAATTGATTTTCAGTTGCTTGGGGACAAGCAACAATTTAAGTTTGGTGTTGTGATGAGCGGATAATTTATACGCTTTTTGGCATTGTTTTTAGGTAATTTTTAGTATGATCTAGTTACTTTTAGGGATGTTTTCATTAGTTTTTATGCTAAATTTTTAGGTAATTTTTAGTATGAACTAGTTACATTTCTAGACTTTACTATGAGTTTGTGTGTTTTTCTATGATTTCAGGTATTTTCTGGCTGAAATTGAGGGACCTGAGCAAAACTCTGATAGGAGGCTGACAAAGGACTGTTGATGCTGTTGGAATCTGACCTCCCTGCACTCGAAATGGATTTTCTGGAGCTACCTAACTTCAAATGGCGCGCTCTCAACGTCGTTGGAAATTAGACATCCAGAGCTTTTCAGCAATATATAATAGTCCATACTTTATTCGTGATTAGATGACGTAAACTGGCACTCAACGCCAGTTCCATGCTGCATTCTTGAGTCAAACGCCAGAAACACGTCACGAACCGGAGTTGAACGCCCAAAACACGTTACAACTTGGCGTTCAACTCCAAAAGAAGTCTCAGCTCGTGGATAGATCAAGCTCAGCCCAAACATACACCAAGTGGGCCCTGGAAGTGGATTTATGCATCAATTACTTACTCCTATAAACCCTAGTAGCTAGTCTAGTATAAATAGGATAGTTTACTATTGTATTAGACATCTCTGGACGCCTAGTCCTTAGACCTTCATGGGGGCTGGCCATTTGGCCATGCCTGGACCTTTCACTTATGTATTTTCAATGGTGGAGTTTCTACACACCATAGATTAAGGGTGTGGAGCTCTGCTGTACCTCAAGTTTCAATGCAATTATTATTATTTTCTATCCAATTCGATTTATTCATGTTCTAAGATATTCGTTGCACTTCAACTTGATGAATGTGATGATCCGTGACACTCATCATCATTCTCACCTATGAACGTGCGTGACTGACAACCACTTCCGTTCTACCTTAGACCGGGCGCATATCTCTTGGATTCCTTAATCAAAATCTTCGTGGTATGAGCTAGAATTGATGGCGGCATTCATGGGAATCCAGAAAGTCTAACCTTGTCTGTGGTATTCCAAGTAGGATTCTGGGATTGAATGACTGTGACGAGCTTCAAACTCCTGAAGGCTGGGCGTTAGTGACAAACACAAAAGAATCACGAGATTCTATTCCAACCTGATTGAGAACCGATAGATGATTAGCCGTGCTGTGACAGAGCATTTGGACCATTTTCACTGAGAGGATGGGATGTAGCTATTGACAACAGTGATGCCCTACATACAGCTTGCCATGGAAAGGAGTAAGAAGGATTGGATGAAAGCAGTAGGAAAGCAGAGATTCAATAGGGACAAGCATCTCCATACGCTTATCTGAAATTTCCACCATTAATTTACATAAGTAGTTCTATCCTTTATTATTTAAGCAAGTATCTCTTTATATTTCCCATAACCAATTATTATCCGCCTGACTGAGATTTACAAGATGACCATAGCTTGCTTCATACCAACAATCTCCGTGGGATCGACCCTTTGATGATTGAATTTTCGACGGTTTAGAATTTCACAAATGAATTCTCGTTGCAAGTATAGTTCCTAAACCAACAATAATCCTTTCATACAAAAGATTGTTTGTCACAAGTAACACACCCCTAAATTTATAAACCAAAGTATTGAACCTCGGGTCGTCCGCGTGACAGGCGGAAATACTTACCACTATACTACAACGAGAATTCATTTGTAAAATTCTAAACCGTCAAAAATCCAATCATTAAAATGGCGCCGTTGCCGGGGATTTGCAATGGTGTTATGTTATTGGTTATTGTACATATGTGAATATTGTGAATAGGTTTTTCTTTTGTTTGTTTCTTAATTTTTGTTAGTTTTATTTTGTTCTCTCACAATGAATTCTCACTTTGGCTTTGAGTTTGGTTCTAATTGTGTTGTAGGAAATGTGGACTTTAATGGCAACATGTACCATGGATGGAACCATCAAAGATGGGAGGAGCTTCAAGGAATTGATCATTCCTATTGGCAACAATCTCCGGACACTTATAGGTATAATTCCCATCCTAATGCATGTCAATTTAACGGCTATGATGACTCTTTTTGTGACACTCAACAACCACCATCATATGCCTATGAATCTCATCCTCAACATGGACCTCAACCATACTCACAAGCCTTTCCACATTAAGCACCTTCCTATGATCCATATCCACCATATGACCAATCATCCATACCATATTTTTATGGCTATTATGAGCAAGAACCTCTAGAATCACCACAACCCTATCAAGATTACTCCCAAGAACCACCTAATACACACAATCTCCACAACCTTACCAAGAAGAACCATCTTCCTACCATGAACCCTCTCTCCAAAATAATGAACCTTCTTACTCACCCCAAACCCCAATAGACGATCCTCTCACTTTGTTACTTTAAGGACAAGAAGCCATGAAGCGGGATACACTTGAGTTTGTGACCAATTTGACCAAGGTGGTGCATACTTTAGCCCACCAATGTTTGAAGACTCAAGGTACTTCCGTGACCACATGTGAAAGGTCAAAAGAAGAGCAAAGCATGAAGGAGAAATTGGAAAATCCGGTGGAGAAGAAGGAGTCAAATTGGACAATCCGGTAGAGAAGGGAGAACCAAGTTTTGTGTTGGAACAATTGGAGGAGCCTATGATCATTGAAGAAAAGGAAGAAGTGGTTGAAGATTTAGGAGATGTTGAAAGTCCAAGGGAATGTAGCATCATGGAGCACTCTTCCAAGAAGCTTGATATTGATGTTGAGGAGGGTGCGCAACCTCCAAGGCATATCATCGTTGGAGACTTGGAAGAGGCTTATCAAGAGATGGATTCAATCATGGATGAAAAAGAATGTGAACAACCTCCCATACCTTTGGTGAGCAATGAAAAAGAGAGTAAATCAAAAGAGAGCTACCAAGAGGAAAAAGTTGGCATGGTGTATATCAAAATTGAAGATTATGAAGAGTTTGATCAAGAGATAGATTTGTCCATCAATGAATTCCTATCCAATTTTGAATCACCTCTCATCGGGCAAGAAACCGAAGCTCTTGACGACAACACCAAGCCAAGTGAAAAAGGGGAAAAGGTTGAAATTGAAGAAGCTTGCGAAGAGGTGGAAACAACCAAAGAAGAGCCTAAAGAAGTAGACCTTGCATTGTCCAAGTGTGAGGAGGTCTCCCTCCCCAAGTCACCATCCAACACCACATTCAAGTGGGTAAAACTCTTATCCCTAAGCTTTAATTTCTCACTTGAATATGGTTTAATTGAAAATGATGGTCAACTTAGAGCTCTTCGTGGAGTTAAGAGTAGGAAAGAGTTGTGTAGTGGTTGGAAACGTCATTCTAAGCTCATGACGAGGAGTTAAAAGTATAAGAGAGTTGTGTAGTGGTTGGAAACATCATTCTAAGCTCATGACGGTTGTGAGCTCAAAATTCAAGAGCAATGGTTGGTGTAGAACCAAATTGCATGGGTCTAGGAAGTTGTTTGGAAGCTTCTTTGAGAATTCCAAGGCCATGCCACCCGGATGGAATAATGATGACCAACTCAAGGACGGGTGTCAAAACAAAGTGTGGGACCCCGGATCGCACAAGGAAAATCAAATTTGGGAGCTCATAGCTTGTGCGAAACTCCATCAAAGCTTGAAGATGTTAAAATTGAAGAATGGAGCTTATTGGAGATTCAAGCATTGGTGGATGTTCAAGGATAGCTTCAAGCATAAGCCACCTTGAGAGGAGCTCCCCATAAGTCCAACTTAAGGACAATAAACAAAAGTTCTAGGTGGGAGACACCCCACCATGGTAACATCTTTTCATTTTCTTTCTTTGTAAATATTGGTAGAATTAGTTTAATTTCATGTTTTTATTGGTTTGTTAAGTTTAGTTAGAAGTATAATATGATAAATAAGGTTTTAGGGTGTTTTGACAGCTGTTTGGAGGATTGAAAGGCTTGGATTGGTGCAAGAACTTAGAAAAAAAAAATTTTGAAAAACAGAACACCATCCACGCGCGCGCGCGCACATGACGCGTACGCGCACCTGAGCATTTTTTGACCATCCACGCGGACGCGCACTGTACGCGTACGCATGGATGCAAAAATTCTACCTCAGCCAAATACGCGAGAGTTAGGCCTGCACTGTGCGAACATTGGGCCTAAGGCACAAGTCTATGCACGCGTGTGCGCACTTGGTCCGTACGCGCACACGATCTTAAGTTCGCAATGAACGCGCACGCACACTGTGCACGCGCGTGTCGATTGCACAATCTGCACCGCGCTACTTTTACCCGAGAGTTGTGCCACTTCTGGGCCAACATTATGCCTCTCGCCTAACTCGACGCACGCGTGCGCACATCTGGCGTGTACAGGTCCTTAGGCCAATATGCACATCGACGCGTAAGCACGCATGACTTCTACTCTTCCCATTTTCTTTTGCTTATCACATTCGCATACTTCTACTCTTCCCATTTTCTTTTGCTTATCACATTCGCATACTTCTACTCTTCCCATTTTCATTTAGTTTTTGTAGCATGTTTTCATTTTTTTTAAGTCGTTTTAATGATGGTGTTGAACTTTCCTACTCAATTGTTAAGACTTTCTTACATTATTTTGGTGCTTCTTGACTTGTTTGATATTGTTGGGTGATGAAACTTTTAAATCAATGCTTCATCTTGTATGACTCTTGTGTCTTTGTGCATTGATATGACCTCATATTGTCTTTCATGACCGAACTTGATGCTCAATACACTCTTCATGCTTTAACTTTACTCTTGCATCGAACTTAATGATATGCCTTACCTTACATTGTTTTCTCACTCACATGCTTAGCTAACATGTAGTAGGAAATCATACTCTTATTTGGCATTAGCCCCCGCCTATGTTCTAATTGCTTTGATATCTTTGTTATAGGCTTAACTTTCTTTCCTTTTCTTTCCTTTTAGGTTGGCCACCAGAAAGGGAAAAAAGAAAAGCTTCTAAATGGGGCAACAAACAAGTCCTCCGCACAACCTTGTGAAGAAGCTCATCAATTGTAGCAACCCGTCCACCTTGCTCTTCTTTGCATGCACCAAGGACGGTGCAATTTTCAAGTGTGGGGAGGTCGTCCGACTGATCTCCATGGGTAACAATTTCCTTTTCAACACCAAATTTTTATTTTCTTTGTTAGAGTAGCTATTGCATTGCATGATAGGTTGCATGTTAGTTATAATTTGTACATATTTTTACCACTTCTTTCTTATTAGGACTACTTGGTTAGGGTGATGATTTCTTTTCCAAGAAACTATTTTATGGCAACCTACCAATTTGAATTGAAAATTTTTGTTGAACTTGCTTGAAAGAATGTATTTTGGAACATGGTTTTTGAGCTAACCACAAGCTTGCATTATTCTCTTTCTATGATTGTAATCTTTGAATTGTTTGATTCTTTATGTCCATTATTTTGTGTATTCATGCATTTATATGATTGAGGCCATCATTTCATTAGCTCACTTACCCAAATAGCCTTACCTTTTATCTTCCATTGTTAGCCAACTTTGAGCCTACGATTAACCCACTTGTTCTTAATTTTAGCACATTACAAGCTTAAAGTGGAAAAACAATAAATGTCCTTAATTTAGATCTTTGATTGGCTTAGGCTAGTGTGTGTAAGTACCATTCAAGTGTGGGAATCTTGGGACATTGGGGGAATAAAAAGGTAGTTTTGTATTATTATTGAAAATATTGGAAATTGGGTACATACTCATATATTGATCAAATGTAAAACCTTATGCATTGATGTTCTTGTATATAGAAAAAAAAGAAAAATGAGAAAAAGAAAAAAAAAAGAGAAAAATAATATGGAAAAGAAAAAGAAAAAAATAGAAAAATAAAGAAAAGGAAGAAAAAGAAAGAAATAAAAAGGGGACAAAATGCCCCAAAGCAATGTGTAGCTCAATAAAATCAATGCATGAGTGTTGTGAAATGAAAAGGGATACATGAGTATGTGAAAAAGTGAAAAATGGGTAGTTAGGTTAGAACTTAATTGTATAGGATGTCATAGGTTAGGTGGGAAGTTTAAGCTTATCAAAGATTCAAATTTCAAGCTCACTTAACCATATATGCATCCTACCTTGACCTTAACCCCATTACAACCTAAAGAAAAGACCTAATGATAGATGTATGCATGAATGAAATATATGTTGATTGTTAGAAGAAGAACAAATCTTGGAAAGCATGATTAGGGGAGAATTGAGAGAATCAACCCTAAACACTTGAGTGAATAGAGCGCAAACACATCCGGTGAGGGTTTGATGCTCAATTACATGTTTCCACCTATGATCATCTCTTCTCATGCAAGTTTGTAAAAATATTTAATAACTCAATTCAATTGTGGATTAGACTTGCTAGTCCTTAGCCCTTGTGCATATATTCTTCTTGGGAATTGATTTATTTTGACCAAGCAATTGCATTCATTTAGATAGTTGCATATAGGTAGATTGCATTTAGTTAGTTCCATTGAATAAATGTCATACCCTTTACTTCATTCTTGGTTTAAGCATGAGGACATGCTTAGTTTAAGTGTGGGGAGGTTGATAAACCCCATTTGTAGGGTTTATCTTGTGCTTTATTTAAGGGATTTTATCACCTTTTACCCACATTTATCCATTGAAATAGCATGGTTTTATAACTTCTCCTTTAATTGTGCTTAAGAGTGAAACCATCCTTTTTAGGACTTAAAATAGCTAAATCTAATTCTCCTTGATTCCATTAGATACCTTGATATGTTTGCTAAGTTATTTCAGATTTAGGAGGCAAGGATTGGATCAAGGGAATGAAGAAAAAGCATGTAAAGTTGGAGAACTTATGAAGAAATGAAAGAACTGGAAAGCTGTCAAGCCTGACCTCTTGGCACTTAATCAACCATAACTTGAGCTACAGAGTTCCAAATGATGCGGTTCCAGTTTGGTTGGAAAGCTAACATCCGGGCTTCGAAACGATATAAGATTTGCCATAGTTGCTACACGTATGGTGACACGTACGTGCACTGTACGCACACGCATCGTTGCTGCCATATGATCCACTTAAAGCAATACGTGGCCAGCGAATTCTAGAGCCTTGTGGGCCCAATCTAACTCATTTTTGATGCTATTTAAGCCAAGGATTGAAGGGGGAATAAAGATACTTTCATACTTTGGTTGTTAGCTACCATTAGTTTAGTTTAGTTTAGTAGTTAGAAGTAGTTTCTAGAGAGAGAAGCTCTCACTTCTCTCTAGTATTAGGATTAAGATTAGGTTTTGTTCTTAGATCTAGATTTTAATTCATCTTCTTCTACTTCTATCCTCTTAATTCCTTGTTGTTACATTCATCTTCCTCTATTCTTTTGTTATAATTTCCTTTATGTTATTCTTGTATTTTGTTGTAGATCTACTTTTGTTCCTTCCTTTCTCTTTCAATTCAATCAAGGTAATTCATAATAATTGTGTTCCTTTTGATTTGTTGTTGTTAATTCTTTGTATTCAATTGTAGTTAGAATTCATTCTTGTTGTGATTTACTATACTTTTTCTTTTGTGCCTTCCAAGTGTTTAATTAAATGCTTGGAAGAATGTTAGACTAGAATTTTATGTTCTTGGCTTAAGAAGGTAACTTAGGATTTCTTGAGTTACTAGTGTCCAATTGATTGATAGTTGATAGCCATTAACTCTAGCCTTCATTAATCCAATTAGTGGAAAGCTAGGATTTATGGACTTGGATTGATATAACTCACTTGACTTTCCTTTGTTAATTGATTTAAGGATGACTAAGTGGGATTAATCCTTGCAACTACCATACTTGTGGCTAGTGATAATGATGAAGACCCTTGACAACCAAACCTTGCCAAGACCATTTTGTTAATAAAGTTTTCTTACCATTTACTCTTCATATTTCTCATCCAAAATCCCAAAATAAACAAGTCCATAACCAATAACAAGAACACTACCCTGCAAGTCCTTTGAAAGACGACCCGAGGTTTAAATACTTCAGTTTATAGATTTTAGGGGTTTGTACTTGTGACAAACAAATTTTTGTATGAAAGGATTATTGTTGGTTTAGAGACTATACTTTACAACGAGATTTCATTAGTGAAATTCTAAACCGTCAAAAATCCAATCATCAAAATGGCACAGTACTATGCGCGTACGCATCACCATGCGCAGCTCAACCATAGCAAATCTTATATCATTTTGAAGCCCCGGATGTTAGCTTTCCAACCCAACTGAAACCGCATCATTTGGACCTCTGTAGCTCAGGTTATGGTCGATTAAGTGCCAAGAGGTCAGGCTTGACAGCTTTCCGGTTCTTTCATTTCTTCATAAGTTCTCCAACTTTACATGCTTTTTCTTCATTCCCTTGATCCAATCCTTGCCTCCTAAATCTGAAGTCACTTAGCAAACATATCAAGGTATCTAATGGAATCAAGGAGAATTAGATTTAGCTATTTTAAGTCCTAAAAAGGATGTTTTCACTCTTAAGCACAATTAAAGGAGAAGTTATAAAACCATGCTATTTTAATGGATAAATGTAGGTAAAAGGTGATAAAATCCCTTAAATGAAGCACAAGATAAACCCTACAAATAGGGTTTATCACCCTTACTCACGTAACATATTACTTGGACGACCCAGTGCACTTGCTGGTTAGTTGTGCGGAGTTGTGACTAAGTGTAATTCACGTGTGAGAGCTACCAAGTCATTGGAGCCATTTTTGATGATCACAAATCCGCCCACCAGTCGCTACCTCCAATCTTTGGCGATACAAATCCTGTGTCACACATGTTAGTGTGATTAGGATAATAGTTAAATAAACGAACTTAAAGCCAAGTAAAACTGAAATTTATGATTAATTTAAACTCACGTAATAGGTCGCCGACCGCTCGTCAGCAAATCTCCCCTTGTTTACCTTCAAAGTTTGCGTATACTTGAAGGTCTCCATCATGTGGTGTCAAGATCCAACGATTTAGACTACAAATTCATATATAAATCAAACAGTAAAATAAACGAACAAATTAAAAAATGATATAAAAATACATAGGAAGCAAATTTTAATTTTAATATTTTCAATTTCAATGAAAATCTTATAAAAATTTTGATTGAGTCTCCCCTAAAATTCGGGTGTATCCACCCTTGAAGGGTTCCATCCAAACCAATTTAACATCACCGTATTCACAGTCAAGCCTTTTCCAAACAATTTCAGCAGTAGGAATTAGCAAACAGTTAAACAATCCAACATTTTTCAACCGTCTCAGCGCCTAATCTAACCTATTGTAACCTATCCTAACCATCTGAATCCACTAAAACTGAATATTAAACACCCAAAACTCTACTAGCTACTTAAGTAACTCCATAATAAAAAATGAAATTAAGCACCGTAAACTCTTCTAACTAATTCAAGTAACTACTAAAACAATGAGAAAATTCTTACCAGCCTCGTCTTCATCTTCAAGAAGGTCGCCGACCCACCGGTATACCTCGATGACCTGGGCGAGGCCTTGTTGGCGATGTTCGTCAAACGTCAATGCTTGAAGGCCTCATTATCTCTAAAGTGAGCCTCTAGGTCACATTTGATGTTTGTATGAATCCACTTTGTCAGATGGTCTTTCCCCTAACAAACATCACTCATCATCTGCTGAAAATGCTTGGCTGCCCTGTGGTCGTATATCTTGTGGATCATGAGGTCATGCTCCGCATCCCCTTGAAATTTCAACTGCACAAAGTGATTCATCAATATTTGTAACTTGGAATAAAATACAGTTCAACAACAGTAAATCAATTCTAACCAAATTGGGTCCTTACCACCCACTTCTGAAACCAGCGCTCTCTGGTCTCAACTGGGATCTGCGTGTAGGTCACCTATGGATAGTCATACATGGACTTCAATAACCTCCGAGATCTCTTGTGTGCAAGCATTGTGGTTCGGTGCAAACCTGTCATACACCAAACCGCACAGTAACAATCACATAAGATAAGCAAACTTAACATAGACAAACTAAAGATAAACAAACATAATATTATAAAATTGAACTCACGATTGCATGCCGTCGGGCCAAATCCTTAGCCGGATGACGGGTGGTGGTGGAGGGCCATCCTACTAGGGGGCATTGGAGGTATCACCCACCGTAGTCTCAATGGATGGGGTCACTGCATCTGTTGGGGGGCATAGCAGATAGAGGCACCCAATTTGGGTTCAGGACTATGATAAATTGCTGGTCTAGCAGACCTCCCTGTGACAGATTTCGGCCCTCTACCACGACTACGAGATGACCCACTGGACCTACTTCTACTATCCGTCGTCATGTCTATATAGCGAACATATTAGTAATATATTAATACCATAACAAACATTAATAAATAATAACATAAGAAAAAAAAGCATTAATTACAAGCATTAGAATGAATAAGTGTTTTCATTGATTTGTATTTTTATTAGAATGAATAAGCATTATAAAACATTTATTGATTAAGGTCAAATCTCTTAAACTCCTATGCTTAATTTGTATTTTCATTGAATTATTAGTAGTTTATATAAATTAAAAGCATGCAACTCAGGTTCATGATAGTTTCAGTAATGTATTTTATTTCTTTTTTTACTTTGAATGTGAATTTTATTGGATATAGCATTGCCTTAACTTGTTTCTAATTTGAGTTAATTTTGTTTAAATCTCAATTTTCTTCACTCTTATGCATTAACTATGTTTAACATGCATCTACCAACTAATAACATTCATTTTTGTCATCTATATCTAAAGTTGATTCAAAGCATACACTTTTATGATATTAGATGAGGTTTAAAACATCCATAAAATAGAAAATAATAAATATAAATGACATGTTTTATCAAAGCATATACTAATTAATAACTATGCTAATTCTTATGCAATGATCAACTTAAAACTAAAGTAATGTAATGTAATTACTTAAATTAATCATTTATAAAAATTAATCACTTATTTATTTATTATAAAAGTATTAAAATAAAAATTAAATTTTATTAAACATTTATAAAAATTAAACAAAAATATTTTTTATAATTAAAAAAAAAGTAAGCACTGAGAAGAATTAAACAAGTCAATTACAATTCATCTTCCAAATAATTTCTGAATCAAAATTCATCAAAATCTGTAATGAAACAGAAAATTCCACACAATCAAACAAGTTTCAACCAGTCTCAGCAATTTTTGGCAACTCAAGAATTTCAAACTTTTTCAGCTAAAATCAAAATTCAATACACTAGACTAACCTATCCTAACCACCTAAAATTCACTAAACGACTTAATCTAACTAATTAACTACTAAAATCAAACTAACTAAATAGAATTAAACTTAACTAAACAGAAATTAGAAAGAATTTCAATCAAGAGTGTGAAAGAGAAGGGGTGTATTGCGGTGGGAACAGAGAGCAGCGAATGGGGCGGTTGAAGGTGGCGGCGGTCTTTCGAGCGGCGACAGGGCAGGGCAGGGCAGCAGTGACGACGAAGGTGGTTAGAGCAGCGGCGGCAGGGGAGAGAGAGAGAGAGAGAGAGAGAGAGAGAGAGAGAGAGAGAGAGAAGAGGAGAAAAGAGCACTAGAAACCTTGAGAAGATGAAGAACACTAGAAAAAATTTTAAGGGATTTGCGGTTTCAATCTAGGGAACTATTACCGTCGGATTCACCAACGGATTAATCCAATGGTAATAACGCGGTTCAAATCACCAAAACGCTGCATTTCATTAAACATGGTTACCGTTAGAATATTCCTCCAATAAATCCGATGCTAAAGATGGTGCCCATTTTTCGTGGTCTCCCGCCAACATTTACGGGCGGTTTTACCGTCAGATGCCACCATCCAACGGTAATTTTTTGACTTGACGAATCCCTCATCAAATTCGACGCTAAATTCGTCGGTAAGTGCCGCAACTAAATCCGATGATAACTCCGATGGTTCTTAACATTTTTTTTTTGTAGTGCAAAATGCTCGCACGCAAAATGAAGCGTTATAATATTTCCAAAAAACTTCTGGGTTAGATTATTTGATAAAGATGAACTAGTATTAAAAAATGAGTGGAACAAATATTGAAAAAAATTAAATGAATTTTGAAAATTTACTTTCAGAGAAGCAACTCTTACTGCTCAAAAAGTTATTATTATTATTATTATTATTATAAAATGGCTCTATGTATTTTTGATTTAGGAAAATAATCATTTTGATATATTTATTTGTATTAAAAACCGTAATCGCCGTCATATAAACAAAAAATGTTGATACTTGATACAGTTCATACTTGTATTTTGTGAAACATCATCACCTTAATGTATAAAATATCACATGAGAATTGAATCCGCACCTTAATAGTTATTACTTATTAGTCTTCCATATGCTCATATGTGTTTTAAGTTATCGTATTCAACTCTCCTATCCTTTTCTAGCTCATCAATACTCTATGTGAGAAAGTTTTAACTTCACCACAGTTATTTTTAAAAAAATATTAAGTATAAATATAACAAAATAAGAGATATCGAGTAAAATATCAATATCACATAAGCAGGTGCGTGCCAAGTACTAAGCAAAATTTAAGATGCAATTAAACTTATTAAAACTTTAAGCAACTTTTATATATTCTACGTTCTAGTTAAAAAGTATACATCTAATTATTCTAAGTTCATTGCATACCAAAATGGGTAATATTCAAATAGTATATATTTAAGCAATCAAAATTAATTAAAAAAATAATTAATCTCTATATACAAGCCATTTAACCAAACAAGTTTAATAAGTTATTTACACTCACACGCTCCTATTGCCTGTTCTTCTTCTTCTTTTCCTTCTTTGTCACCCCTGATACTCACTACAAGAAAAAAGGCCATGGCCTCACTTCAAAAGCATGGCCAAAAGTAGTCAATGGCCACGCTTTTATGAGGGTGGTGGTAAATTAAAGATTTGGCCACTGTTTTTTGCCACGCTTCAAAAGCGTGGCAAAAGAAGCGTGGCAAAAAGGATCAACGGCCACGCTTTTGTAAGGGTGGCAATTGATTAGAGAAACAGCCAGGTTTTTTTCTGCCACACTTCAAAAGCGTGGCTATAGAGAGAAACAAGGACGTTTTAAAAGCGTGGCAACAGGGTTTCATTACAGCCATGCTTATAAAATGTGGCCATATCTTGGTACTCTTTTGGCACGCTTTAAAAGCATGGCCAAAAGATTTTTTCTTCTGCCACACTTCAAAAACGTGGTCGTAGAGAGCTACAGGGACAGTTGAACCGGACAGAGAACCGACCGGTTTAAAAGAAACTGCGTCATTTTTGCCAAATTTGCTTACTTTCACTCTTGATTCTAAAGCTCCTTCATTTCTTTCTCCCTTTGTCCCTCCGTTTCTTTCATTCACAGAAACTCAGCCAAAAAACCCTAGCATTGTAAGCCTACACCACCGCCACAAGGAGTGGCATACTGCTACCGTCCGTCCGTCTATCTAGCTCCCCTCGTTCGCTGTCATCGATCGCAGCTGCTTCCTCGAGCTCGGCGTCCGTTGTCTTTGTCGTCTTCTTCTTCTCCTTCTTTTTCGTTACTTTTCTCTTTCGTTATTATCGTCACCAACACCACCACCTCCTCCTCATCCTTTTTCTTTTTCTCCTTCTCCTCCATCATCTTCATCATCATGATCAACATCATTAATAGTCATCGTCATCTTCTTATAAGTATTGTCGTTGTTGTTATCAATATCGTAGAATTTTTGCCATATTGATAACGTTGTCTAATCCAAAATTTTTGCCAAAGAATTTCTCAAGTTTCTTCTAATTTTACTCTCTTAACAAGAATAAAATAAAAAAAAAGAAACACATAATGCTACAAAATTACTTGGAAGAGGATGAAACTACATTCATTTAACTAAAAGAAATAAAGGAAAAAAGGAAAAAGAAAAAATGCGACATTAAAAAAATATTTTTGTGTATTTGTAGCGAATTTTGGTATAAAACTAAGACATTTTTGTGTATTGTTAAGAATTTTCGGTGCATTAGTACTAATAAGTTCTGTTTAATTCAAAATATTTCCTCTTCCTCCTCATCACCTTTTGCTGCTGCTTCTTTTTCTTTTTTCATCATCATCATCATCATCATCATCATCATCTTCTTCTTCTTCTTCTACTTCTTCTTCTTCTTATTTTTTTCATATTCATCTTTTTCTTTTTGTTTTACCTTCTCAAGTTTCTTTTTGTTTTACTCACTTAACAAGAATAAAAACAAAAAACTCAAACAAAGAAGAAGAAAACACATAATGATGCAAAATTACTTGTAAGAGGATGAACCTACATTCATTCAACTAAAAGAAAGAAAGAAATAAGGAAAAAAGAAGAAAAAATGAAGCATTAAAGAAAATATTTTTGTGTATTTGCAGCAAATTTTGGTTTAAAACTAAGACATTTATGCATATTGTTAAGAATTTTTGGTGTATTTGTGTTGATAAACTATGCATAATTCAGAACTCTTCCTCCTCCTCCTCTTCATCTTCTTCTACTTCTTCTTTTTCTTCTTTTTCATCATCATCAACATCATCATCATCATCATCATCATCATCATCATCATCATCTTTTCTTTTATTCATAATTTTTTTCTTGTTTTACCTTCTCAAGTTTCTTCTTATTTTACTCTCTTAACAAGAATAAAATAAAAAAAATCAAACCTCGCATGTTCTGGTAAGAAGTTAGATTTTGCCATACTAAACAAATTCTCTAGCTTTTCAAACCTCCCTTTTACTTGTTTAAGGTCTGTTAGTGAGCCTTTAAACCTTAAAATGAGGATGAGTCTATTAAATAAATTGAGGAGATATTTGGAAAGGGTTTTGCGATGTGTAACTGAATTAATGAGGCACTGATAATGTTGAATGAGAGGAGATTGATGAGGATGATATAAGTAATGACGATTTGTACTTAGATGAGATATATGTGACCCTCGGGTAAGAGACAGTGACATTGTCCACCTGTTTCGGGTAAGGGATGAGGAAGAAGAATGATGAAAACTGAGTTAATTATGAATTTTGAATAAATATGAAAGAGTTGAAATGATAATTGAGTGAGAGATGGATTGATGAAGATTGAATTTAAATAAAGGATGATGATTATTGATATTAAAGTACGATATTTAAATAAATTGAATGATTATGAGATATATGTGACCGAGTAAGAGTCGGTGGCATTGTTCACTCGCTTCGGGTAAGAGGCGGTGGTATTGTTCACTTGCTCCGAGTAAGAGCCAAGACTCCTGGTAAGATGTAGTGGTGTTATCCACTTGCTCCAAATAAGAGTCCAAGACTTCGGATAAGTTTCAAAGGTTGAGTTCTGTCGCCACTTGCTCTGCGTTGAGAACTGTAGCACCTCCTGGGTAAGAGCCAGTGGTGAGGTTGTCCCCTGCTTTGGGTACGCGGGTAAGACGCAAGGGTTGTCGGTTGTCGCATTATCCCACTTGCTCCGTGTTTGGTGTTCTTGATAAAGAGAAGAACTATTGCATAATTTGGAATTGATCAAAACAAGCATCAATTCATTGGTAGCATAGTCCAAACCAACAATGAATTCTCAAGATCAAATAATAAGTTCAAATCAAATATAAACCGAGAGTCTTTCAACCTCGGGTCGTTCTCCCTAGGACGCAATTGAAGTGTTACTTCCTTGGGTGTTAAGGCAAAGGGGGTTTTCAAGAAAGAAATGAAATATTAAAAGAACTTAAGAAATAAAAGAACAAAGAGATGATCAACATTGATATTAAAGCAAGTAAAAAGAAACAAAGATCAAAACTAGTGGAAATGCTATAAAAAGAACTTTGACTTGGGAAAGAGGATCCAAGGAATCCCATTAATAAACCACTATTTTATGGTTTATATTGTATTTAATTGAGTGGTTTTATCAAGCTTTTCACCCACTTATTCATATGATTTGCATGATTTTACAATTCCTTCCTAGTTTAGTTCTATGATTGAAAACATGCTTCTTTGGTATTAATTTAGTTAATCTTAATCTTCTTCTATTACCATTCGATGCCTTGATATGTGTGTTAAGTGTTTCAGGCTTTATAGGACATGAATGAGTGAGAGATTGGGAAGGAAGCTTGTAAAAATGGAAGGAACACAAGAAATTGAGGAGATGACCAGCGAGAAGTGACACGTACGCGTTAGCGATGCGACCGCACGGAAGAAAGGAATTCGCAGTGACGCGGCCGCATGGCTCACACGACCGCGCGGATTGGAAAAGCACAGGTGACACGGAAGCGTGGACGACGCGAACGCGTGGCAGGGAAAAACGCGAATGACGCGTCCGCATGGATGACGCGATCACGTGACGTGCGCGATCTGCAGAATTACAAAAGTCGTTGGCAGAGATTCTGGGCCGCATTTCAACCCAGTTTTTGGCCCATAAAGACAGATTAAAGTCAGGGAACTTGTAGAGACTCATTGGGCTCTCATAATTCACGATTTTAGGATTAGATGTAGTTTTTAGAGAGAGAGGTTCTCTCCTCTCTCTTAGGATTTAGGATTTTAGGATTTCTATTAGTTTAGTTCAATTCATCTTCATTCCAAGTTCTATATTCCTTCAATATTTATTTTCTACTTTTATTTACTCTAATAATTTTATTTGTATTTGATTTATGTTGCCCAATTGGCTTATGAACCTTTCCATGTTATGACTTGAATTTATATTTAGACGTAGTTTGATTGCTTTATTTACATGAATGCTTTTAATTTAATTTAGATATTTTCCCTTTTGGCTTTGGTTGATTGATTGGTAACTCTTGAGTTATCAAACTCAGCAGTTGGTTAATATTTAAAGCTAGTCTTTCCTTCCCTGCAATTCCTTGAGAAGACGACCCGAGGTTTAAATACTTCGGTTATCAATTTATTTAGGGGTTTGTTACTTGTGACAACCAAAACGTTTATATGAAAGGACTTTTGTTGGTTTAGAAGCTATACTTGCAACGGGAATTTATTCTGAATTCTAGACTACGTAAAAGTTCTAACGTCAAAATGGCGCCATTGCCGGGGAATTGCAAACGTGTGCCTTATTATTGGTTATCGTAAATATTTTTCAAAAAAAAAATCTTTTACTTGTTTATTTGTTTTCTCTCTTCCCTCTTATTTCTGATATCTATTATGAATTCTCACCCCTCTCGCTTTGAGTTTGGTTCTAATTTTGTTGCAAGGAATGCAAGCTATAACAGGACTATGCATCAAGGTCTAAGCAATCAAGGATGGATGGAGCCATAAAGATCCGATCAACCCTTTAGGCAACAACATCCTCCTAGATATCATGGACAGAGACCATTTTAAAATGCATGCCCAACTGATAGATTTGGTGGACCGCCTTGTAACTACCAACAAGCCGTACCCTATGCTCAGAGACTATCCTCTCGACATAATTTTGAACCCCCCACACTCACAAGCTTCCTTTCACCACTCGCCACCATATGATCCTTATCCGCCCCAACGCCAATCCAATTACTCCCAAGAACCACCACTCTCCTACGCACCATGCCCATATCCATCAAGCCAAAAATCACAGGTTTGCTTCGAGGAATCAGTAAACCAGTTCAATGCAACCCTTCATCAACTGGAGCAAGCAATAAATCAATTATCTTCCAGACGTTCACACACTCAACAGACTCCCATGGCTTCATGTGGAGAATCTAATGAAGAACGCAGCACGAAGAAGACACTAGAGACTCCAGTGGACAACATAGAGCATAACTTCATATTGGAACAAGTAGAGGATGCTGTCATTGTAGAAGAAGAAGAGTTGGTTGAAGATTTAGGAGATGCTGAACCTCCTAGGAAATACAGAGTCATGGAAGACCCCGTCAAGGATGCTACAATTGATGCTAAAGAGGAGGTTGCACAGCCTCCAATGCAGACATCTTATGAAGAACTGGATGAAGTAACTCAAGACGCTTGTTTTCTTGATGATGATAATCACCAGTCAAGTCCCCCTAGTGATGAACTTGCACCCGTAAGTGAATTTTTTGAGACAGAAGAATCTTTCCCAAGTGAATACGGTGATGATGCAGAGGTTGACTTTTCTCAACCTCCTAATTATGACTCAAGTGATGAGGAAGATATGGAAGACTTTGACCAGGACATGGCTGGAATGGAAAAGGTTTGCAAGGAAGTGGAGGAATTCCACTGAAGACCACAAGGGAGTAGAGGTTGCAGAGCCACTAAAAACACTGATCCCAAGGCCACTACCAACCAACACAGACTTCAAGTGGGTAAAATCCTTGACTCTTATCTTTATTTTTCCACTTGAATATGGTTTACTTGAAATAGATGGCCAGCTTAGAGTTCTCTGCGGCTTTAAGAGTAAAAAGGAAATGGCTTGCACTCAGAGCTGGTATACAAGGTTCAATAAGGTTCTACGCTTCAACTCGAAGTGCACGGATTGGTATCATGTTCAATCGAATGGATCTTGGAAAATGTTTGGTCATCTTGGTGAGAATCTAATTTCCAAACCGCCCGGATGGAAAAGTATAGATCTAGACGAAAGCAGATTTGGAACCAAAGTTTGGGATCCTTGAATATTGATGATTGGATTTTTGACGGTTTAGAATTTTCCAAATGAAATCTCGTCGAAGTATAGTCTCTAAACCAACAATAATCCTCTCATACAAAAATTTGTTTGTCACAAGTACAAACCCCTAAAATTAATAACCGAAGTATTTAAACCTCGGGTCGTCTCTCAAAGGACTTGCAGGGTAGTGCTCTTGTTATTGGTTATGGATCTATTTATTTTGGGATTTTAGATGAGAAAAATGAATAGTAAATGGTAATGAAATTGTATTAACAAAATGGTCTTGGCAAGGTTTGGTTGTCAAGGGTCTTCATCATTATCACTAGCCACAAGTATGTTAGTTGCAAGGATTAATCTCACTAAGTCATCCTTTAATCAAGTAGCAAAGGAAAGTCAAGTGAGTAATATCAATCCAAGTCTATAAGTCCTAGCTTTTCACTAATTGGATTATTGAAGGCTAGAGTCAATGGCTATCAACTATCAATCAATTGGACACTAGAAACTCAAGAAATCCTAAGTCACCTTCTGATACGTAAAATTGAGAATTCACGTATTTACCGGCAAGTATACCGGGTTGTATCAAGTAATAAAACTCACTAAGAGTGAGGTCGATCCCACGGAGATTGGTAGATTAAGCAACTTTAGTTAATGGTAAATTTAGTCAAGCAAACATGGTTTTGATTTCATGAGCATTTTGATTTTTGAACATAATTGCAAGAATTTAAATGGCAAAGAATGTAAAGAACTAGAAGAGAGAAATGAAATAAAAGTAAATAGCGGAAACTTAAATTGCAAGAAACTTAAATGACATCAAAAGTAAATTGCAAGAATATAAAGTGCTGAATTCTAAAGAGCAGAAGAGTAAATAGCAAGAAATAAAGAAACAGAATGTAAATGACAAGAATAATAAATTGCAAGAATGTATAAGGGAATTGGGCAATGGGTTTTCTAACACTAAGAACAAAAGAAATGAGAATTAATGATAGAGAGGATCATTAGGGATCAGAGATGCTAGTTTTCATGAATTGATGTTAGTCAA
>NC_029776.3:65114738-65117543 GCF_000817695.3 Arachis duranensis | reverse complement strand
AATCATGAAAGGATGAACTCTAAACTGAATTATGTGGCTCATTCCTTAAATTCACCACATAATTCATATAGATTAACCCCTCTCTCGATGGTGGTTGAATCTTTGAAGAACAAGAGTTTCCTCTTTGGATCAACCACATGAATTGAGGAGGAAAAGAGGAGTTCATCAATTCATTGTAACAAGCAGAGCTCTTCCCCCTAATGAATGGTGGGGTTTAGTGAATCATAGCTCCAATTTCAACAACAATTGCCATAAACAAAAATTAAACTAAGTGTGTAGAAAGATGAAGAATAAAAAGGAAATGCTCAAAGACTCAAAACTGAAATTGAGAATTCAAGAATTCATAAATGAAAACTACAAATTAAGCTACATTACTACTAAGGAAGAAGAGAAGGGGAAGTGAAGAAGAGTGTATGAAGGGGAGGGGTCCGAAGACCCACTCTCAATGGAGTGTGCCAATTCACAGAATTCCAAATTGGTCTCCTCCGTATCCCCCCCAATCCAACCTCCTAATGCTATGAGGCTATGGCCTTTATATAGGCTTTTCTAAATTACAAATTGAAATGAAATTAAAAGCAAATTACAAACAAAATGAAAATTAACTATTCTAGATGATTCTTGTGGCCTTGATTGGTTGAGATTTATGGGCTTTGCTTGCTTGATTTGGATTAGCTTCATGAAGGAATTCTTGTCAAACAGAGGAAGAAGAGCTCATTCACATTGCTTCTGGCCCAATGGCCTGGCGTTATTGGTAAACACGCCAGTTCAAAGGACGTTGGCAACGTGCCAATACACTTCCTGGGCTGGTAGCTTGGTGCTTGGGCGTTACTAGCCCAAGTTGTTGCTAACAACTTGCTTTTCTTCTTCTTGACTTTACTTTCATGCTTAATGTTGCCCAGAATTTGAGTGTCAATCCTTTGCCTAAATATGAACTATGATATATCATTGGAAAGCTCTTGATGTCTACTTTCCAATGCCACTGAAATCACCTCATTTGGACTTTCCTAGCTCAAGTTATGCTCCATTGAAGAGGGCAAGGTCAGGCTGCCCTGGTTGGGCGTTTTTGTGGATAACGCCACCAATAACGTGCTCAACAACGCCCCTAGCCCAAATTTCTTGGCCTGGGCGTTGTTGCTGGAGTTGCCAAGGAACACGCCAGTTCATTTTGGCCCTGGCAACGTGTTCGACTCCCCCTCCTTGGCCTACTCATGCTTCCTTGAATTTCAACCTCATTTCCTTGTTTTTTGGGGCCTAAAGATGACTCTGATTCGAGCTTCCATTTTATGCTCCACTATAGACTATTATGTATGGTTGGAAAGCTCTAAATATCAGCTTTCCAATGCAATTGGAAGCACTCAATTTGGACCTCTATAACTCAAGATATCTTCCATTGAAGGAGGTAAGGTCAGGCTGCCTTGTTGGAGTTGTTGTGGATAACGCCCCTATATTCCAAGTTAGCAACGTGCTACCTCCATTCTTCACCATCCAAAGCTTCCTGGCGTTGTTACCAAACACGCCAATGCTTTCTTGAGTTGGCAACGTGGTTGGCACCAAGACTTGGCGTTGGCAACTTGATTGGCACCAAGACTTGGCGTTGGCAACTTGGTTGGTGCCTTGATTGGCGTTGGCAACTTGGTTGGTGCCTTGATTGGCGTTGGCAACTTGGTTGGTGCCTTGATTGGCGTTGGCAACTTGGTTGGTGCCTTGATTGGCGTTGGCAACTTGGTTGGGCGTTGCCAACTTGGTGAGCAAGCCAGAAACAATACTTTCCATGTTTGAGGCTCTAAATGAAGCCAACATTTGAATCTTCAAATGAACTCCAATTTCATATTGTGATATATGGTTGATAAGCTCTTGATGTCTACTTTCCAATGCCACTGATTTCACCTCATTTGGAGTTTTCTAGCTCAAGATACACGTTCTTGAAGATAGCATCCTCAATCTGCCTGGGCGTTGTTGCCCAAGTTGTTGGCAAACACGCCAGCAACAACGCCAGGCTCTTCTTCAACTTGGCTTGGGCGTTGCCAACTTGGTGTTGGCATTGGCAACGTGCTACTCTTCCCTTGGTGGCTTCCCCTGATGGCTCCTGGCGTTGCCAACTTGTTGCTCAAGTTGGCAACTTGCAATGCTTCATTTCCTTGCTCTTGGGGCTTGAGTTTCCCTCTGATTTGAGCTTCCATTCCTCGCCACATTATGGACTATTATATATCGTTGGAAAGCTCTTGATGTCAGCTTCTCAACGCAATTGGAATCATGCCAATTGGATCCTTGTGGTTCAAGATATTCATCCATGAAGAGGGGGAGGTCAAGCTGCCAACTCTGCTGGACACACACTAGCAAGTTGCCAACTTGATTTCCAAGTTGCCAACTTGCTTGTTCTTCCTTTCTCCAATATTTTCTTGCTCCATTGTCTTCTTGCTTCATCACCTAACATAAACCAAAGAACTTTCCTCAAAGTTTTGCCATCTTATGCAATAATTTTCAAGGGAATCATTCACATCAACTTGTATATAAACTCCTTGATTTATTTGCATGAATTATGCCAAATTTCACTTAATTCTTGGTTCATGGATGCATGAAGTAAAACTCCCAAAATTGCTCATTTATTTCAAAGAAAGTGAATGAACCTAAGCTAAAACTAACTAAACTAACTAGTTAAAATGGCAAATATGCGAATGCATCACAACACCAAACTTAAACCTTGCTTGTCCTCAAGCAAGAAAAGAATCATGCAATAGAGATTGACAATCCAAGGTTAGAAGAATAGCAAGTTAATGTTCATGGCAAGCTAGTTTTCTATGCATG
>NC_029776.3:65111134-65114468 GCF_000817695.3 Arachis duranensis | reverse complement strand
GTCCTAGATGAAAACTTCAATTAAATCAAATCTAATGCAATTGAGCAACAATCAAACATACTAGCCTTCCAATACTTGTATGCACATGCCAAGTTCTTCTTTAATTCCTTGTTTGTTTATGATCATGATGCTTTATTGCTTTTGAATTCACAAAACTCAAGTTGGTAGTCATAATGCCACAGCAGCATATTGCAATTTAGAAATCAAACTATGCCCATTCATATCTCACATGTATACAGAGAAGGTAATAAGACAATCATGCAATTTAAAGTGCTGGAAACAAATGAGAGAAAGAAAGAACTTTACAACCTTGTAATTTATCTTCTCTATTGTTGTCCTTTTCCTCCTTTTCTTTCCCTTCCCACACCAAACTTAGAATGATTGCTTGTCCTCAAGCAACAATTAAAACCGTGGCTATGGGGCTAAGATAGATCATGAATGTCTTACACAATGAAACATTAGTAGCACATGTGTTTCAAGCAAACAAAATTAAAGATAACAATTAAGGCACAAGAGACAGAGACATTTTGATTGCAAACTTAAGAAGGTGAGCACAATACATTGCATAAAAGATAAGTGGCACACCAAACTTAGTGTGACACTTTCACTTGGAATTAATGCAAGTATCCAGTAAAGATTAGAAATAAATTTTGTTGCATAGCAACACCAAACTTAGAATGCAATCATATGTCAATTTATTTGAATTAAAGCTAAGCAAATGAAACTGTTGTATGTTAAATACAATCATCAAGCTAAGAATCTATCATGAATAAGGATCTCTTGGTAATGTATTAACAAAAACAGTTAATAAGCAAACTAAATGAAAGCGTTTAAAGATAGAAAAATAACTAAAGCAGGTAGAATGCAAAAGTGTTAAATCAAAAGAGAAAACTAAAACTGCAGAGGCATTATGATTATGCAGACAAGTAGTGTTGCTTGAATAAATTGCATAGAAAATAAATGGCACACCAAACTTAGAATCTTGGTGTGTCACTCTCATTTTTGATTTGATGCAATCATCCAAAAAGGATTGAAAACAATTTGTTGCAAGGCAACACTAAACTTAAAATGTAACCATATGCCAATTTATTGAATTTAAATAAAACAAAGAACAAAAACAAAGCAGAGAAGAGAAATTATACCTATGGTTGACATGTTGTTCACTTTCTTCCTCTTCTTCCAGTTTGTTAATAGGAATGACCTTAAGGGGGGAGAAGATTCAGCTAGTGTCCCCTGTCTTGGCCTCTCCTCAGCAAACTTTCTTTTGTTAATGGCTTGATTGAGCTTGCTTGCTGGATCATGGGAGGATTGCTTGTGGTTGACCCCTTTTTCTTCATGAATATTGTCCTTGGTAGTTTGGTCACAATCCTCTTCTTGGTGCTTTTGTTAATTGCCTTCACTTCCTTGAATCCAAGTCTTGGTGGTTGTGTGATTGTTGGAGTCTTCTTTTCATCAAAAGCCTCTTGAATTGGTGGTTCTATGAGCCCTTCCTTTTTGCACTTCTCTGTTTCAGTTGAGTGTGATTTCTCGAGTGTCTTCCTCATGTTCTTGCTCTTCCACTTCCTCTTTTACACTAAACATTTGCTTTAATAGCTCTTTCATGGAAGAGGTTTGTTGTTCTTCCCAAGATTTTTTCATCTCCTCTTCATATCTTTCAATTACAGATTCAATTGTTGAGAGTCATTGGTTCAAGAAAGTTTGTGAGGGTTGTGAGTTTTCATGTTCCCTTGTCATCTCAAGTTCAGTTTCAAATTCAATTACCTCCACCACCTCATTCTTCATTGAAAGTTTGCTTGACACAGGCGCCTCTTCTTCTTGTTTTTCCACTTCCTCCTTCACATCCATCAAGTGGTCTTCATCTTCCTTGCTTAGCGATTCTGAGTGTTTCCTTATGTTCTCCAAGTGTTCACCCATCTATTAGAAGAGAATTTCTTGTTTTCTCTAGGATTGTTCTTGCCTTTCCAATAGTTCTCTGGACTTTTGAAGGAGATCCTCAGCTACTAGCTCAAAAGATGAAGGTTGAGAAAAATTTTGTGGATATCGATGTGTTGTGGTGAGGTTGTTTTGATTGTTGTGGAATGAATCTTGTGAGTTATGAAATGAGTTTTATGAATGTTGAGATGAATTTTCCATGTAATGGAATGAATTTTGTGGTTGGTGAGATGAGTTGAATGGATCTTGAGGGAAGCTTTGTGTTGAGGCAAAATCAAGTGATGAAAAATTTTCAAATAGAAAAATGGGAGGTGAGGTTGGACAATTTAGCATGAATGAATTGAAGGTTTGCTCAAGTGATGATGGCTCTTGATTAATTGAGTATGACACATTGGGTGCTCTCTGATTTTTATCCTCCCAAGCACAACATGAAGAATTATTGAATTCATCACAGTATGGATCTTCTTGTAGCCTTGGGGGACAATCTTGCATGAATTTACTGAAAATACACTCTAGTGAAGATGTCTCTTGATGAACACAGCATGGATCACTAAGATTTCTTTAATTTTGACTTTCCTAGTCACAATATGAGTAGTTGTTAGACTCATCAAAATTTGGATCATATTGTGTCTCTGGGAGGTGTCCCATTTCAACTGATTGTTTACACTCTTGTTGACATGTCCAGACACCATGAGGATAACGACATAAATCATCATGTGGTTCTGGATCATATCTCATGTGAATTGCTTCATCATCTATCATTTCTTGGTGATATTCCTAGCTATCATAATGACTTGAATCATTTTGTGGTGGTGGAATATATCCTATATGATTCTCTTGCTCATCTTGTGATTCTAAGACATATCTCCAAGGATTAGAGTACTTAGGATCTGTAATTTGTTGGTGATATTCCAAGCCACCATTAGAAATTGGTGATGGTGGATAATATCCCATAAAATTTGTTTGATCATAAGATGAGTTAAACTCCATTTGAATTTTATAAAACACAACACCAATGAAAATTGAAATTCAGTCTCTGAAGCAAATCTCCATGGATTGGAGTGCTCAGAATTTGTATTTTCTTGGTGATATTCCCAGCCACCATTAGAGATTCGTGGTGGTGGGTGATATCCCAGAAAGTTTGTTTGGTCAAAAGATGAGGTAAACTCCATTTAAGTTTTGTAAAACACAATCACCAAAGCAATTGAAATTCATATCTCAGATGAGAATCTCTTAGTGAGGCAATAACACAAACACTTAGTGTCAAGAAGAAAACAAAAAGATTAAAAGAACTGTACAAAGCAAAAACAAGGAAAATGCTTAATCTAAACTACCATTCACTTAATCATTGTCAATCTTTTCCAATCCCCGGCAACGGCGCCAAAAACTTGATACGTAAAAT
>NC_029776.3:65110335-65111046 GCF_000817695.3 Arachis duranensis | reverse complement strand
ACTCACTAAGAGTGAGGTCGATCCCACGAGGATTGGTAGATTAAGCAACTTTAGTTAATGGTAAATTTAGTCAAGCAAACATGGTTTTGATTTCATGAGCATTTTGATTTTTTGAACATAATTGCAAGAATTTAAATGGCAAAGAATGTAAAGAACTAGAAGAGAGAAATGAAATAAAAGTAAATAGCGGAAACTTAAATTGCAAGAAACTTAAATGACATCAAAAGTAAATTGCAAGAATATAAAGTGTTGAATTCTAAAGAGCAGAAGAGTAAATAGCAAGAAATAAAGAAACAGAATGTAAATGACAAGAATAATAAATTGCAAGAATGTATAATGGAATTGGGCAATGGGTTTTCAAACACTAAGAACAAAAGAAATGAGAATTAATGATAGAGAGGATCATTAGGGATCAGAGATGCTAGTTTTCATGAATTGATGTTAGTCAAATCCTTCTCTATCATGGGTATAGATCCATGGCAAGTGGGTAATTGAATCCCAATCTCTTGGTGATTCAATTTCTCTCAACATAACCAATTGCCACTCTCGTGATCTAATTGTTCATGAGAAGAGATGAGGCTCAATTCTAATCCAGCCACACAATTCCCAAAGTCTCAACCATGGAAAGTTACATCTCACATACTAACCAAGGTTTATTGATTGAGGGAATCATGAAAGGATGAACTCTAAACTGAATTATGTGGCTCATTC
>NC_029776.3:65092315-65109255 GCF_000817695.3 Arachis duranensis | reverse complement strand
GCTTCCATTTCATGCTCCACTATAGAGTATTATATATGGTTGGAAAGCTCTGAATGTCAGCTTTCCAATGCAACTGGAAGCACTCAATTTGGATCTCTGTAGCTCAAGATATCTTCCATTGAAGAGGACATGGTCAGGCTGCCTTGTTGGAGTTGTTGTGGATAACGCCCCTATATTCCAAGTTAGCAACGTGCTACCTCCATTCTTCACCATCCAAAGCTTCCTGGCGTTGTTACCAAACACGCCAATGCTTTCTTGAGTTGGCAACATGGTTGGCACCAAGACTTGGCGTTGGCAACTTGATTGGCACCAAGACTTGGCGTTGGCAACTTGGTTGGTGCCTTGATTGGCGTTGGCAACTTGGTTGGTGCCTTGATTGGCATTGGCAACTTGGTTGGTGCCTTGATTGGCATTGGCAACTTGGTTGGTGCTCCTCTCTGGCGTTAGCAACGTGAATGGCACTCCTTTCTTCATTTTGGGCGTTGGCAACTTGGTTGGGCGTTGCCAACTTGGTGAGCAAGCCAGAAACAATACTTTCCATGTTTGAGGCTATAAATGAAGCCAACATTTGAACCTCCAAATGAACTCCAATTTCATATTGTGATATATGGTTGAAAAGCTCTTGATGTCTACTTTCCAATGCCACTGATCTCAAGTTGGCAACTTGCAATGCTCCATTTCCTTGCTCTTGGGGCTTAAGTTTCCCTCTGTTTTGAGCTTCCATTTCTTGCCACATTATGGACTATTGTATATCGTTGGAAAGCTCTTGATGTCAGCTTCTCAACGCAATTGGAATCATGCCAATTGGATCCTTGTGGTTCAAGATATTCATCCTTGAAGAGGGGGAGGTCAAGCTGCCAACTCTGCTGGACACACACTAGCAAGTTGCCAACTTGATTTCCAAGTTGCCAACTTGCTTGTTCTTCCTTTCTCCAATATTTTCTTGCTCCATTGTCTTCTTGCTTCATCACCTAACATAAACCAAAGAACTTTCCTCAAAGTTTTGCCATCTTATGCAATAATTTTCAAGGGAATCATTCACATCAACTTGTATATAAACTCCTTGATTTATTTGCATGAATTATGCCAAATTTCACTTAATTCTTGGTTCATGGATGCATGGAGGAAAACTCACAAAATTGCTCATTTATTTCAAAGAAAGTGAATGAACCTAAGCTAAAACTAACTAAACTACTAGTTAAAATGGCAAATATGCGAATGCATCACCTTCTCAAGCCAAGAACATAGAATTCTACTCTAACATCCTCTCAAGCATTTCATCAAACACTTGGAGGGTAATGAAAGAAAGCATTTTTATTTGTAAGAATAAAAGGACTCAACAACCAACAATTACAAAGAATTAACAAAACAACAATCAACAACATCACAATCACATGAATTATCTCAAATTGCATTATTAAAAGAAAACAAAAAAAAAACAAAAATATCTCAATTACAAAACCTAGAAACAAAATAAGAGAAATTACAACAAGAGGATAGGGATAGAAAGAAGAACCAAAGTGTAGCAATCATCAATTGAAGGTAAAAGTAGAAGGAGACTTGAATTAAACCTAGAACTATAAGATCCTAATCTAACCCTAATTCCTAATCCTAATTCTAGAGAGAAGAGAGAACTTCTCTCTCTAGAAACTAACTCTAACTTCTTCTAAAACTAAACTATGACTAATAATCAAAAGTATGTTGATTCCTCTTCAATCCTTGTCTTAAATAGTATCAGAAATGAGTTGGATTGGGCCCACAAGGCTTCTAAAATCGCTGGCCACGTATTGCATTAAGTGGGTCATGTGCCACCATCGGTGCGTCCACGTACCATACGCGTGCGCGCCCCTATGCGCGATGAAACTATGGCAAATCTTATATCGTTTCAAAGCCCCGGATGTTAGCTTTCCAATCCAACTGAAACCACATCATTTGGACCTCTGTAGCTCAGGTTATGGCCAATTAAGTGCAAAGAGGTCAGGCTTGACAGCTTTTTGGTTCCATCATTTCTTCATGAGTTCTCCAACTTTACATGCTTTTTCTTCATTCCCTTAATCCAATCTTTGCCTCCTAAATCTGAAATCACTTAACAAACATATCAAGGCATATAATAGAATCAAGGTAAATTACATTTAGCTATTTTAAGACCTAAAAAGCATGTTTTCACTCTTAAGCACAATTAATGGAGAATATACAAAACCATGCTATTTCATTGAATAAATATGGGTGGAAGGTGATAAAATCCCAAAAATCAATACAAGATAAACCCTACAAATGGCGTTTATCAAATATATTCTGATATTCATCACCCCGGGAGCCTGAAAATCTGTTTGAAGCTGCTCAGAAGCTTCACATGCCTAGTTTGGGACCCCGGAGGCTATTAGCATACCAAGCATTGGTGGAGATTTCTGGACGAATTCAAGCATAAGCCACCATAGCAGGAAGCTCATCTAATGTCCAACTTAAGGACTTTAACTAAAAGTGCTAGGTGGGAGACAACCCACCATGGTATGATCGTTCCTGTTTCCATTTTATTTCATTTTGTTTATTTTATATTTTTTATTTCTATTGAACCTGGATGTTATTCATAACATTTGCATTTAGCACTGCATACTGCATAATTATATACCTATATATCGAAAAAAAAAGAAGGCGTGCTACGCGACCTAATCGATCATGCGATCGCGTCAGTTGCGATAAAACACCTTCCACGCGTCCGCGTCATCAACGCGGTCGCGTGACCTAGAAATCGGCGTAAAGATCCAATGCCCAGAAAGTTGGGCTGGAATCGTGTGGCCGTTATGCGTTTCGCACAAAATGAACCTCGCGGTCACGTCCCTGACGCGATCGCGTCACATGCACAAACACTAATCCCACGCGACAGTGTGAGCGACGCGATCATGTCGCATGGATTACACAAAATCCCAAAAGGAGGCAGAGAGTTGCACTGAAATGACGTTGGATTCGTGCGTTTAGCACATTTTCCAGCGACGCGATCGCATGCCCCAAGCGATCGCGTCATTCACTCTTTTAGCTATTCAATGCGATCGCGCCACTCACGCGATCGCGTCAACCCCATTTTGCTCCAGCCACGCGACCGCATGCCCCACGCGACTGCGTTCCCCACGCGATCGCGTGGATTCAAATTTATAACACCCCAGTCACGCAAATCCTACCATTCGCGCCCCCGCCAAACCCCTCTCCTCCCTCTCTTATTCTCCGATCACACCACCACCACCCAGCCACCATCACCGACCCATCATACCCCCATTACACCTACCTTTCCCTTCCTGCCCCCAAACAGCAGCCACCACCGCCGCGCCACCCTCCTCCGCCACGCCAGACGCCACCACCACTATCCCCCAATCACCTCTCTGCCCCACTCTCCTTAATTCACCTACCAGGTTTCGACGAACGCCACCCTTCTCTCATTCATAGTTAATTTCATCTTTTTCTATTTCTGTTCATCATTAGATTAGTTAGATATGCATGTTGTAGTGGATTTTAGGTTGT
This sequence comes from Arachis duranensis, assembly GCF_000817695.3. Classification (NCBI taxonomy): domain Eukaryota; kingdom Viridiplantae; phylum Streptophyta; class Magnoliopsida; order Fabales; family Fabaceae; genus Arachis; species Arachis duranensis. The sequence continues at coordinate 65,105,742 of NC_029776.3, read as the reverse complement.
TAGGTAGCCTAGGATGTGGTTAGTGGATTTAGGCCTGATAATTGTGCTGTTCGTGTTTCTTGCTTTATGATTTTCGCAATTCTGATGTTTCTGTGATGTTGCTATTGTTCATATGCTGTACTTTCTTGTTTCATGCTGCTTTTTACATTGCCTTTTCATGTTCATACTCCTTATATGTGATTGCAGCTATGTTTTAATTTTCATTCATATAAACTGTTTTGTTGTTGTTTATTTTCCGGGACAATCCAATTTTAGCCGAAATGCTACCCAAATTTCTGTAAAATGTGTCCATTCTTGTCTTGGTTTTGGCATTTTCAACTGTGCTTTCCTTAGATTCCCCCAAACCAATTCATGAATGCCAGGGCACACATTCTTATTCTCTTTGATCTCCTGGTTCATAAATTGCATTTTTGATGTTTGATTCCAATTTTTGCTATTTCTATATCTATCTGAATCAACATCAACCTATTTTCCTTGTTTGATTATGAGTTACCTGTAGCTTCTAATTATGAATGCTTGTTACTTAGAAACTTATCCTTATGCCACTTACCCCCATTTTTCACTAACTCACTAATTTTAACTTCCTAAACTCTTTTTCAATTCTAACTAAACCTAACCTTTTAAAACATTTTTTCCTGGTTTCTCACTATTCTCTTTAACCTTCTAACCATGGCATGATGATCATTCTTCCTAAATAACATGAATTCTAAATACATTATGGATTGTGCATATCTTTTCTCGGATTTCAATTCCTATACAATCTTTGATGCACATTGCTTAACTCAATTTTCATTCTTTTATTGCCCCTTTACCACTATGTGCTTATTTTATTATTTGCCTACCTGTTTTCCTATTCCCATTATATCTTTGATTTCTGTCTTTCAGGATGTCTGACACCCAAAGAAATGGAAAAGGAAAGGCAACTACTGGCAAACGAAAAAGAGGTGAATCCTCTATGTCTCTCATGGAACTTCTGCATAATGACTCCTGGTGGGATAAGCACTTTACCGCGTAGGAGAAGGCTGACCAACTCCTCCATGCCAATGATTCTATTAAGTTTGCAAATCGGTACTGTGAGCTGAAGTTTCCTAGGTTTGTTACCTCCAGAAATCTGTACCTGGAGAGGACCTTGAAAATCCCAGAAGAACTACAGCAGTACACCTCCGATCAAATTAAACAGAGAGGCTGGTTCTTCTTAGAGCGAAACTTGAATGAGGTAAATGCTTCCTGGGTTAGAGAATTTTACTGCAATCACTTCAAGACTTCCCTGGATGCCGTGCATCTCAGAGGAAAATAGATACTGGTCACTGAAGAGGCCATTGAGGATATGTTGTAGCTTCCTCATAAATCCGATCAGGCTGATGGGTACAAACAGGCTGAGGAGCACATGCGTTTCATGAAGTTTGATTGGGATGCTGTCAAGGCAAAGATAGCCCTTGACCCGACTATTCCATGGGAAATGGGTCAGGACACCACCATGCTGAAGGGAATCAAGCGGATTTACTTAAATGATGAGGCTCGGCTATGGCATCAGATCTTGAGCAACTATGTTATGTCGAGTACCCATGACACAGCGATACCGGCCGCTATGATCACCCTCCTTTCATGTGTGATGGAGGGTAAGGACCTGTACCTGCCACGTTTTATCCGGTCCTACATGGCCAGGGTCCACATCCGAGGCACTCTCCCCTTTTCATATCTGATTACCCAGCTCGGACGTCGAACTGACGTACCGTGGGAGGATGCTGATGAGAGGCCACCTGCTACAGAGTGCAGGAAGATTATTCCTCACAACAGAAACTTTCTGGCCTTGGGCTACAGACCTGATTTCCTTACTCCTTCAGATGAGATAGCCACACCTTCAGCTGCCCCCTCTTCTTCCACTGCTGCACCTACCCCGCCTACTGCTCCTCCAGCTACTCATGAGCCTATTTACCATTTGGTGCATCGACTGTTCGCCCACTTGGACCGTATGGAGCATCACAGCAAGCGATGCTATGAGCACCTCAAGTTGATGATCCAGTCCGACGACGACATCCCCTCCTTCTGATACATCTGAGGCAGAGGCATTCGATCACGAGGAGCCGGCACCCACACAGGGTGCGTAGGTAGGCTCAAAGCAGACTGCACCTCAGCAGGAGGACCAACCTCAGATTCAGGCTACAGACCCTGAGATCCCTATTCAGACAGCCCCTCTTCTACAGCAGCCAGATCCTCAGACCACTACCACAGAGATTCCAGCTACCCAACCTCCCAGTGATGACACCCCTTCACACCCTGCTTGAGTGAGCATCGGGGACGATGCTATTATTTAAGTGTGGAGAGGTTGCCATCTCTGGCATATCTTTATTTTGGTGAACCACTACAAACTCTCTCTTATTTTGTTCATTTTCTGTATTTTTTACATATTTTTCTCTTTTTGCTTTTTATTGTACTTTTTGCATTTTGCACTTTGAGCTATATGTATACTATTTTGGATATTTTATCTTGATTTGCACATTAGTTTACTAGTTATATTTTAAGTGGATTAATTAGCATAGTTTACCCTTTTTAGTATATGATAGTTGACTTGATTGAAAATAAAAAGGAAGTAAGCTAGAGACCTTAACAGAATCAATCCATACACCTTGTATATATAGCATTACATGTTAGTTAGTTAACAACATTTCATCAAAGAGAAACACTAGAACTTTAAAGCCACCTTAAGTTTTACAATGAGAATAATGGGAATTTTTAACTAAACCTGCATGATATATATGAATGATATATGATTTTTGAGTTATAGAACACGCAGCCTGTGAGTTTTGAGCTTCATTGTATGGTTACATTTAAGCCATAATATTTTATTCCTGTGTGTCTCGCCCTTCTTATTTATTTTGGTGTTCTTTACTTTGTTTTAATCTATATGTCCGATTATAGAATATAGATACATGCCAAGAAAGTGATTGAGGCCATTGTTTGATTTTAGCTCACTTATCCCAAAAAAAAAAATTTAACCTACCTTTTACATCACCCTTGTTAGCCCCCTTGAGCCTTTAAATCCTCCCTTGTTTTATAACCACATTACTAGCCTTAAGCAGAAAAACAAAATAAAAATCTCAAGTTGAATCCTTGGTTAGCTTAAGATAGAAATTGTGTATTGTTTAAGTGTGGGGAAACCTATTGGGAACATGGATGATGAAAAACAGGGTAGAAAGTTGAAAAGAATAAAGATTTTCCAAATTAAGAATTTTTGGAAAACATGCTCATGTGAAATTAAAGTAATTAAATTACCATGTGCATTAAAAAAAAATTATTTTATTTGAATAAAGGGGATACAAGAGAATCCCCCAATTGCAAAATGAAAACAATGCACATAGGATAAAAGTTAAAATAAGGCATGAACATGTAACATCAAAAGTGGGAAAAATATGAGAAAATAGGTAAAGAAGCTTTACTTAGGAAGTATGTATGTTAGGTGAGATCTTAGATTAATTAAGGATTCACTTATCAGCTCACTTAGCCTTATACATATACCCCTACCTTTACCTTGACCTCATTACAACCTTAATTAAAGACCTCATGATTTTTGGTATGTCTATATTCTATAATTGTTGATTGGTTAGATGAAGAACAAAGTTGTCGAAAGTAAGGATAAAAAGAAGAATAGAGTGATTAACCCAATAAACATTGAGTGACTAGAGAGTAACACAATATCCAGTGAGGGTTCAATAGCTCATTAACATATATCTCTGCTTAAATTATTAATTGTCTTGCACGTTTATAAAATGTTTTTCTCTCCCATCTCAATTGTAAAGGCACTTTATCACTATCTAAGGCTTGGCTATATATATATATATATATATTCCTTGAGAATGGGAATTAACTTAACTATATGTAAGCTTTATATACAAGTGAATAACAAATTAGAATTGCATGATGCATCATTCATTTAGCTAGTTGCATTTAGATTAAATTGCATTGCATGACATTCCACCACTTTAACCTTACTTTTTACCTTGGATTTAGCATGAGGACATGCTATTGTTTAAGTGTGGGGAGGTTGATAAACCCATATTTTATGATATATTCTGTGCTTAATTTGAGTGATTTATTCAATCCTTCACCCACTTATTCATGTAAATTGCATGGTTTTACTTTCCCTTCCTTATTATGTGATATTTGTGAAAAACATGTTTCCTATGCTTTGAAATTAATTATTTTAATTACCCTTTATTATTATTCGATGCCGTGATTGGTGTGTTGAGTTGTTCTAGATCTCCCAAGGCAGAAATGGCTTAAAGGATGGAAAGGAAACATACAAAAATGGAAGGAAAGCATAAAACGGAGTTTGTGAAGAAACTGGTAGCGACGCGACCGCATGGACGACGCGGCTGCATGCCAAGTGCGAAGGAGCAGCAACGCGGCCGCATGACTGACGCGACCGCGCGCCTAAAGAAGAACACTTATGACGCGGCCGCATGACTGACGCGACCGCGCGATAAGGAAAACTCCAATTGATGCGACCGCGTGACCCACACGGACGCGTGACAGAGGCCACGCACCAAAAATTGCAGAAAACGCTCATAGCAAATTCTGAAGCCCTTTTTGGCCCAAATCCAAGTCCAGAAGGCATAGACCAGAGGTTATGAAGTGAGGGAATGCATCCATTCAGGAGAGTCTCCAATTTTTAGTCACTTTCCATGATTTAGATTTAGTTTTGGAGAGAGGTTCTCTCCTCTCTCTCTTAGGATTAGGATTTAGGATTTCTCTTAGGTTTTAGGAGTGACTCTCAATCCTAGGTTCAATGTTCTTTTACTTTATAATTATCTATTATTTTCAGATACTTTAATGCTTATATTAGTAATTTTGCCTATTTGGCTTATGCTACATTCATGTTATGATTTTCTTTGAATTAATATTATTTGAGGTATTTCAATTATTATTGCTTTCTTTTATTTACATGATTATTGCTTCCCATCTGAAGGCATTTTTATTCCAGTAGATTTACTTTTCCCCTTTTGGTCTTGGTTAAGAAATCAGTAACTCAAGAGTTATCCAATTCAACACAATTGACAATTGTTATCTTCGCTAATTGAATTGAACTTCAATGATCCCAATCTTTTTTTTAGAAAATAAATAGGATTCGAAGATCAGACTAATTAATCCCTTGACCTTCCCTTGCCTTAGTAAGGGTTAACAAAGTGGAATTAAGATTCAATTTTCATTATCATTGATAAGGATAACTAAGACTATACTTCCGATTTCTCATACCTTGCCAAAAATTTATTTTATAGTTATGTATTTATTTTACATGTCATTTAAATTACTTGTTCCTCATCTTTAAAAACCCCGATTTACAATCTTCATAACCAATAATAAGAACATACCTCCCTGCAATTCCTTGAGAAGACGACCCGAGGTTTAAATACTTCGGTTATCAATTTATTTAGGGGTTTGTTACTTGTGACAACCAAAACGTTTGCACGAAGGGATTTTTGTTGGTTCAGAAACTATATCTACAACGCGACTTTATAAAATTCTTTACTAGCAAAAATCCTAACATCAAAATGGCGCCGTTGCCGGGGAGGTGCTGGATGCACAATCCCTATCACGCGACCGCGTCGCCGACGCGTCCGCGTCATATCCCAATATTGGCCACTCACGCGATTGCGTCACCCACGCGATCGCGTCACCCACGCGACCGCGTCACCCAGATTTTTGGCAAAATGCAATTCAAACAGAGAATTGTGCGAATGCAAGGCTGCACTCACGCCACTAGCACAAATCAAGTGACGCGATCACGCGACCCGCGCGTCCGCGTCGCCTGACCTTATTGCGCACCACGCGGCCGCGGTACCCACACGACCGCATCGCCAGCGTCGCACACCTTAACCTAATATGCCAAAATATTTTATCTTTTCTTTCCCAATCCTAATTTTTCCTCCCTCCTTTCTTACTTACTTCTTCTTCCTTTCTTTCCCTTCTCATTCTTCTTATCTTTCATTTTCTTTCCCTTTTCATTGTTTTTTCTATATTTTTGTGGATTATTTGACAATTATATATTACTTTTTAAAGGGTTGCTTGCATGTTCAATTTAATACTTTCAAATAGCTTATTTACCATGCATGCTATGTGTTTGTGAAAACGCCTGTATGGCATTGTGCACTATTTTTAAGATTTCTTTTAATCTACTACTATAAATGCTTGCTTTCCACAAAACCCTTTTTATATTTTATTAATTAAATATAATTGTTATTACAAACATGTTGTTAGTTTGAAAGACTTGGTAATCTAACTTGGACATTGAATGCTTGATCTATGCTACTCATGCCTTTGCCAGCATGTCAATAAACATCTTGCATTTAACTGTCATCACATGCACTTACTATATTTCCATTGATGACTTTTCACATGTAGTCATGACCATGTGTTAACATCATTCTTCTTTACTGTGCATTGATTACCACCTTTCCCGCTCTCTCCCTTGCTGGATCCCCTAGCTTTACTTGTTACTTTCCTTTTTTCCCTTTCAGGATGGCCACCAAGAAGGGTAAAGAGAGAAAGCTACTCCCAAACCACCGGCAAGGAAAGGAACACAAAGAGCACTAGCTGAGGAGCTACAACCCCCATCCACCTGCACATCTCAGCATGCACCGAGGACGGTGCAATCTTTAAGTGTGGGGAGGTCGATACCAATCTCCACGGGTTAGTTAGTCCCTTCTCAACACCAATTTTTGTTTTTCATTGTTGCATTTGCATGTTTGATTGCATGTTTATTTTTTTTGTGCATATTTTGCCACTTGGTTAAAGTAATATTTTCTTTTTCAAGAAATTTTTATTCACTAATTTGAATAAAACTTTTTGAAAAACTTGTTTGAAGAAATCTTATTTTGGAACATGGTTTAAAGCTCGAACACACAAAACCAGTGAGATTTTGAGCCTATTTGATCGGTTGCATTTTATCAACCAATATTTTATTTTTGGTGTGTGTTTCTCTCTCTAAAATTGTGATCTTTGTCTTGATTAATTCTATATTTCCATTGTTTGATGTATGCATGCACTGATATGATCGAGGCCTTGTTTCACTGAGCTTACATACCCATATGGCCTTACATTTTATTATCTTTTGCAAACCTATGTTGAGCCTATTTTACCCTTTGTGCTTTACTTTAGCTCATTACTAACTCTAAGCGGAAAACAATAATGTCCTTAATTTGAATCCTTGGTTAGCTTAGACTAGTAAAAAGTGCTCATGATTTAAGTGTGGGGAAGTTGGGTTTGAAAATATTTGGTTTCAATAACTGGATGTTGTATATTTTAGTGAAAATGTGCAAAATAATGGTTGAGCACATGTTATTGCATTCAATACTTTAATCATATGCATTGAGAAAAATAAAAAGAAAAAAATAAAAAAATAAAAAGAAAATGAAAAGAACAATTAATAAAAGGGGACAAAATTCCCCAAAATAAATAGTGAAATCAATGCATATGAGCTGTACTCAAAACTTGGAATGCATAAACACGTGAAAAGCACAGTTAATGGGAAGTTAGATTTTGTATTTTAATTAAATAGATTGTCCTAAGTTTGGTGGAAAGATTATGTTAATAAGGATTCAGATCTTAGTCCACTTGGCCAAATACAATCCTAACTTGACCCTAACCCCATTACAACCCTTAAAAGATCTCTTGATTTGTGTATTGGTGCATTAAATTTTTGTTGATTGTTAGATGAAGAGCAAGCTATAGAAAGCATGATTAGTAGAGAATTGAGAGAATTGACTCTAGACACTTGAGAGTTAGAATGATATACACCACCAAGTAAGGGTTCAGCGCTTAATTCTATGTTCCCTGCTTTCACGAGCTATCTTCTTCTTGCAAGTTATTTGTATTGTATTTTGTGATTTGAATTAGTGAAATCCAGTTCATATTTATTCTTGAAATATTTATTTACTTTTTCACCAAGTAGGTAGAATCATTTTAGCATGTAGTTACATTCACATTCATAGGTTGCATTGCATGAGTCTTGCCCTTCCCTACTCATTTATTTGGTCTCCTTGAGTTTAGCATGAGGACATGCTAATGTTTAAGTGTGGAGAGGTTGATAAACCAATATTTTATGGTTTATATTGTATTTAATTGAGTGGTTTTATCAAGCTTTTCACCCACTTATTCATATGATTTACATGATTTTATAGTTCCTTCCTAGTTTAGTTCTATGATTGAAAGCATGCTTCTTTAGTCTTAATTTAGCTAATCTTAATCTTCTCCTATTACCATTCGATGCCTTGATCTGTGTGTTAAGTGTTTCAATCTTTATAGGGCATGAATGAGTGAGAGATTGGGAAGGAAGCATGCAAAAATGGAAGGAACACAAGAAATTGAGGAGATAACCAGCGAGAAGTGACGCGTACGCGTCAGTGACACAACCGCGCGGAAGAAAGGAATTCGCAGTGATGCGGCCGCATGGCTCACACGACCGCGTGGATTGGAAAAGTACAAGTGACGCGGAAGCGTGGACGACGCGAACGCGTGGCAGGAAAAACGCGAATGATGTGTCCGCATGGATGACGCGATCGCGTGTCGTGCGCGATCTGCAGAATTACAAAAGTCGCTGGCAGAGATTCTGGGCCGCATTTCAACCTAGTTTTCGGCCCAGAAACACAGATTAAAGTCAGAAAACTTGTAGAGACTCATCAGGCTCTCATAATTCACGATTTTAGGATTAGATGTAGTTTTTAGAGAGAGAGGTTCTCTCCTCTCTCTTAGGATTTAGGATTTTAGGATTTCTATTAGTTTAGTTCAATTCATCTTCATTCCAGGTTCTATATTCCTTCAATATTCATTTTCTACTTTTATTTACTCTAATACTTTTATTTTTATTTGATTTATGTTGCCCAATTGACAGTTAGAGGTTAACAAAGTGGGAGAAAAATCCAATTCTCATCACAATTGATAAGGATAACTAGGATAGGACTTCCAGTTCTTATACCTTGCCAAGAGATTTTATTATTGTTAATTTATTTTACTTGTCATTTAAATATACCTGTGCCCATTGCCCAAACTTCAAAACCACGATTTACAATCTTCATAACCAATAATAAGAACATACCTCCCTGCAATTCCTTGAGAAGACGACCCGAGGTTTAAATACTTCGGTTATCAATTTATTTAGGGGTTTGTTACTTGTGACAACCAAAATGTTTGTATGAAAGGACTTTTGTTGGTTTAGAAGCTATACTTGCAACGAGAATTTATTCTGAATTCTAGACCACGCAAAAGTTCTCTCATCACCCATCATTGCCATAACCATGACTATGATAATTATCATGAATCAATCTCACCTAGTCAACCCCAACCATCGAGGAATAAGTCAAGTGATGAGCGGATAATTTATACACTTTTTGACATTGTTTTTAGGTAGTTTTTAGTATGTTTTAGTTACTTTTTATTATATTTCTATTAGTTTTTATGCGAAATCCACAATTCTGGACTTTACTATGAGTTTTTGTGTTTTTCTATAATTTCAGGTATTTTCTGGCTGAAATTGAGGGACCTGAGCAAAAATCTGATTCAGAGGCTGAGAAAGGACTGCAGATGTTGTTGGATTCTGACCTCCCTGCACTCAAATGCGTTTATCTAGAGCTAAAGAAGTCCAATTAGCACGTTCGCAATTGGGCTGAAAAGCTAACATCTTGGGCTTTCCAGCAATGTATAATAGTCTACACTTTGCCCGAGATTTGATGGCCCAAACTAGCGTTAAAACGCACACCGGAGACCCTTTTCTGGCATAAAACGCCAGAACTGGCACCAGAACTGGAGTTAAACGCCCAAACTGGCATCCAAGCTGGCGTTTAACTATAGAAAAGACCTATGCACATGTAAAGCTCAATGCTCAGCCCAAGCACACACCAAGTGGGCCCCGGAAGTGGATTTCTGCACTATCTGCAGTTAGTTACTTATTTTCTGTAATCCTTAGAAACTAGTTTAGCATAAATAGCACTTTTTACTATTATATTTCATCTTTGGATCAACTTTTAGGCCATATTTTCACATTTGGGAGGCTGGCCATTCGTCCATGCCTAGACTTTTTTCTCTTATGTATTTTCCAACGGTGGAGTTACTACACCTCATAGATTAAGGTGCGGAGCTCTGTTGTTCTTCATGAATTAATGTAAGTATTTTTGTTTCTCTTTCAATTCACGCTTACTTCTTCTCTAAGATATACTCTCGTACTTAATTTAGTTAAGTCAGAATGAAGGGGTGACCCGTGACAATCACCCACTATCTTCGTTACTCGCTTAGCCAAGATCCGCGTGCCTGACAACCACAATCGGTCTACATGATGTTCAACGTAGTCATTGGACGACAGACGGAGTATAGTCTCTTGGGTCTCTGATCCACGGATTTGACTTGCCTCTCTTGACAATAGAGCATTCGAAACCGTGAGATTAGAACATTTGTGGTATAGGCTAAAACCAATTGGCAGCATTTCTAAGATCCGAAACGTCTAAACCTTGTCTGTGGTATTCCGAGTAGGATCTGGGACGGGATGACTGTGACGAGCTTCAAACTCTCGAATGTTGGGCGCAGTAACAGTGTGCAGAAGGATAGAGAGATCCACCAACATACAGCTTGCCATGGAAGGTAGCACGCATGATTGGATGAAGACAATAGAAAAGCAGAGGTTCAGAAGTAACAAAACATCTCCAACACTTATCTGAAATTCCCACCAACGAATTACATAAGTATCTTTATTTTAATTTTCATTTTGTTTATCTTTCAATTATCAAAACTCATAACCACTTAAATCCGCCTGACTAAGATTTACAGGATGACCATAGCTTGCTTCAAGCCGGGAATCTTCGTGGGATCGACCTTTACTCGCGTAAGGTTTTATTACTTGGATGACCCAGTGCACTTGCTGGTTAGTTGTAGCGGAGTTGTGAAAAGTGTGATCACAATTCCGTGCACCAAGTTTTTGGTGCCGTTGCCGGGGATTGTTCGAGTTTTGACAACTGACGGTTCATCTTGTTGCTTAGATTAGGTAACCTTCTTTCTTGTTTCAACCTTTATTTTCCTTTCAAAAAGTTTTAAAAAAAATAAATAAAATAAAATAATAAGAAAATTTTTTTAATAAAATCATAAAACCAACAAAAAAATTGTGTTTCTTGTTTGAGTCTAATGTCAAATTTTAAGTTTGGTGTCAACTGCATGTTTTTAATTTATCTGAGAATTTCGAAAATTCATGCATTGTGTTCTTCTTTGATCGCAGAAGTTGTTCTTCTAGCGTTTAATGCCCAAAATGGCTGGGTGTTTAATGCCCAAAATGGCTACAAGATGGGCGTTAAACGCCAGAATGGCTATCATTCTGGGCGTTTAACACCAGAACAGCAAGGGGGGAGGTAATTTCGTTTCCAACTGAATTTTTGTCGAATTTTTGTGTTTTAATTCATAATTTTTAAAATCTTATCTTTTTTATATTATCTTTTATCAATCATATCTTTTTATCTTATCTTTTTTTTGTTTTTTCTTTTAATGTTTTCAAAAATTTTAAAACTAATTTTTCAAAGAATCTTTTTCTTAATTTCATTTCACATTTTCAAAAATCCCTGCTAACAATTAATGTTTTGATTTAAAAATTTTAAGTTTGTTACTTTGTTGTTAAGAAAGGTTCAATCTTTGAATTCAAGAATCATATCTTCTAGTTTCTTGTTAGTCACGTCATCAACTTTAATTTTAAAAATCAAATATTTTTAATTTCTCTTTCAATTATTTTTCAAAATAAATTTCAATCATATCTTTTTAAAATTTTAATTTCAAAATCTTTTTCTAACTTCTTATCTTCTCAAAATTTATTTTCAAACCCTTTTCAACTACCTGCTTGACTTGTTTGTTTTAATTTTAAAAAGTTTACTATTTCTTATCTTTTTCAAAACCACCTAGCTACTTTTTCACTTCTAATTTTCAAAAATCACTAACCATTTTTTAAAAATCCTTTTAATTAACTAATTATTTTAAATTCTAATTTATTTTATTTCTTTTAATATTTTTGAAACTAAATTAAAATATTTTTCTATTCCCTCTCCTTAAAATTCAAATATTCTCTCTCTCATCTCTTTCTATTTATTTTATTTAATTGCTAACACTTCTCTTCTACTCATAATTCGAATCCCTCTCTCTTCTCTCTGTTCAAATTACTCATCTCCTCTCTCTTCTCATTCTTCTATTCTTATATTCTTATACTCACATCAAGGAATCTCTATACTATAACATAGAGGATTCCACTACTCCCTTTGTTCTCTTCTTTTTCATATGAGTAGGAACAATGATAAGGAAATTCTTGTTGAAGCTGATCCTGAACCTGAAAGGACTCTGAAGGGGAAGCTAAGTGAAGCTAAAGCACAACACTCTAGAGAGGACCTTACAGAAAATCTCGAAAAAGAAGCAAACATGGCAACCTAACCCAACAACAATGCTAAAGATGCAAGGAAGATGCTTAGTGACTATACTGCACCAACTTCCAACTTCTTTGGAAGAAGCATCTCAATTCCTGCTATTGGAGCAAACAACTTTGAGCTTAAGCCTCAATTAGTTTCGCTAATGCAACAGATTTGCAAGTTTCATGGACTTCCATCGGAAGATCCTGGTGGACGAAATTGTGATCAATACTTTTCACAACTCAAATAATCCCCGGTGATGAACCCAAAAACTTGGTGTTCAATACCATGGCATAAACACAACTTCGCACAACTAACCAGCAAGTGTACTGGGTCGTCCAAGTAATAAACCTTACGCGAGTAAGGGTCGATCCCACAGAGATTGTTGGTATGAAGCAAGCTATGGTCACCTTGTAAATCTTAGTCAGGCAAACTCAAATGGTTATGAATGATGAATAAAACATAAAGATAAAGATAGAGATACTTATGTAATTCATTGGTAGGAATTTCAGATAAGCGTATGAAGATGCTTAGTCCCTTCCATCTCTCTGCTTTCCTAGTGTCTTCATCCAATCCTTCTTACTCCTTTCCATGGCAAGCTGTATGCAAGGGTTTCACCGTTGTCAGTGGCTACCTCCCATCCCCTCAGTGAAAATGTTCAACGCACCCTGTCATGGCACGACTATTCATCTGTCGGTTCTCATTGCGTCTGTCACTAACACCCAGTCTTCAGGAGTTTGAAGCTCGTCACAGTCATTCAATCATTGAATCCTACTCAGAATACCACAGACAAGGTTTAGACCTTCCAGATTCTCTGGAATGCCGCCATCAATTCTAGCTTAAACCACGAAGATTCCGATTAAGGGATCCAAGAGATATCCACTCAATCCAAGGTAGAACGGAGGTGGTTGTCAGGCACACGTTCATAGGTGAGAATGATGATGAGTGTCACGGATCATCACATTCATCAAGTTGAAGAACAAGTGATATCTTAGAACAAGAACAAGC
>NC_029776.3:65091173-65091675 GCF_000817695.3 Arachis duranensis | reverse complement strand
ACAATGCCAAAAAGCGTACAAATTATCCGCTCATCACAACACCAAACTTAAATTGTTGCTTGTCCCCAAGCATTTGAAAATCAAATAAGATAAAAAGAAGAGAATATGCAATGAATTCCAAAAACATCTATGAAGATCAGTATTATTTAGATGAGCGGGGCTTTTAGCTTTTTGCCTCTGAACAGTTTTGGCATCTCACTCTATCCTTTGAAATTCAGAATGATTGGCTTCTTTAGGAACTCAGAATCTAGATAGTGTTATTGATTCTCCTAGTTGAGTATGATGATTCTTGAACACAGCTACTTATTGAGTCTTGGCCGTGGCCCAATGCACTCTGTCTTCCAGTATTACCACCGGATACATACATGCCACAGACACATAATTGGGTGAACTTTTTCAGATTGTGACTCAGCTTTGCTAGAGTCCCCAAATAGAGGTGTCCAGGGTTCTTAAGCACACTCTTTTTGCCTTGGATCACAACTTTATTTCTTTCTTTTTTTCT
>NC_029776.3:65088182-65090072 GCF_000817695.3 Arachis duranensis | reverse complement strand
AACTTCCCAACCTCTTCTTCGAATCTCATGTCGGATCTCCAGATATTCACTCTTTTTGAGTTTAAAAGGGACCTCGGGAATCACCTTCTTCAAGGCCACAACTTCATAGAAGTGGTCTTGATGCACCCTTGAGATGAATCTCTCCATCTCCTATGACTCGGAGGTGGAAGCTTTTGCCTTCCCTTTCCTCTTTCTAGAGGTTTCTCCGGCCTTGGATGCCATAAATGGTCATGGAAAAACAAAAAGCAATGCTTTTACCACACCAAACTTAAAAGATTTGCTCGTCCTCGAGCAAAAGAAGAAAGAAGAGAGTAGAAGAAGAAGAAATAAAGTAGATGGAAATGGCTTTGTGGTTCGGCCAAAGGGGGAGAAGTAGTGTTTAGGTTGTGTGAAAATGAAGGAGTGAAGATGGGTTTATACAGGAGTGGAGAGAGGGGTAGGGTTCGGTTATGGGGAGTGGGTTTGGGTGGGAAAGTGGTTTGAATTTGAATGGTGAGGTAGGTGGGGTTTTATGAAGGATGGATGTGAGTGGTGAAGAGAAAGATGGGATTTGATAGGTGAAGGGTTTTTGGGGAAGAGGTCATGAGGTGATTAGTGAATGGGTGAAGAAGAGAGAGAGTGGTGGGGTAGGTGGGGATCCTGTGGGGCCCAAAGATCTTGAGGTGTCAAGGAAAAGTCATCCCTGCAACAAGTGGCGAGCAAAATTGCTCCCTGTGCCAATTCTGGCGTTAAACGTCGGGCTGGTGCCCATTTCTGGCGTTTAACGCCAAGTTCTTGCCCTTCTCTGGCGTTTAACGCCAGTCTAGTGCCCCTTTCTGGCGTTAAACGCCAAGAATGGTGCCAGACTGGGCGTTAAACGCCCATCTGCTAGCCTTACTGGCGTTTAAACGCCAGCAGGTTCTTCCTCCAGGGTGTGCTATTTTTCTTTCTGTTTTTCTTTCTGTTTTTGCTTTTTCAATTGATTTTGTGGCTTCTCATGATCATCAACCTACAAAAAACATAAAATAACAAAGGAAAATAGATAAAATATAACATTGGGTTGCCTCCCAACAAGCGCTTCTTTAATGTCAATAGCTTGACAGAGGGCTCTCATGGAGCCTCAGGGATGTTCAGAGCAATGTTGGAACCTCCCAACACCAAACTTAGAGTTTGAATGTGGGGGTTCAACACCAAACTTAAAATTTGGTTGTGGCCTCCCAACACCAAACTTAGAGTTTGACTGTAAGGGCTCTGTTTTACTCTGTTTTGAGAGAAGGTCTTCATGCTTCCTCTCCATGGTAACAGAGGGATATCCTTGAGTCTCAAACACAAAGGATTCTTCATTCACTTGAATGATCAATTCTCCTCTATCAACATCAATCACAGCCTTTGCTGTGGCTAGGAAGGGTCTGCCAAGGATGATGGATTCATCCATGCACTTCCCAGTCTCTAGGACTATGAAATCAGCAGGGATGTAATGGTCTTCAACTTTTACCAGAACATCCTCTACAAGTCCATAACCTTGTTTTCTTGAATTGTCTGCCATCTCTAGTGAGATTCTTGCAGCTTGCACCTCAAAGATCCCTAGCTTCTCCATTACAGAGAGAGGCATGAGGTTTATACTTGACCCTAGGTCACACAAGGCCTTCTTGAAAGTCATGGTGCCTATGGTACAAGGTATTGAAAACTTCCCAGGATCCTGTCTCTTTTGAGGCAGTGTCTGCCTAGACAAGTCATCCAGTTCTTTAGTGAGCAAAGGGGGTTCAGCCTCCCAAGTCTCATTACCAAATAACCTGTCATTTAGCTTCATGATTGCTCCAAAGTATTTAGAAACTTGCTCTTCAGTGACATCCTCATCCTCTTCAGAGGAAGAATACTCATCAGAGCTCATGAATGGCAGAAGTAAATCCA
>NC_029776.3:65087326-65088019 GCF_000817695.3 Arachis duranensis | reverse complement strand
TTTCTTCCACCATTATTGTTGTTGAAACCTTGTTGAGGTCTCTGTTGATCCTTCCATGAGAGATTTGGATGATTTCTCCATGAAGGATTATAGGTGTTTCCATAGGGTTCTCCCATGTAATTCACCTCTTCCATTGAAGGGTTCTCAGGATCATAAGCTTCTTCTTCAGATGAAGCTTCCTTAGTACTACCTGGTGCATTTTGCTTTCCAGACAGACTTTGAGAAATCATATTGACTTGCTGAGTCAATATTTTGTTATGAGCCAATATGGCATTCAGAGTGTCAATCTCAAGAACTCCTTTCTTCTGATTTGTCCCATTGTTCACAGGATTCCTTTCAGAAGTGTACATGAATTGGTTATTTGCAACCATTTCAATGAGCTCTTGAGCTTCTGTAGGCGTCTTCTTCAGATGAAGTGATCCTTCAGCAGAGCTATCCAAAGACATCTTGGATAGTTTAGAGAGACCATCATAGAAAATTCCTATGATGCTCCATTCAGAAAGCATGTCAGAAGGACACTTTCTGATTGATTATTTGTATCTTTCCCAAGCTTCATAGAGGGATTCTCCTTCCTTCTGTCTGAATGTTTGGACTTCCACTCTAAGCTTACTCAATTTTTGAGCTGGAAAGAACTTTGCCAAGAAGGCATTGACTAGCTTTTCCCAAGAGTTCAGGCTTTTTTTAGGTTGTGAA
>NC_029776.3:65085842-65087273 GCF_000817695.3 Arachis duranensis | reverse complement strand
CTAGCTCTGTCTCTTACAGCAAAAGGGAATAGCATAAGTCTGTAGACCTCAGGGTCAACCCCATTAGTCTTGACAGTGTCACAGATTTGCAAGAATTCAGCTAAAAACTGATGAGGATCTTCCAATGGAAGTCCATGGAACTTGCAATTCTGTTGCATTAGAGAAACTAATTGAGGTTTAAGCTCAAAGTTGTTTGCTCCAATGGCAGGGATAGAGATGCTTCTCCCATTGAAGTCGGGAGTAGGTGCAGTAAAGTCACCCAGCACCTTCCTTGCATTGTTGGCATTGTTGTTGTTTTCGGCTGCCATGGGTTCTTCTTGTTTGAAGATTTGTGTTAGGTCCTCTACAGAGAGTTGTGCCTTAGCTTCTGTTAGCTTTCGCTTCAAGGTCCTTTCAGGTTCAGGGTCAGCCTCAACAAGAATGCTTTTGTCTTTGCTCCTGCTAATATGAAAGAGAAAAAAAAACAAGGAAATATGGAATCCTCTATGTCACAGTATAGAGATTCCTTGAGGTGTCAGACGAAAAGAAAAATAGAAGGCAGAAGTAGAAGAATTCAAACTTATCAATGAAAGATGGAGTTCGAATTGTGCATTGAGGAGTAGTGTTAGTCCATAAATAGAAAGATGTGAGAAGAGGGGAAGTAATTTTCGAAAATTAAGTAAAAGATTTTGAAAACAGTTTGAAAAACACTAATTGATTTTCGAAAACCAAGAGTAGAAAAGAAATCAAGTGATTTTTGAAAAAGATTTTGAAATTAGAAATCAAAAAGATTTGATTGAAAACTATTTTGAAAAAGATGTTGTTAAGAAGATATGATTTGAAAAACATTTTAAAAAGATTTGATTTTAAAAGAAAAGATATGATTCAAACATTAAACCTTTCTCAACAGAAAAGGCAAAATACTTGAAATGTTGAATCAAATCAATAATTGATAGCAAGTATTTTTGAAAATAGAAAGAAATTGATTTTGAAAAAGATTTGATTGAAAAAAATTGATTTGAAAAAGATTTGATTTTGAAAATATTTTGAAAACTAAAAAAAAATTTGATTTGAAAACAAAATCTTCCCTCTTGTGCCATCCTGGCGTTAAACGCCCAGAATGGTGCACATTCTGGCGTTTAACGCCCAAACCACTACCCTTTTGGGCGTTAAACGCCCAGCCAGGCACCCTGGCTGGCGTTTAAATGCCAGTTTGCCTTCCTTGCTGGGTGTTTCGAACGCCCAGCTTTTTCTGTGCAATTCCTCTGCAGTATGTTCTGAATCTTCAATTCTCTGTATTATTGACTTGAAAAGACACAAATTAAAAATATTTTTGGATTTTTAATAATGAAGAATAATCAAAATGCTACTAAAATCAAATAAACAATGCATGCAAGACACCAAACTTAGCAGTTTGTATACTACTGACACTAACAAAATGAAAATGCATAT
>NC_029776.3:65083858-65084575 GCF_000817695.3 Arachis duranensis | reverse complement strand
AGGAATAATCAAAATGCAACTAAAATCAAATAACAATGCATGCAAGACACCAAACTTAGCAGTTTGTATACTACTGACACTAACAGAATGAGAATGCATATGAGACACATAAACACTCAAGTCAAGAGAATTTAAAAATCAGAGCAATGAAACTATCAAGAACAACTTGAAGATTAATGAAGACACATGCATGAATGCAAAAAAGAACAGAAACATGCAATTGACACCAAACTTAACATGAGACTCTAGACTCAAACAGAAACATAAAATATTTTTGGTTTTTATGATTTTGTAAAAATTTTTTTGGATTTTTCGAAAATTAAGTGGAAAAAGAAAATAAAGGTATCAAAATTCTTAATGAGAATTCCAGGAATCATGCAATGTTAGTCTAAAGCTTTAGTCTAAAGGAATTAGACCTGGCTAGTCAAGCTTTAGCAGGACATTGCATTCAAGAGCTAAATTGATGAGAATTAATCAGCTTTGGTGATGATAAGAACATCACCTTGAAACACTAGAATTCATTCTTAAGAACTCTGAAGAAAAATACCTAATCTAAGCAACAAGATGAACCGTCAGTTGTTCAAACTCAACAATCCCCGGCAACGGCGCTAAAAACTTGGTGGACGAAATTGTGATCAATACTTTTCACAACTCAAATAATCCCCGGTGATGAATCCAAAAACTTGGTGTTCAATACCATGGCATAAACACAACTTC
>NC_029776.3:65083410-65083783 GCF_000817695.3 Arachis duranensis | reverse complement strand
TTCACCGTTGTCAGTGGCTACCTCCCATCCTCTCAGTGAAAATGTTCAATGCACCCTGTCACGGCACGGCTATTCATCTGTTGGTTCTCAATCAGGTCAGAATAGAATCCAATGATTCTTTTGCGTCTGTCACTAACGCCCAGACTTCAGGAGTTTGAAGCTCGCCCAGACTTCAGGAGTTTGAAGCTCGTCACAGTCATTCAATCATTGAATCCTACTCAAAATACTACAGACAAGGTTTAGACCTTCCGGATTCTCTTGAATGCCGCCATCAATTCTAGCTTATACCACGAAGATTCTGATTAAGGGATCCAAGATATATCCACTCAATCCAAGGTAGAACGGAGGTGGTTGTCAGGCACACGTTCATAGG
>NC_029776.3:65080007-65083399 GCF_000817695.3 Arachis duranensis | reverse complement strand
TGAGAATGATGATGAGTGTCACATAATCATCACATTCATCATGTTCTTGGGTGCAAATGATATCTTAGAACAAGAACAAGCCGAATTGAATAGAAGAACAATAGTAATTGCATTAATACTCGAGGTACAGCAGAGCTCCACACCTTAATCTATGGTGTGTAGAAACTCCACCGTTGAAAATACATAAGAACAAGGTCTAGGCATGGCTACTCCACCGTTCAAAATACATAAGAACAAGAGTGATCATTGGTTTCGGCCCCAGAGAGGGAACCAGAAGAACCAAGATGAAAATACAATAGCAAAAGGTCTTATTTATAAAGAACTAGTAGCCTAAGGTTTACAAAGATGAGTAAAAGACATAAAAATCCACTTCCGGGCCCACTGGTGTGTGCTTGGGCTGAGCATTGAAGCATTTTCGTGTAGAGACTTTTCTTGGAGTTAAACGCCAGCTTTCATGCCAGTTTGGGCGTTTAACTCCCATTCTTGTGCCAGTTCCGACGTTTAACGCTGGGAATTCTGATGGTGACTTTGAACGCCGGTTTGGGCCATGAAATCTTGGGCAAAGTATGGACTATCATATATTGCTGGAAAGCCCAGGATGTCTACTTTCCAACGCCGTTAAGAGCGCGCCAATTGGGTTTCTGTAGCTCCAGAAAATCCACTTCGAGTGCAGGGAGGTCAGAATCCAACAGCATCTGTAGTCCTTTTCAGTCTTTGAATCAAATTTTTGCTCAAGTCCCTCAATTTCAGCCAGAAAATACCTGAAATCACAGAAAAACACACAAACTCATAGTAAAGTCCAGAAAAGTGAATTTTAACTAAAAACTAATAAAAATATACTAAAAACTAACTAGATCATACTAAAAACATACTAAAAACAATGCCAAAAAGCGTACAAATTATCCGCTCATCAGTTTTTAGTTGAATTCTTGCAGATCTGTGATACTGTTAAGACCAATGGGGTTGATCCTGAGGTCTACAGACTTGTGCTTTTCCCTTTTGCTGTAAGAGACAAAGCTATGATATGGTTGGACTCACAACCTAGAGAAAGCCTGAACTCTTGGGACAAGTTGGTCACTGATTTCTTGGCCAAATTCTTTCCACCTCAAAAGATGAGCAAACTTAAAGTGGACGTCCAAACCTTCAAACAAGAAGAAGGTGAATCCCTCTATGAAACTTGGGAAAGATACAAGCAATTGATCAGAAGGTGTCCTTCTGACATGCTATTGGAATGGAGCATCTTGGATATATTCTATAGTAGTCTGTCTGAATTGTCCATGATGACATTGGACAACTCTTCTGGTGGATCTTTTCATCTGAAGAAAACCTCTACAGAAGCTCAGGAATTCATTGAGGTAGTTACAAATAATCAGTTCACGTACACTTCTGAAAGAAATCCTGTGAGTAATGGGATGACTCAGAAGAAAGGAGTTCTTGAGATTGATATTCTGAATGCCATATTGGCTCAGAACAAGATATTGACTCAGCAAGTCAATATGATTTCTCATAATCTGATTGGATTGCAAGATGCATCCAGCATTACTAAAGATGCCTCCTCTGAAGGAGAAGCTTATGACCCTGAGAATCCTGCAATGGAGGAGGTGAATTACATGGGAGAATCCTATGGAAACACCTATAATTCTTCATAGAGAAATCATCCAAATTTCTCATGGAATGATCAATAGAAGCCTCAACAAGGCTTCAGTAATACTAATGGTGGGAGAAATAGGTTCAGCAATAGCAAGCCTTTTCCATCATCTTCTCAGCAATAGACAGAGAATTCTGAGCAGAGCTGCTCTGGCTTAGCAAACATAGTCTCTGATCTATCTAAGGCCACTCTCAGTTTCATGACTGAAACAAGGTCCTCCATTAGAAATTTAGAGGAATGAGTGGGTCAGCTGAGTAAAAGAGTTACTGAAACTCCTCCTATTACTCTCCTAAGCAATACAGAAGAGAATCCAAAGAGAGAGTGCAAGGCCATCAATATGACCAAAATGGCCAAACCTACAAAGGAGTAAGAGGCAGTGATCTCCAGTGAGGAAGACCTCAATGGACGTCCACTAACCACTAAGAAGTCCCCTAATGGAGAACCGAAGGAATCTGAGACTCATACAGAGACCATAGAGATTCCACTGAACTTACTATTACCATTCATGAGCTCTGATGAGTATTCTTCCTCCGAAAAAGATGAAGACATTGTTGAAGAGCAAGTTGCTCGGTATCTAGAAGCAATTATGAAGCTGAATGCCAAGTTATTTGGTAATGAGACTTGGGAGGATAAACCTCCATTTCTCATCAATGAACTGAATGCCTTGGTTCAGAAGAAATTACCTAAGAAGAAACTGGATCCCAGAAGGTTCTTAATACCTTGTACCATAGACACCATGACCTTTGAAAAGGCTCTGTGTGACCTGGGGTCAGGTATAAACCTCATGCCACTCTCTGTAATGGAGAAACTAGGAATCTTTGAGGTACAAGCTGCAAGAATCTCACTAGAGATGGCAGACAAATCAATAAAACAGGCTTATAGACTTGTAGAGGATGTCATAGTGAAAGTTGAAGGCCTTTACATCCGTGCTGACTTCATAATCCTAGACACTGGAAAGGATGAGGATGAATCCATCATCCTTGGAAGACCCTTCCTAGCCACAGCAAGGGTTGTGATTGATGTGGACAGAGGTGAGTTAGTCCTTCAATTGAATGAGGACTACCTTGTGTTTGAGGCTCAAGAATCTTCTTCTGTAAACATGGAGAAGAAGCATGAAAAGCTTCATCCAATTCTCTCCATACAGAGTCAAGCAGAGCCCCATATTCAAACTCTAAGTTTGGTGTTGGGAGGCCACAATCATGGTCTTAGCATCTGTGAAGCTCTAAAAGGGCTTACTGTCAAGCTATTGACATTAAAGATGCGCTTATTGGGAGGCAACCCAATCTTATTTATCTATGTTAATTACTTTTTTATTTTATTTTTCATTATTAGTTTTTGTTTTCTTTAGGTTGATGATCATGTGGAGTCACAAAAACAGCTACAGAATTAAAGCAGAATAAAAAAACCAGCATAAAAAATAGCACACCCTGGAAGACAGGCTTACTGGGTATTTAACGCCCAGTCTGGCAGCATTCTGGGTGTTAAATGCCATAATTGGCAGACAGACTGGCATTTAATGCCAGAAAAGGGTGTTTGGTGTTTGGCTGGTGTTAAACGCCAGAAAGGGGCATCACCCTGGCGTTTAATGCCAGAATGGGCAGCAGAGCTGGCGTTAAACGCCAGAAATGGCACACAGAGTGCGTTTAAACGCAGAAAGGTGCAGGGACCAGAATTCCTTGACACCTCAGGATCTGTGAACCCCACAGGATCTCCACCTACTCCAACTCTTTGTCTCTCCTTTTTA
>NC_029776.3:65079089-65080000 GCF_000817695.3 Arachis duranensis | reverse complement strand
TTCCCAAAATAACCTCCACCAATCACCTCCATTTCTCCTCCAAAATCATCATACAATGCACCTACTCCCACCCATTCAAATTCAAACCATCTTCCTCCCAAACCCAACCCCTATTACCAGAATTCCCTCTCCACTCCACTCCTATATAAGCCCCTCATCACTCCTTCATTTTCACACATCATAACCACCTAAAACCCCCCTTGGCTGATCCATTCACACACCTCCATCTCTTTCATCGCTTCTTCCTCTAATCCTTTCTTTCTTCTTTTACTCGAGAACGAACAAGCCTTTTAAGTTTGGTGTGAAAAAAAGCTCTGCTTTTTGTTTTTCCATAACCATTAATGACACCTAAGGCCGGAGAAACCTCTAGGAAGAGGAAAGGGAAGGCAGTTGCTTCCAACTCCGAGTCATGGGAGATGGAGAGATTCATCTCAAAATTCCATCACTAGAAAGAGGATGGAGCAAACAAGAGAGCCCACTCATGGACCTCAACAAGAGCATGAGGACCAAAAGGCTATGAGAGAATTCTGAACGTAATAGCAAGCCTTTTCCATCATCTTCTCAGCAACAGACAGAGAATTCTGAACAAAACACTTCTAATTTAGCCAATCTAGTCTCTGATCTGTCAAAGGCCACTTTCAGTTTCATGAGTGAAACAAGATCCTCCATCAGAAATCTAGAGGCACAAGTGGGCCAGTTGTGTAAAAAAGTCATTGAAACTCCTCCCAGTATTCTCCCAAGCAATACAGAAGAGAATCCAAAAGGAGAGTGCAAGGCCATTGATATAATCAATATGGCCGAATGCACAAGGGAGGAGGAGGACGAAAATCCTAGTGAGGAAGACCTCCTGGGACGTCCCTCAAGCAAGAAGGAATTTTCTATTAAGGATCCAAAGGAATCTGAGGCTCATA
>NC_029776.3:65075877-65078963 GCF_000817695.3 Arachis duranensis | reverse complement strand
TGGAGAGCAAGTTGCTCAATATTTAGGAGCTATCATGAAGCTGAATGCCAAGATGTTTGGTAATGAGACTTGGGAAAGTGAACCTCCCTTGCTCCTTAATGAACTAGATACCTGGATTCAGCAAATTTTACCTCAAAAGAGACAAGATCCTGGCAAGTTCTTAATACCTTGTACCATAGGCACCATGACCTTTGAAAAGGCTCTATGTGATCTAGGGTCAGGGATAAATCTTATGCCACTCTCTGTAATGGAGAAGATGGGGATCATTGAGGTATAACCTGCCTTGTTCTCATTAGAATTGGCAGACAAGTCATTGAGACAAGCTTATGGAATAGTAGAGGACGTGTTAGTAAAGGTTGAAGGCTTTTACATCCCTGCTGATTTCATAATCTTAGACACTAGGAAGGAAGAGGATGAATGCATCATCCTTGGAAGACCTTTCCTAGCCACAGCAGGAGCTGTGATAGTGTCAATTGAATGGGGACTACCTTGTGTTTAAGGCACATGGTCACCCCTCTGTGACAAAAGAGAGTAAGCATGAAGAGCTTCTCTCAGTTCAGAGTCAAGAAGAGCCCCCACAGTCAAACTCTAAGTTTGGTGTTGGGAGGCCACAATCAAACTCTAAGTTTGGTGTTAAGATCCCATATCCAAACTCTAAGTTTGGTGTTGGGACTATACAACATTGACCTGATTACCTTTGTGGCTCCATGAGAGCACTGTCAATCTATTGACACTAAAGAAGCGCTTGTTGGGAGGCAATCCAATTTTATTTATCTAATTTTTATTTTATTTTATTTTATTGTTATTTTGTGTTTTATTAGATACATTATCATGTGGAGTCACGAAAAAATAGAAAAATTAAAAACAGAATCAAAAATAGCAGAAGAAAAATCACACCCTGGAGGAAGCACAGGCTGGCGTTCAATGCCAGTAAGATGCATCTGGCTGGCGTTCAACGCCAGAACAGAGCATGAATCTGGCGCTGAACACCAAAAACAAGCAACATTCTAGCGTTTGAACGCCAGGAATGTGCCTAGAGGAAAAGCTGGCGCTGAACGCCAGTAACAAGCATGAAACTGACGTTCAACGCCAGAAACATGCTTTACATGGGCGTTGAACGCCCAGAATGTGCACCACTCGGCGTTTAAACACCAAAATGGTGTGCAAAGGCGTTTTACATGCCTATTTGGTGCAGGGATGGAATTCCTTGACACCTCAGGATCTGTGGACCCCACAGGATCACCTTAGGATCTGTGGACCCCACAGGATCCCCACCTAACATATTCCCACCTTAACTCCTAATCCTATTTTTCTCTTCCCCATGTCACACTTCCCAACAACTTCAATCTCTGAATCTCTCTTCCCAATAAACACTCCTTCCCAAAACCCTTCACCAATCACCTCAACCTCTCTTCCCAATTACCCCCTTCACCACTCACATCCATCCACTCTTCCCCATAAACCCCACCTACCTTCAAAATTCAAAAACATTTTCCCACCCAATCCCACCCTATATGGCCAAAACTTCACTCTCCCCTTTCCCTATATATACCCTTCCATTCTACTTCATTTTCACACAACACAACCAAATCTTCTCCTCTTGGCCGAATACACTTTCACCCTTCTCCTCCATATTTTCTTCTTCTTCTTCTTCTCTTCTTTCTTCTCTTGCTCGAGGGCGAGCAATATTTTAAGTTTGGTGTGGTAAAAGCATAAGCTTTTTGTTTTTCCATTACCATCAATGGCACCTAAGGCCGGAGTATCCTCTAGAAAAGGGAAAGGGAAGACAAAAGCTTCCACCTCCGAGTCATGGGAGATGGAAAGATTCATCTCCAAGAGCCATCAAGACCACTTCTATGATGTTGTGGCAAAGAATAAGGTGATCTATGAGGTCCCTTTCAAGCTCAAGAAAAATGAGTATCCGGAGATCCGACATGAAATCCGAAGAAGAGGTTGGGAAGTCCTAACCAACCCCATGCAACAAGTCGGAATCTTAATGGTTCAAGAGTTCTATGCCAATGCATGGATCACTAGGAATCATGATCAAAGTATGAACCCGAGTCCAAAGAATTATCTCACAATGGTTCGGGGGAAATGCTTAGATTTTAGTCCGGAAAATGTGAGGTTGGCGTTCCACTTGCCCATGATGCAAGGAGATGCACGCCCCTACACTAGAAGGGTCAACTTTAATCAAAGGTTAGACCAAGTCCTAATGGACATATGTGTGGAAGGAGCTCAATGGAAAAGAGACTCCAAAGGCAAGCCAGTTCAACTAAGAAGACTGGACCTCAAGCCTGTGGCAAGAGGATGGTTGGAGTTCATTCAACACTCCATCATTCCCACTAGCAACCGATCTGAAGTTACTGTAGATTGGGCCATCATGATTCATAGCATCATGATTGGAGAGGAAGTAGAAGTTCATGAAGTCATCTCCAATGAATTTTACAAAATAGCCGACAAGCCCTCCACCATGGCAAGGCTAGCTTTTCCTCGCCTTATTTGCCATCTATGTTACTCAGCGGAGTTATCATAGAAGGAGACATCTCCATTGAAGAGGATAAGCCCATTACCAAGAAGAGGATGGAGCAAGCAAAAGAGACCCTTCACGGTTCTCAAGAGATGCATGATGAAGCTCATCATCAAGAAATCCCTGAGATGCCTCAAGGGATGCACTTTCCTCCCAATAACTATTGGGAACAACTCAACACTTCCTTAGAAGATTTGAGCCACAATGTTGAACAATTAAGGGTGGAACATCATGAGCACTCCATCATTCTCCATGAAATAAGAGAAGACCAAAGAGCAATGAGGGAGGAACAACAAAGGCAAGGAAGGGACATAGAAAAGCTTAAGGACATTGTTGGTCCTTCAAGAAGAAGACGCCACTAAGGTGGATTCATTCCTTGTTCTTATTTCTTTCTATTTTTTGGTTTTTTATGTTGTATGTTTATCTATGTTTTGTGTCTCTACTTCATGATCATTAGTATGTAGTAACCATGTCTTAAAGCTATGAATAAATTCCATTAATCCTTCACCTCTCTTAAATGAAAAAAGTTTAAATTCAAAAGAACAAGAAGTACATGAAT
>NC_029776.3:65074157-65075443 GCF_000817695.3 Arachis duranensis | reverse complement strand
AAAACAAAATGCTTAGGGCCACGGCCAAGACTCATACGTAGCTGTGTTCAAGAATCAACATGCTTAACTAGGAGAGTCAATAACACTATCCGAAATTCTAAGTTCCTAGAGAAGCCAATCATTCTAAACTTCAAAGGAAAAAGTGAGATGCCAAAACTGTTCAGAAGCAAAAAGCTACAAGTCCCGCTCATCTAATTATAATTAATATTCATTGATATTCTGGAATTTATAGTATATTCTCTTCTTTTTATCCTATTTGATTTTCAGTTGCTTGGGGACAAGCAACAATTTAAGTTTGGTGTTGTGATGAGCGGATAATTTATACGCTTTTTGGCATTGTTTTTAGGTAGTTTTTAGTAAGTTCAAGCTACTTTTAGGGATGTTTTCATTAGTTTTTATGTTAAATTCACATTTCTGGACTTTACTATGAGTTTGTGTGTTTTTCTGTGATTTCAGATAATTTCTGGCTGAAATTGAGGGACTTGAGCAAAACTCTGATAGGAGGGTGACAAAAGGACTGCTGATGCTGTTGGAATCTGACCTCCCTGCACTCAAAATAGATTTTCTGGAGCTACAGAACTCCAAATGGCGCGCTCTCAATGGCGTTCGAAATTAGACATCCAGAGCTTTTCAGAAATATATAATAGTCCATACTTTATTCGAGAATTGATGACGTAAATTGGCGCTCAACGCCAATTACATGCTGCTGTCTGGAGTTAAACGCCAAAAACACGTCACGACCCTGAGTTGAACGCCCAAAACACATTATAACTTGGCGTTCAACTCCAAGAAAAGCCTCAGCTCGTGGATAGATCAAGCTCAGCCCAAACATACACCAAGTGGGCCCCGGAAATGGATTTATGCATCAATTACTTACTCATGTAAACCCTAGTAGCTAGTTTAGTATAAATAAGACATTTAACTACTGTATTAGTCATCTTTTGACCACGTTTCATCTTTGGTCTCAGTTTTATTTTATTCTTCATCTTAGGAGGCCATTGAGCACGTTTTACGGGGCTGGCCATTTGGCCATGCCTGAACCTTTCACTTATGTATTTTCAACGGTGGAGTTTCTACACACCATAGATTAAAGGTGTGGAGCTCTGCTGTACCTCAAGTTTCAATACAATTACTATTACTTTTTATTTAATTCTCTTTTATTCTTATTCCAAGATATACGTTGCACTTCAACTTGATGAATGTGATGATCCGTGACACTCATCATCATTCTCACCTATAAACGCGCGTGACTGACAACCACTTCCGTTCTACCTTAGGCTGGGTGC
>NC_029776.3:65072328-65073920 GCF_000817695.3 Arachis duranensis | reverse complement strand
GAGAGGATGGGATGTAGCCATTGACAACGGTGATGCCCTACATACAGCTTGCCATGGAAAGGAGTAAAAAAGATTGGATGAATGTAAGAAGAAAGTAGAGATTCGAGAGGATTTACATAAGTATTTCTATCCTATTTTATTTTCTGTTTAATTATTAATTTTCGAAACCCATAACCATTTAATCTGCCTAACTGAGATTTACAAGGTGACCATAGCTTGCTTCATACCAACAATCTATGCGGGATCGACCCTTATTCACGTAAGGCATTACTTGGATGACCCAGTACACTTGCTGGTTAATTTGAACGGAGTTATGATCACACTAGGGATTATTAAGATCCCAATTCATCACACCATGATCTCTTTGGGGTATTTTTGATTTCATACAAATACAAAGAGACCAACTTTGAGGATCACAATTTCATCCACCAATATCTCATGTACACAGGCATGGTTCTCCGTACGCGAAACTGTTAAATCGAATGCTTGCGTACGCGGGTGGTACACACTACACGAGAAGTTCCTTCTGTCTTGCCATCTCATGTACGCGGACATAAACTCGCATATGCGAGATCCTTGTTTTGGTTAAAAGTGAGATTTTTGCATACTAAACCAATTCGTTAGCTTTCCAAACCTCCTTTATACTTGTTTAAGGTCTATTAGTGAGCCTTTAAGCTTTAGAATAAGGATGAGTCTGTTAAAAAATTGAGAAGATATTTGGAAGGGTTTTGCAAAGTGTAACTGTATTAATGAGTCACTGATAACATTTAATGAGAGGAGATTGATGAGGATGATGGAAGTGATGTTGATTTGTACTTAAATGAGATATGTATGACCCCTGGGTAAGAGGCAATGGCATTGTCCACCTGCTTCGGATAAGGGATGAGGAAGAAGAATGATGAAAACTGAATTAATTATGAACTTTGAATGAATAGAATTGAAATCATAATTGAGTGAGAGATAGATTGATGAAGATGAATTTGAATGAAGGATGATGAGGATTGATATTGAAGTAGGATATTTGAATGAATTATATGATTATGAGATATATGTGACCGGGTAGGAGGCGGTGGCGTTGTCCACTCACTCCAGGTAAAAGGCGGTGGTATTGTCCACTTGCTTCGGGTAAGAGTTGGGACTACGGGTAAGATGCAGTGTTGTTATCCACTTACTCTGGATAAGAGTTCGAGACTCTGGGTAAGATGCAAGGGTTGAGTTCTGTTGCCACTTGCTCTGGATTGAGAACTATAACACCACTTAAGTAAGAGGCAGTGGTGAGATTGTCCCCTTCTCCGGGTACGCGAGTAAGACGCAAGGGTGCTTCGTGTTTGGTGCTCTGTCTAGGGTTATCTAACAGACATGTCGGGTTTGTCTTTATAATCAGCGAATGAGACTCATCGGCCATAGGGTAGACATACATCATATGCATTTCTTTGTTTTATTTGAGTTTGCATTACTTAGGACTGCGTATGTGATTAACTATGTCTAATTGCTATATGTTCTAGCTACTGTGTCTGCACTTTATCTGTGTTTTCTTTGTCTGCATTGTATGTCTATGCAACTGATAGATCCCTCATATGGTGGAGGTGTGA
>NC_029776.3:65050784-65072316 GCF_000817695.3 Arachis duranensis | reverse complement strand
AAAGGGTTGAAGGAGAGTGAGGTTGAAGGGTTAGGTTATGTTTGGATTAGAACCTGAGTACTGTAGATAGTTTACCTAGTTTTAGATTTAATTTATAATTCTAATTTTTAAATCTGAGTATCGGAGTTCTAGGATTGCCTCTGGCTTTTCCGGGACCTTATACATTATGTACGTGGGCACCTTTACCATACTAAGAACCCTCGATTCTCATTCCATAAAAATATTGTTGTTTTTAGATGCAAAATGTGTGGTACCCTGCTGAGCATTCTGGAGATTCTTGGAAGTGAAGAACAATCGTGGAACTCGGTGTTTGTATTTTGTTTAAGTTTATATATGTATATAGATTCTTCATCTTGTATATATTATGTTTTGTCCCTCTTAGAGGCTAACTTGGAGAAACAGGTGCTTTATCATATGTTTTGGGTTGCTCTTCGGATTCTTTATATATGTATATGTATACTCTGGTCGGCCTTTACTTTGCAGGCTAAGCCTGAAGCTTGTTAATTGTATCTTTGGAACTCTGATCTCTTAAATACATAATCTTTTTCGCTCGATCTTATCTACCTTTCTACGTTTACCCGATCGTCAGTGATGCGCTTTTCTGTTTGTTTTTTGTTTCAAGTTTTTCTTCAAGGTTCCTAGAGAACTCCCTTTTTCAATATGTCTACATATGTATTTTATGTTTAGAGGTCGTAATAAAAGAAAGAAATTAATGCAATATTTTCTTTAATGTCTACATATGTATTTTTTTTTCTTTCAACTAAAAGAAAGAAAAAAATAAAGGAAAAAAAGAAGAAAAAAATGCAATATTAAAGAAAATATTTTTCTGTATTTATAGCAAATTTTGGTGAAAAAACACATTTATGTGTAGTGTTAAGAATTTTTGGTGTATTTATACTGATAAGTTCTGCATAATTCAAAACTCTTTCTCTTCCTCCTCGTCATCTTCTGCTGCTTCTTCTCCCTTTTCATCATCATCATCATCATCATCATCATCATCATCCTTTTTCTATTCTTTATTTTTTTTTCACTCTTTTAACAAGAATAAAAAAATCAAATAAACAAGAAGAATAAACATATAATGCTACAAAACTACTTGGAAGAGGATGAACTCACATTCATTCAACTAAAAGAAAGAAAGAAATAAGAAAAAGAAGAAGAAGAAAAAAAGGCACTTTTAAATAAAATATGTTTGTATATTTGCAGCAAATTTCGGTGTAAAACTAAGATATTTTTATATATTATTAATAATTTTTGATATATTTATACTGATAAGTTCTGCATAATTAAAAATTCTTCCTCTTCCTCCTCCTCAACTTTTGTTGCTTCTTTTTTTCATCATCATTATTATTTTTTCTTTTTTTTTCTTATTCATCTTTTCGTTGTTATTTTACTTTCTCAAGTTTCTTCTTATTTTACTCTCTTTACAATAATAGAAACAAAAAAATCAAACAAAGAAAAAGAAGAAATACATAATGATGCAAAATTACTTGAAAGTGGATGAACATACATTCATTTAACTAAAAAAAAAAGAATGAAATAAAAAAAAAAGAAGAAAACAATGCAGGATTAAAAAAAATATTTTAGTGTATTTGTAGCAAAGTTTGATGTAAAACTAAAACATTTATGTGTATAGTTAAGAATTTTCGATATATTTGTACTAATAAGTTCTACATAATTCAAGACTCTTCCTCTTCCTCCTCCTCATCTTCTCCTGCTCCTTCTTCTTCTTTTTCATCATTAACATCGTCATCATCTTTTTTTTTCTTATTCATCTTTTCTTTTGTTTTACCTACTCAAGTTTCTTCTTGTTTTACTCTATTAACAAGAATAAAAACAAAAAAATCAAACAAAGAAGAAGAAGAAACACATAATGCTACAAAATTACTTGGAAGAGGATGAACCTACATTCATTCAACTAAAAGAAAGAAAAAAATTAGAAAAGAAGAAGAAGATAAAAAATGCAACATTGATGAAAATAATTTTGTGTATTTGCAGCAAATTTCAGTGTAAAACTAAGGCATTTATGTGTATTGTAGGAATTTTTGGTGTATTTATACAAATAAGTTCTGCATAATTCAGAATTTCCCTTCTTCCTCTTCATCTCTTCTGCAGCTTCTTCTTCTTCTTTTTCAACATTCTCATCATCTTCTTCTTCTTTTTTTCTTATCCGTCTTTTTCTTCTTGTGTTACCTTCTCAAGTTTCTTTTTGTTTTACTTTCTTAACAAGAATAAAAACAAAGAAAAAATTAAACAAAGAAAAAGAAGAAGAAACACATAATGCTGTAAAATTACTTAAAAGAGGATGAACCCACATTCATTCAACTAAAAGAAAGAAAGAAAGAAATAAGAAAAAAAAACAAAGAAATAATGCAGCATTAAAGAAAATATTTTTGTGTATTTGTAGTAAATTTCAATGTAAAACTAAGACATTTATGTGTATTGTTAAGATTTTTTGGTGTATTTGTATTGATATGTTCTGCATAATTCAAAACTCTTCCTCTTCTTCCTTCTCATCTTTTGCTGCTTCTTCTTCATCTTCTTATTTGATTTTTGCCTAATTTTTTTGGGAGGAAAAAATTAAACAAAGAAGAAAAAAATATATAATGTTACAAAATCAATAAAACGAGGAGGAGGAAAAAAAATGCAACAACAATAGCAACAATAAAAAGAATGACGAAGAAGATGAATTACACGAGAAGAAGAAGAAGGAAGGCGACAAAAAAGGAGGAGGAACGCAAAAAAGAATGAGAAAAAGACCGAGAAGAAACGCGGGATACAAACATTGAAAGAGGAACGGCGTGATTTCGTGCGCGTTATATAAGTGAATTTTGTTGGATTAAGGTTAACTTATTTAGACTTATTTGCCAAAAAGACTTCTATGTATAGTAAGATTGTTAAAAAGAAAAATAAGTAAGATGATATATTAATCATAATTAATGTGCTGATCAAATCAAGTAACAGAGAATATGGCTTTAAGCCTAGCTTGTTTCGATACTCTCCAATTTTAAAATTGAGGAATGTTGGGGCATGATGTTAGTTGGGGTTAGTAGCAGTAGTGGGGTCACTACAAGAAAAACACCCATTCAGGTACACTTGAAAAGTGTAGCCAAAAGTGAAAAAAATTACGTCTTAGGCTACGGCTACGCTTTCTGGAGTAATTCCTATTCGGCCGTTGCCTATTCTCAAAGGCTACGCTTTTCTACACCAAGGGCTACGCTTTTGTCGTTTGGGAATAGGGTGCGCTTTTCAAGTGATGCTGTCCAGGACCAAAGGCTACGCTTTTCAGCTTCCATTTTTGCGAAAATAGGCTACGCTTTTCAACGCTAGTGCATCACCTGTCAAGCGTAGCCACATTGTATACCATGGCTACCTTTTATAAGTGTAGCCTTATAAGCGTAGCCTTAGGTCCCTATTTTTTTTGGGTATACTATAGCTACTATATATAAGTGTAGCCTTAGGTCTCTTTTTTTGTATATATATTAATATGATTACATGTATAATAATTCTGCATTTTTATTTAAATGAGTTGAATATTATAAAATAAAAATAAATATATAATTATACTAAACAATTTCTTTAAATAATAAAAATGATCTCTAACCAAAATATATCTATAATAATGATCCAAAAGTACTAGAATGAAACAAATAAAAAAGCTACTAGAAAGCAAGCCGACTCTGACATTGACATTGTATCAGACACCTTGAAGGTGAGCAAAACTTGAAATGCACCAAACCCTCAATTACTAAGTTCCTTATATATATACATCTACTACTAAAAATTAGATTCTACATCTACTACTAAACCACAACCAGTAGAGTACTCATGGAATTTTTGATACCTCTGCAACCAACTACAACAGCACCTGTAGCATGTGAGCTTTGTTAGCATTCGCTTCCTCTTTCAATTTTTCAATCTCCTTTTTTGTTGCTTGTAGTTCACCAGCAACCTGTGTCAGTTGGGTGGGGGGGAATGTTATGCACAAATACAACACAATTGATAATGACTTGAATTGAAAGGAAATATTTAGTGCTTAACATGATGTGGGATCTAACAGTCAGTAGACAAAATAATGTTTACTTCCCCTTATTCACATATTAAATAGCATACAGACTATACACCCCCCCAAAAAAAAACACACACTCTAAGACGGACACAAGATAATAAGTCAGATGCTATTTTTGTTTTAAAATATAGTTTTATTTTATAATAAAAATTAACTAATATCTTTTTAAGAATAAAAAGGATAAAATGTCAGGTCCAATTTTATTATCCATATTGGAGTCACTCACTTCATATAATACATAAATACAAACTTAGCAACAGAAGCCAAATTAAGTTAATTTTTTTTTCTACACTCACCACATCACTTGAGCTAGATAGAAATCCACTTACACCAACCTTTTCAAAAACCTACAATCAGTTATCAGTAATAAAATAAATTATAGTAAACAGAAAAATAGCTATTGTGCAAAATAATATATATACAAAGTTTACCATGAAAAAGAATAAAATAACCATAAAAATGTACGAGAAACCTCCACTAACACAATTTTCGTTTGCAAAAATTCAGCTCTTATATAACAGCATATCATACCCTTTCTAATCAACATTTAACAATATACCATACCAAAGTAATGGCAAGTACATGCTACACATAATCTAGTATAGTGTATTTCCTTCAATGGAAAACCATAGACATGCAGGTGGACTCGCAAGCTTCTCTACATTCATGGCTCTTGTCTAACTACAAGCAAGATCATTGAAAAATTAAAAAAAAAACTATAGAAGAAACTAAACCTTATCGTCAACAAAACCCATTTTTCTTTGAAGGCCAGAGAGTTTTGCTTGTGTATATAATAAAGCATATAAAAGTGTAAATCTAAAACATGTACCTCAGCCACAGCAGCCCTAGATTCAGCAGATGCAACAGCAGACAATGCATTAGCTAACTCTTTGCTCAAATCTTGAACCTGCCGCATAGTGTTCATTATGGTTTGATCATGATCTTGCATAAGTCTCCACATATTTTCCCGCTCTTCTTGTAAGTCCCTCTTGGTCTCTGGCCATTCCCTCTGAAAAGGTACAATTTAACCCACAAAGCACTTTCTCAAGATGAAAATTATGGTTCACTAAGTGATAGGAAGTTTCATATAGAATCAAACAGAAGAAACCTCTAATTTCTTTATATACTCTTCCTTTTTAACCCTTTATGTGGCTCTTGCCTCCTATATATTTCAAACCAATAAAACTTTCATAAGAAAATTATGAAAGCAAAATCGAAGTGAGTTGTACAATAATAATAATAATAATAATAATAACACACCTCTCGAAGGAAGTATATACTTTTATGGATGTCACCAATGAGGATGAAGTTTTTTACCTAGGAAAATATTAACAGATATTATCTAAAAGAGGTAAGAAGAAATTAATTCAAGGACATCCATTTATCTCATTCTCATTTTCATTTTTTCTTTTCACTTCACCGGCACTTGTTCAATATGTTTAAGGTAAGCATTCAAAGCATATTTCTCTCAGAAAATTACAGGGAACAGATAATTTCAAAATTCTTTTAACCCCCAAAAACCCAAAAAAAGTGGGACAAGCTTGGTTGCTATTGTTTAACAAAAGGTTTAAAGAAATCTCTGTTACTATATTTAAGCTCACAACATGTAACGGTGGTGCATCAAAAAATGCAATCCCATTCAACTCAGTGCCAGTCCACTTGTGCAAAATAATTGATGGACCAGATGCTATCAATAGATGGCCCTGAAGAGAGGCCAAGGCACATATAGCTCCTTTAAATTCCTTTGAGTACACCTCTGAAACCTGTGAAAATGAACATTTAATAACTGTCCAAAAAAAGGCATCACTCAAGGTTTATCCAAGTGACAAAAAATTCAGCCAAAAATTGAGAAAGCAACCCCGAAGATACCAGAGTTTGAGGATTATCGGTATTTTTTCCTAAAGAGAACAGCAGGATACATCCTCTAGCAGCCACGTCTTCTCCTTGCACATAAGCAGTGCCAACAGCCAAACATGTTTCATTTTCTTTGGAGGATGTATTCTACGCAAAAAGAAAAATCACAAAATGGAATTAGTGAGGCCAAGAAGCTAAAAACATGATCTATTCTATTATCATATTCAGCACTTCAAAGGAAAATAAAATTACCAGCAGTGTAACCATTCTCACTGTAAGGGCATTTTCAGAAGTTTGCATAGGAATTGTTGCCTTTGTTTGCCAAGGGCCACCAGACTTATCTAGCTCCATAATACGAACCTCAAATTCATCAACAGAATAAAAACGGTTTTGTTCATCAGGATTTAGATTCTGGCTCTCACTCTGATGGTTGGAATCTTGTTCAACTAGAGAAACAACTTGATTAAGTGGTTTAGGAACCTGGTTTTATATCAATAAACAGTTTTGATTACTTTTTGAAAAAACTAGCAAACTGATTAATATTTTATAATATATAAACTGAACAAGCTACAACACAACTTACTAAACAGGACACAATCTAGTGAAAATGAACCTGAGCAGGACTAGTTAATATGGTCTGAATGTCTGATTCTTAACACAAATGTTGGAAATAACAATAAATATACTGTGGTTTTTTTTTCTTTTAATGCATCAATCATAAAAAATTTCAGCCATAAGGAATACCCATAATCATATTTAAGGCGTAATAAATAAAGAAATAAAAATAGAAAAGAATACATCTATCTTACAGGAACTGAGACAATAAGTGGATATAGACTCTTCTCCACAAAGTATGTTACTTGATGTGGGGTGGCCTTCAGTGGAATCTAAGGATGACAACAGATTAGAAAGTTCAAGAAATAAGGGATTGTATACATGAGACAATAATTAGTGATGATGTCTTGGCATAATTAGAAATCAACCATATATCTTGGCAGCTTCCACGATGATTCTGTGCAGCTCCAGTGATGGTGGAAGACCTTCAGCAGCAGCCAAACAGAAATGTTGGTTCCCGCAGCAGTAATGACAGTTACAGTAGCACAAGGAATCCGAACTCAACGAACTCAAAGGCAAAAACAGCTCAGGGTAGTGGACGTTGAATATGATTACGACGGCAACAGGGCAGTAGCAACTCAACCCCGCTAGTGGCTCCAATCGCAGTAACTCCAAATCGACGGCAGCAACGGCTTGAACGGCAGCGGCAACGGAAGCTCAGTGACAGTTGTGGCTTCAGCGACAAGCCCTTGTAGCCGTGGTGACAGATCGACGGCTCAGGGTGAGGGAAGCTCGATGGCGCACAGCGACACGAGCACGACAGCGGCTCCTCGCAGCTTCGTGGGTGGTGACGGCGACGAGCCTGGCTTCGACAGCAGCGATCATGGGTAGCTCCTCTCGAATCTATCTCTCTCTCTCTCCCCCATGTGCGACACGACGGTGGCATTTGACAGCAGGGAGGACGACTTTCCGCAGCTCTGAAGGTGGCAATAGCTGCAGCGGTATTGATAAACCACTATTTTATGGTTTATATTGTATTTAATTGAGTGATTTTATCAAGCTTTTCAACCACTTATTCATAAGATTTGCATGATTTTACTATTTCTTTTTAGTTTAATTCTATGATTGAAAACATGCTTCTTTTGTCTTAATTTAACTAATCTTAATCCTCTCTTATTACCATTCGATGCCTTGATCTGTGTGTTAAGTGTTTCAGACTTCATAGGGCAGGAATGGCTTAGAAGAATAAAGAGGAAGCATGCAAAAATGGAAGGAACACAAGGAATTGAGGAGATGACCAGCGAGAAGTCACGCAGTTACATGGCTCACGCGACCGCGCAAAATGGAAGAAATCAGAGTGACGAGTTCGCGTGCATGACGCGATCGCGCTGATTGGACGCTGCACGAACGACGCGAAAGCGTGGACGATGCGCACGCATAGTACGAGAAATGCTAAGTGACGCGAACACGTGGACGATGTGGACGCGTGACGTGCGCAATCTGCAGAATTACAAGTCACTGGCAGAGATTCTGGGCCGCATTTCAACCCAGTTTTCAGCCCAGAAACACAGATTAAAGTCAGGGAACTTGCAGAGACTCAAGATGCTCTCATAATTCATAATTTTAGTTTTAGATGTGGTTTTTAGATAGAGAGGTTCTCTCCTCTCTCTTAGGATTACGATTAGGATTAGGATTTCATCTTCTTCAATCACAGGTTCAATATTCCTTTTATATATTTTCCCAATTTAGTTTATGAACTCTTTATGTTTGGATTGATTTTCTTAATTAATGTTATTTGAAGTACTTCAGTTTATGGTTGTTTTATTTATATGAATGCTTTTAATTTAATTTAGATATTTTCCCTTTTGGCTTTGGTTAAATAATTGGTGACTCTTGAGTTATCAAACTCATTGTTGATTGAAATTTGAAATTCTTCAATAATTAATTCAAGATCCAATAACTCCAACTTTTCCCAAGGAAAGACTGGGACTTGAGGATTCAAATTAATTCATCCACTTAACTTACCTTCATAATTAGAGGTTAACAAAGTGGGAGAAAAATCCAATTCTCATCATAATTGATAAGGATAACTGGGATAGGACTTCCAATTCTTCATACCTTGCCAAGAGATTTTATTATTGTTAATTTATTTTACTTGTCATTTAAATATACCTGTGTCCATTGCCCAAACTCCAAAACCCCAATTTACAAACTCATAATCAATAATAAGAACATACCTCCCTGCAATTCTTTGAGAAGACGACCCGAGGTTTAAATACTCGGTTATCAATTTTAAAATGGGGTTTGCTACTTGTGACAACCAAAACGTTTGTATGAAAAGACTTTTGTTGGTTTAGAAGCTATACTTGCAACGGGAATTTATTCTGAATTCTAGACCACGCAAAAGTTCTCTCATCAGGCATTGCGGTGGTGACGGCTGGGCAGGCCTTTCCTCTCATCTCTTCTTCTCTCGATCCCTCTTCTCTCTACAGTGGCTGCTTTTGTTTGTTACGCTGAAGGAGGGTGAGGTTGTGGCTGTTAGGGTTAGGAATTTTGGAAATTAGAGTTTTCTGAGTTAATTTGGGGATTTTGGAATTTAGGATTAGAAATTAGGGATGTTACAGTGAGTGGTGATGGCGCAGAGTCTTCTCTGATTTGGGGTTGATGAATGGTGATGGCGCAGTCTTCTCTGGGTTGGGGGTGGCGCGAAGAAGGGAAAAACCAAGGTGGGGTTTTATTTTATTTGGCTAAGTGTTTGTATGTGGATCATTTGCTGAAAATTGAAAAAAATTTTACTTAGTGTTGGACATTTGACTTGAGATACATTAGGCAACACTTTTAAAGCGCACCTGAAACCTGACAAATAGGTTACTTTTTAAAAGTGCAATCTTTGGTGTAAAAAGTGAACCCATAGCTTTTAATATAAGGCTACGCTTTATAAGTGATATTTATAATACATAAGGCTACCCTTTT
Organism: Arachis duranensis; assembly: GCF_000817695.3. Taxonomy (NCBI): domain Eukaryota; kingdom Viridiplantae; phylum Streptophyta; class Magnoliopsida; order Fabales; family Fabaceae; genus Arachis; species Arachis duranensis. Next base: position 65,062,865 of record NC_029776.3, on the reverse strand, counting down.
CAAGTAATGCCACAAATGTGTTTTCTATTCTCCTACAGAAAGGAAACACGGAGAAAAGCGTAGCCTATTCCTAGGAATAGGCTACGCTTTTCAAATGTAGCCTAAAAAAAGTGTGGCTGAATGGGTATATTTGTACTAATAAGTTCTGCATAATTTAAAACTAAGACATTTTTCTATATTGTTAAGAATATTTGGTATATTTGTACTAATAAGTTCTGCATAATTCAAAACTCTTTCTCTTTCTCCTCCTCATCTTCTACTACTTCTTCTTCTTTTTTTTTTCATCATCATCATCATCATCATCTTCTTCTTTTTTTTCTTATTCATTATTTCCTTCTTATTTTACCTTCGCAAGTTTTTTCTTATTTTACTCTCTTAAAAAAGAATAAAAACAAAAAATCAAATAAAGAAAAAAAATACATAATGCTGCAAAAATTACTTGAAAAAGGATGAACCTATATTTATTCAACTAAAAGAAAGAAAGAAATAAGGAAAAAAGAAGAACAAATGCAGCATTAAAGAAAATATTGTTGTGTAATTGTAGAAAATTTTGGTGTAAAACTAAAACATTTATATGTATTGTTAAAAATTTTCGGTTGTCTGTATTGATAAGTTCTGCATAATTCAAAACTCTTCCTCTTTCTCATCCCATCTTGTGCAGCTTCTTCTTCTTTTTCATTATCATCATCATCATCTTTTTCTTTTCTTATTATCTTTTTCTTCTTTCTTTGCCTTCTCAAGTTTCTTCTTGTTTTACTTTTTTAACAGGAATAAAAATAAAAAAATCAAACAAAGAAGAAGAAGAAACACATAATGCTACAAAATTACTTGGAAGAAGATGAACCTACATTCATTCAACTAAAAGAAAGAAAAAAATTAGAAAAGAAGAAGATGATAAAAAATGCAGCATTGATGAAAATATTTTTGCGTATTTGCAACAAATTTCAGTGTAAAACTAAGGCATTTATGTGTATTGTAGGAATTTTTGATGTATTTATACTAATAAGTTCTGCATAATTCTTTCCCTTCTTCCTCTTCATCTCTTCTGCAGCTTCTTTTTCTTCTTTTTCATCATCATCATCATCTTTTTCTTCCTTTTTCTTATCCGTCTTTTTCTTCTTGTGTTACCTTTTCAAGTTTCTTTTTATTTTACTTTCTTACCAAGAATAAAAAGAAAAAAAAATTAAACAAAGAAGAAGAAGAAACACATAATGCTGTAAAATTAATTGAAAGAGGATGAACCCACATTCATTCAACTAAAAGAAAGAAAGAAAGAAATAAGGAAAAAAAACGAAGAAATAATGCAGCATTAAAGAAAATATTTTTGTGTATATTGCAAATTTCAATGTAAAACTAGGACATTTGTGTGTATTGTTAAGATTTTTTGGTGTATTTATACTGATATGTTCTGCATAATTCAAAACTTTTCCTCTTCTTCCTTCTCATCTTTTGCTGCTTCGTTTTCATCTTCTTATTTGATTTTCGCCTAATTTTTTTGGGAGGAAAAAATTAGAAAAAGAAAAAAAAATACATAATGTTACAAAATCAATAAAAAGAAGAGGAGGGAAAAAATGCAGCAACAATAGCAGCAATATAAAGAATGACGAAAAAGATGAATCACACGAGAAGAAAAAGAAGGAAGGCGACAAAAAAGGAGGAGGAACGCAAAAAGTAATGAGAAGAAAAACGAGGAGAAATGCAGGATATAAACATTGAAAGAGGAATGGCGTGATTTCGTGCGCATTATGTAAGTGAATTTTGTTGGATTAAGGTTAACTTATTTAGACTTATTTGTCAAAAAGACTTCTATGTATAGTAAGATTGTTAAAAAGAAAAATAACTAAGATGATACATTAATCATAATTAATGTGCTGATCAAATCAAGTAACAGAGAATACGGCTTTAAGCCTAGCTTGTTTTGATACTCTCCAATTTTAAAATTGAGGATTGTTGGGGCATGATGTTAGTTGGGGTTAGTAATGGTAGTGGGGTTTCTGATTAGGAATAATAATAGAACCAAAAATGTGCATGGATTCCGATTGGGAGCTTCCCAATGTCACGACCCTTAAAATAGGGGCCGCATACTCACACCAAGCAGCGCCGTTTACCTCTCTTTTCTTCTTTTTCTTTTTGGCTCCTTTTGTTATTAAATATTATGTGAAGTTAATTTTGAATCATTATTAAAATAAATTAGTTGTTTTATATTTATATAAATCAATTTTATAAGTATATTTAATTATGTTATATTTACGTGAGTAAAAATAATTATTTTTTATATTAATTATATAAATTATTAATAAAAAATAAATATGATTGGATAATAACTTAAAATATTTTACACTATTACTCTATAAAATGAAACTCATATCATATTATGTTTTCATTTTGTTTTATTTTTATGGCTTTTATATGACCTCCTTTGCTTGGTTTCTGATTTATCTGTATGCGTATCTACATATCTATTGGGAACCCATATCTTTAATTAATTAATTAAATTATGACCACCAACTACATTCAATTTGATTACGTTTATTAAACCTCTGATTAAAAAGGGTTTAGTTGGGGGTGACAGACAAAATCAATAGAAAATATTTTGGATTCTTATCCTCACGTGATAATGTTGCCTCAAAATCTGGGATGTTGTTTTCCCCGTTTTGTTAAATTAAAAGCTTATACTAATGGCTCAAACCAACCCCGCCCCCTCTTCTCTTATCGCACTAAAACTAATAGCTTCTTAAAATGTTTAATTATTTTTTCCACCTTAGGTCATAAACTAACATCAATAATAGATCAGAGTCATTGCTGGTCATGTTTTCATATATCTTTATTTGATTTGTTTCTTCAATTTTTTTATAACTCTACTTTTTCTCTTTTGTCAAGCTATGTTTCTTCTTTTGATAATTATGGAATGTGGAATACATCGATTCGAAATCTATATGTTTTTGGTGCTTTTTTGTTCAATGTCTTTAATGAGGTGTTTTTGAAATTTTAATTATAAAATAAAATTATTCTAAATTTTCTTTGTATTAGAGATAATTAATAAAATAAAATTGATCTCATTTATTGAAAAGGAAACAATACTACTTTTTTACTAAAAGATTTATATAGACAATTAGTTTTATAAAATATAAATTATCATTTGTATTCATGAAAGATACAAACGTTGACAAATGTATCCATATAAGAATAAAATCATAATTGTACCCACGGAAGATAGTTTTCATGTGTCAAAAATACCTTAACAGATCAATTGTGTAACCAACGTCCGAGTACTCTTAGCATACAGAACCCATCTTCTATAGTTATAATTGTCGTTTAGTTCTTATATGAATACATTTGTCAGTATCTATATCTTTTATAGATATAAATAATAATTTATTTTTTATAAAATAAATTAAATACTAAAAGAATCTTGGAATACAAAGTATTGAAGATAGAAGATGATAATAAACAATAAAAGTATAGAAAGAGAAAAGCAGAGAAAAAAGAGCAGTCAAAAGATGAATTTATAATTTATTATCAATATTCAATTGTGTATTTAAGAGGAAAAAATCAGATATATATACATCAGTGATATGCATAACGAAGAACCTTGATACTATTTCTGGTGATGTAATTAACTAGTAACAAGTAGTTATTATGCTATTATTGTTATACCCTTGTCATTCCTCTTCAAACTCAAAGGTATTTTAGATGTGACTTTGAGTTTGATTTTGAAGTTACTAAAAGCAAATAAAGATAGTGGTTTGATAAAAATATCTGTGTAACACCTTAATATTTAAATTTTTGTATTCAAATTATAAGTCAATAATAATAAGGTAACACGACTCAAGGTGAAGTTATAAATACATATATAAATTAGAAAAAAATATTAAATGAGAAGTCTTAAAAGAATAAAAAAAAATTGCGATCGAAAATACACATATAACAAAAAGATATAACGCATTCGTGAGGCAAGGTTAAGTAGAGTTTAAAGAAAAAAATAGAGTAACAACAGAATATATATATATATATAAGTAAAATAGCCACTCGACATGCGAAATTTAGGTCACCTAAGGTTACAGTAACAAAAGTAGTTAATATAAATCCTAACTTTCCCAAAATACACCAATGCCTCTAGAGGCCAAGTTTTAAAAGAAATAAATCGATACATCATAAGTTTTTCAAAATAAAAGAGAAAAAAAATCTAATCAAAATGCAAAATAGAATAAAGAAATAAGCTTCACCATCTTCCAAACGAACTCCAGCTCACAGCGGAGCACCAAGACCTGCATATGAAAAATAAGAGATATATACAAAATGAGAACCCCCAACCCATATAGGTTCCAAGTACGGTAAAAATGACAAATAGATACAATATAAGGTAACAAGAACTCTCTAAGCAATCTTAAACTTCCATACATCAGTTGTTTTATGTGGATTTTATAAATCACAAAACACCGGCAAGTGCACCGAGTTGTATCAGTAATAACTTACGGTGATTAAGTATCGATCCCATGAGGATTAATGGATTAAGCAATCAATCGTCAATTAATTAATTTAGTCAGACAATCAAATTAGGGTTTTGAAAACTTTGAAACATAAACAACAATAAAATAAAGCAAGACAGTGAGTAACGTAAAGATAATATGATTAAGAAAGTTAAGGTTTCAGATATGTTAAAACTTTCGGATGAATATCTTTTTTTTTTTTCACTTTCCACCCTAATAATGCAACAATTCTTTTATGGCAAATCATTAGTAATTAAACCCCAATTCCTTGGTGATTTAATTTCTCTTTAACTTAATTTATCGCTAATCCCTTAGTCAATTATTTAAGAAAAGAGTTGAAGAACGCTCACTGATTTATAAAACCACACAATTCATAAGAATCGTCCTTGGTTGATTTTATGTCACTTATCAATCTAGTTTCAAAACTTAAGAATTATGAGAATGAGTTTCCAAGCTTAATTCAATTAATCATCTTTTTCAAGAGGTTAAGAGAATTCAAATCAAAGAAGAATTGTTTTCCAATATTCAAACTCTTTAAGTTGAAGAACGAAAACCTTTTCTTAAGAAGAAATGAATTGCATAAATTAAAGGTAGAAAAGCTAATGTATTAAACCATGGAATTAACAGAGCTCCTAACCTTAACCGAGGAGAATTAGAAACTCATATTCTTCATAGAAACCTTAAGAAATTAAAATTGTAAATATTAACCCAAAAAAACTACAATTCAAATTCAAATTTCAAAACAGAATCAAAACTAACTTAATAAATTCAAATACAAATCTTCATAAATCTAAAATCAAGGAGAATCAAATATGAAAGTTATTTGATTTGATTCTGGAATGTTACTGGGTGTTACTGGCGTATTGGAAATTATTTGCCATGTAACACTTGCTCCGAGCGTGAAACACTTCATGGAAATTTTTGAACTCTCACATACGCATGAGGGATGCGTATGTGAAATCTTTTATTTTTCCATAGTCATGCGTACGCATGACCTTGCTGCACTCCCAGGAAGTTTTGTTTGAGCTGCTCCTTGATCCCTCTTGCTTTACTACATGATTTTATCATCTTTAAAACCCTGTATTTTTCTTGAAAACACTTAGGGAATGTTTAGTAGCACTGATAGTTGATTCTAATAAGATTGAGAGAGAAGTATTTATTTAAACTTAATAAAACATAAGAAAAATATAGTAAAAACTACTAAAGATGCGGATGCATCATCGTTCCATCCTAAGTTCTCACAAATCCATACTTTAGTAACTATCCTAGGAGATTCTAGTCTAACTCAATATTTCTCATCTTTCTCATACTTCTCCAAACTCCAAATAGAACAACCCTCAGTGTCAATCAATACCAGCATTAGGGACCTCTCAAATATTCAAACACAAGCAATACAAACAGATACAAGTAAAGCAACTAGTATATATTCATTTAATATGTATAAATAAGCAAACCAAGACAAGTAGCCAACCCAAAAAATTCAATCAAATAAAAATGATGTATGCCAAACCAAGATAGTCCCTGCGTGTGCGCATCCCCAAGCTCATACTCAAATCATATTCATTCATTAATAGCATTGGGGGAATCCTCCGGAAAGGTATAAGTGTCGGGCCATATTTTCCGACAAAGGGTCAATAGAATCTTAAATCTCAACCTGGAGCAAGTGGAGCCAAACCACTGCATCCACCCAGGAAAATTCAAGACTCAGATAAAGCTTTTAAATCACATATCTTTCTCAACTAGGAGCAAGTGGGGGCGAACCACTACATCTACCCCAGAATACTCAAACCATAACCCAGAAGAAGTGGATCAACGCCACTGCATCTACCTAAGTAGGTATATCACATTCAGAATCAATTTAATTATAATATTCATCATCATCCTTCATTATCATAATCATTCTCATCATTCTAAATCAACATCAATCATCATCATTTCATATCGCATTTCGATCCATCTTTCTTCAATTCATTCTCTCAACTCATTAGGTCTTATTCCTAACCATTCTCTTCTCTATTACACAAGCTCTAGACTCAAAACAGGGTATGCATAGGGTTTAGAAGGCTAGAAGAATATTTGAGAATTTAGAAATTTACTTTTTAGCAAAACAGAGGTAGTCGCTCACACAAGCACCTTTTCACGTACGCATGAGTGTAAACTTGCAAATCTTGTGTAGCATGAGCATCAAAAAGACATAGTCGCGTACGCGAGCCACGTTCGCGTATGCGAAAGCACTTAGCTGAGCCAAACGCTCACGTACGCATAAGTGTTTTCGCATATACATACATATCAGGTTTTCAAAAGCTGATATGCTGTAGAATTCAATTTTCTAGCCCAATTTTCAAACTTGTATAACTTTTTGTAAAAAAATTATTTTTCAACCATTCTTGAACCGCTAAAAAGATTATTAAATATATTTTCATAAAAGTTTAATTTTATTGAATTCCTAACTCTGAGAATTGAGTCAAGACCCACCGAAATTGGTCAAAAATAAGTTTTTTTTTATCTAAAACTATAATTTGCCAAATTTCAAGGAATTCACAATCCAAAGCAATTCAAAATCATATTAATTCACCCGTAACCAAGCTCAGCATACATTTCCTTCATCCTCTACCTACCTGTCTTTCTATTCAATGTAATAATCTCCATTTATAATTCACCAGTTCTCGTCTTATCAACAATCAATTTCAACAAATGGTAACCCAATCACAACCACATCAAATTCTCATAAATTCAATTTATCAATCCAACTCATAATTCACATATACACAATGATCAACCAAATTTAATCTCAACAATACATTAATTACACATATTCATTCCATCCAATACACAATTCAAACATATTTCTAGGGACATCTTGCCTAGGATTTCATACCACATTACATGGTATTTAAATGAAACTTAAATATAACCATCTAAAATTCCATCTACCACCAAGGCTTAACCTTTCACACCAATCATGATCAACCTAGGGTTCGTGAAATTTGATAAATCACAAGGGTTTAATGATTTCTTACCTTGCCCACTGAATATTAGTGATGAAACTCAACTATAGCTTATTCTTGAGTACCCCTAAATCATCAAAATCACAAGATTTCTCAATACTCAAAATCAATTTCGCAAGAATGGAGAGAAGGGAGAACTAGGCACAAAATTTAGATATTCTTACCACTTTTTCAGTTAGAAACGAAGTGCTCGATGAGAGCTTTGCGTGGCCAGAGTCGGCTCGTCAATTGGAGCTTCGGATAAAATGTTATGAGCGCTTGAAATTTATGGAATTAGGGTTTGTGTTCTTCTTTTCTCTCTTCTCTATCTCAGCATTTAAACACAAATGAAGGGGGGTGATGATGCTGAATTGCTAAGTTAATGAAGGTTATATATGTGGGTTTGGGCCCAACTTAGGCTCAGTTCACTCGGTTTAGCCGGTTGGCCCAATTTTTGGTCAATACCTTTAAGATTGGCATTTCTAATTCGTATTCTAAATATTTCTTTGGTCATTTCAGCAATTTTATTATTCTCATATGCAGTACTGGACAAACTTAATCTGGTACTGCTGGCAAAAATACCAATAGGCACTTTTACACATTTTTTTTGCAAAAAATTATGTTGTTTTCTGGTGCACGAAATTGCAATCACACTTTTGCAATTCCGCACAACTAATCAGCAAGTGCACTGGGTCGTCCAAGTAATACCTTACGTGAGTAAGGGTCGATCCCATGGAGATTGTCGGCTTGAAGCAAGCTATGGTGATCTTGTAACTCTTAGTCAGGATATCAATGATTATCAGGTTTAATTGTGAAAAGTGAAAGAACATGAACTGAGTACTTGTTTTGCAGTGATGGAGAACAGGTTGAGGTTTTGGAGATGCTCTATCTTTTGAATCTCTGCTTTCCTACTGTCTTCTTCTTCAAGCACGCAAGGCTCCTTCCATGGCAAGCTGTATGTAGGGTTTCACTGTTGTCAATGGCTACCTCCCATCCTCTCAGTGAAAATGTTCAACGCGCTCTGCCACAGCACGACTAATCATCTGTCGGTTCTCAATCGGGTTGGAATAGAATCCAGTGATTCTTTTGCGTCTGTCACTAATGCCCAGCCCTCAGGAGTTTAAAGCTCGTCACAGTCATTCAATCCTTGAATCCTACTCAGAATACCACAGACAAGGTTTAGACCTTCCGGATTCTCTTGAATGCCGCCATCAATTCTAGTGTATACCACAAAGATTCTGATTAAGGAATTCAAGAGATATTCACTCAATCTAAAGTATAACAGAGGTGGTTGTCAGGTACACGTTCATAAGCGAGAATGATGATGGGTGTCACGGATCATCACATTCATCAAGTTGAAGAACAAGTGATATCTTAGAATAGAAGCAAGCGTGATTGAATAAAAAACAGTAGTAATTGCATTAATCCATCAAGACACAGCAGAGCTCCTCGCCCAAAAACAATGGGGTTTAGAGACTCATGCCGTAGAAGATACAATGAGAAACGTGTAATGTGTCATGAGGTTGGTATACAATATCAAAAGGTCCTATTAATAGTGAACTAGTAACCTAGGGTATACAGAAATGAGTAAATAACATAAAAATCCACTTCTGGGGTCCACTTGGTGTGTGCTTGGGCTGAGCATTGAAGCTTTCATGTGTAGAGACTTTTTCTGGAGTTAAACGCCAGCTTTTATGCCAGTTTGGGCGTTTAACTCCAATTTTTGTGCTAGTTCCGGCGTTAAACGCTGGGAATTCTGAAGCTGATTTGCAACGCCGGTTTGGGCCATCAAATATCGGGCAAAGTATGAACTATTATACATTGCTGGAAAGCCCAGGATGTCTACTTTCCAACGCAATTGAGAGCACGCAAATTGGGCTTCTGTAGCTCCGGAAAATCTACTTCGAGTGCAGGGAGGTCAGAATCCAACAGCATCTGCAGTCCTTTTCAGCCTCTGAATCAGATTTTTGCTCAGGTCCCTCAATTTCAGCCAGAAAATACCTGAAATCACAGAAAAAACGCACAATCTCATAGTAAAGCCTAGAAAAGTGAATTTTAACTAAAAACTAATAAAATTGTAATAAAAACTAACTAAAAGATACTAAAAACATACTAAAAACAATTCCAAAAAGCGTATAAATTATCCGCTCATCACAACACCAAACTTAAATTGTTGCTTGTCCCCAAGCAACTGAAAATCAAAATATAATAAAAAGAAGAGAATATACTATAGACTCCAAAATATCAAAGAAACTTAGCTCCAATTAGATGAGCGGGACTAGTAGCTTTTTGCTTCTGAATAGTTTTGGCATCTCACTTTATCCTTTGAAGTTTAGAATGATTGGCATCTATAGGAACTGAGAACTCAGATAGTGTTATTGATTCTCCTAGTTAAGTGTGATGATTCTTGAACATAGCTACTTTATGAATCTTGGCTGTGGCCCAAAGCACTCTGTCTTCCAGTATTACCACTGGATACATACATGCCACAGACACATAATTGGGTGAACATTTTCAGATTGTGACTCAGCTTTGCTAGAGTCCCCAATTAGAAGTGTCCAGGGTTCTTAAGCACACTCTTTTTGCCTTGGATCACAACTTTATTAATTTCTTTTTTTTTCTTAAATATTTTTTTTCGTTTTTTTTTTGAATCACTGCTTTTTCTTGCTTCAAGAATCAATTTGATGATTTTTCAGATCCTCAATAACATTTCTCCTTTTCCATCATTCTTTCAAGAGCCAACAAATTTAACATTCTTTAAACAACAAATTCAAAAGACATATGCACTGTTCAAGCATTCATTCAGAAAACAAAAAGTATTGTCACCACATCAAACTAATTCAGCTAGTTTCAAGGATGAATTCGAAGTCCTGTACTTCTTGTTCTTTTGTGATTAAAGCATTTTTCATTTAAGAGAGGTGATGGATTCATAGGACATTCATAGCTTTAAGACATGAACCTTAAATTTTATTAATCGTGAATTAAGAACAAGACTCAAAATTAGATATAGGATAAGACTAATGGTAACAGAAAACAAAAATTTAAATAGACTCCTAATAATAGAGGTTATCATAGAGTTAGGACTCAACAACCTTGATTTTGAGAAGTGGATGCTCCCTCAACTTGTGGGGTATTTGACCCTTCAAGGGAGAGCTTTTGGCGCTTCAACTTTTGTAGCTCACGCCCTTGCTTCTCTTGTTCCTTCAGCAATTTGCAGAGCATGCAGTTTTGATTCTGCTGTTCTTCCTTAATTTGTTCCATAGCTTCTTGCAGCTTGGCAACAGATGCTTCTAGACGAGTCCAGTAGTCAATTTCAGGAAGTTCAGGGAGGAACTCCTGCGCCCTTCTTTTGATAGAGTTATCTTGCATTTGTCCTTCCATTGACCTCTTGATGATTGGGTGCTCAATTGGGATGAATTCATCTACTCCCATCCTCACCCCAGCATCTTTACATAGCAAAGAGATTAAGCTTGGGTAAGCCAGTTTGGCTTCAGTGGAGTTCTTGTTTGCAATTGTGTAAATCTCACAAGCAATCAGATGATGAATCTCCACTTCTTTTCCCAGCATAATACAAGGAATCATCACTGCTCTCTTGATAGTAACCTCACAACGGTTACTAGTGGGCAAGATAGAACGCCCTATGAAGTCCAACCAGCCTCTTGCAACTGGTTTGAGATCTCCCCTCTTGAGTTGGTTTGGGACACCTTTAGGAGCCATGATCTTGATGAGCCTTAGCTTAGTGATCACGGAAAAACAAACCAAACTTAGAGGTTTGCTTGTCCTCAAGCAATAGAAAGGAAAGAGGAGAGAGAGAGGAGGAGAGCAAATTCGAATGGTGGGGAAGAGGGTGTGGCCGAACATATATTTATAAGGAAGGGGGAGAGATTTCGAAAATTTTGAAGGATAATTGAGAAGATATGGAAAGAATTTGAGAGATATTTGAGTTTTTTTTTTTTTGAAGAAGATTTGGAAAAGATTTGAAAGAGATTTGAAGAATGATTTTAATTTTGAAAATTTGAAGGTGAATGATGAAAGTTTGAAATGTGTTTATGTAGAAGATTATGGATCAAAACAGGAAAGTTTGAGAAAATTTTAAGTGGAAAGCAAAATCTCTGTCCCCCACCTTTCTGGCGTTAAATGCTCAGAATAGTATCCATTCTGGCGTTTCACGCCCAATTGTTGGCCAATTTGGGCGTTTAACGCCCAGCCAGGTACCCTGGCTGGCGTTAAACGCCAGAAACCCCTTCATCACTGGGCGTTTCGCTAAACGCCCAGGATGCTGCACACCTGGCGTTAAACGCCCAGAATGGTGCCCATTCTGGCGTTTAACGCCCAAAATGGCACCTTTACTGGCGTTAAATGCTCAGAATGGTGCCCATTCTGGCGTTTAACGCCCAAAGTACCCCTTATTGGCGTTTTTTCACCAGCAAGCTCCTTTTCTCTGCTTTTTGCACTGAATCCTTCTGTAACTCTGTGAATTCCTTCAATTTTGATGATTGCCCTTTGAGAATATGTATCTAACTTTGATTAAACAAAACAGATAACCTGCTAATGACTGGGTTGCCTCCCAGCAAGCGCTTCTTTATTGTCTTTAGCTGGACCTT